>NC_079235.1:624171-936257 GCF_028502605.1 Trichoderma breve | reverse complement strand
AGCCGAAACGATGAGAAGTGCAAAGCGGAAGTGCGTGAATAATTGGAATTGGAGCTTTTTTTGCTTGTTGATTTCTGCACTGAGACATTTTAAGCTTCCAGGGGATCCGGCAATTCCAGAGCCCCCCAATGCCTGTCTGGGTGTGAATTTGGCTGCCAATGGCCTCCAATTGGCATCAATTGATCCTGATGACGTCGCGGGTCCTGGAATTGCGCCTAACACAATTGCCGGCAGAGGGAAAGCCGCGCTATGGCGTCAATCCATCAATTGGCATCGACTTTAACTCAGCTCAATTCAATTCACGATTCACATGGACATCAATTGACAAGATTCAAAGTGTGAAAATAAAAACTGCGTTTCATTCATAATTGCCATACTATCAATAATAATAATATCAACATAAGCCTCCCATCAATCCCTCCCCCCATCTGTTCAATTTTTCTCACTAAAATGTACAGTCATATACGCAATGCATGGCCCATCCCATCTCTAAACCCAGATCATCCCATCATCCTTGGAGGAAATTCCCATTTCATCTCAGGCATCCCATCATCCTTGGAGCAAATTCCCATTCATCTCAGGCATCCCGTTCCGTCATCATCTTTAAGAAGAGAAATGAAAAAGTAACAAAAGAAAAAACCAAACATTATCAATCAAATGCAGCAAAATGCAGAGTTCTTGAGAATGCCATCCCAAACGCCTCTAATAGATAAGGAAAGGTATCCTACGACTCAACGCATATGCAGCATCCCACCAAGAGAAAGGAAAAACAGATTAAATCACAATCATCTCCAGCCTAAGTTCCGTATGTACACAGGCCACCAATGGCTATGTTCATGAAGCGGGTGGAAGTCGAGCACATCGTCTGCCAGCTGTACCGCTCAGATCGGATGGGTAAATCAATATCCCCTCTCGGTATCATCATACGTGTCAGTCGTATACGTGTCCGTTCCGGATGGAGGAGGGTGGCTGCTGCTTGCTCGTCGTCGCTCCGCTCGTCGTCGTCTTCTGTTGTCTGCGGCCGACTCGTTGCCCTTGTCCTCCTTAATCTCCGTTGGCGGTGCCGTTGACGGCACGACTGGCGGTACAACCGGAGGCACAGCTGCTGGTCCGCTTGGAACCTCTGTTGGAGGTCCCATGCCACTCCATGTGCCATGGCTGCCAATACTAGAGACGCTGGCATTGGGCAGCTGCATGCCCGGCGGTGCTAGGTGACCAGAAGGTCCGGCTTGAGCGGGCTGACCAGAGTAATAAGCTGAGTCTCTGCCGCGTCTGTCCTTGGCATATGATGGGTTTGGCGGGGGGAGTGGCCCAACTCGGCTGGAATCGTCCTGAACTCTGCTTTCGGCTCTGCTCTCGGCTGCCGACTCTGCCCTCCTCTGGCTATCGTCCCTGCGGTATCGGCGACCCTTGGTGGGCGATTCGGAAAGGCTAGATTGTGAATTCATTCGGCTCCTCCGCGCCAAAGACTCCTCTTCAGTGAGTTTTCGCAAGGTGACGTTTCGGTCTTTGTCTTGAACCCTCGACCTGGCGCCTGAAGGCTGGCTCGTCGAACTGCTACCAAACCGTCCTCGCTCTTTTGCTGCCAGGTTACTAGCCCTAGCCGCTGCCTCAGCTGCAGCCCTTTCGCTGTCCATTTGTCGTCGAGACTGGTTGCGTCCCGTAGGTCGGTCGGCCAGAGAAGTCACATCAGATACCTCGGAACGGTGGAGAACGCCATGGGGATCGCTAGGCATGGAAGGCATAGACAGACGCTCACCACGCCTGGGCGGAGGTGATTCACCAGGGAGCAACGCAGATGTGCTTGGCGGCACTCTGACAGCAGCACTCAACGGCGCCTTTTGGGGTGGCCGTGAAAGCTCCGTCTGGGTGTCAAACGTAGATTCCGTCATGTCTGATGATAATTCGGTTCCCGTAACGGTGCTGCGCCTCTGGGGCGGACGGCGAGAATCTCTCCTAATCGGAGATGTGTATTCCGTGTTGGTTTGGCTGTACCTTGAGAATTGAGTGCCAGACCTCATTTCCTCCTCGTCCCTGAACCGGTCATCCTCTTCTTTCCTGGCACGCCTGTCGGCAAACTTTTTGGCAAGCCACCCAACTCCCAAGGTAGCGAGCACGCCCTTGGCAAACCCACCACCACCACCAGAAGGTTCATCTCGCCGTCGCGAAGGAGAAACATAGGATGAATAATCAGAGTCATCATATCCTCGTGCATTTCCGCGGATATCCGAACGAGAAGGAGGTAGTGACGAACGCCGACCCGAGTCACGAGCTCCAAAGGCGGAAGCGGTCTGAGTAGGGGCAGGGGCTCGCGACGGCGGAATGGTGGATGCATCATCGGTATATTCGCTGGCGTACTCGCTGACGGTCATGGCACGTCCAGACCTATTGCGGCGCGGGGTTTCGGTAGATACAGCCGAATATTCCTCATCTCGTCGGTCGCGACGGCTCATGAAGTTGGAAAAGAGCTTTCCAGCACCGAAAACGGCCGCCGCACCCCCTAATGCCTTGAGCATACCACCTCCGCCACCGCTTCGTTCTGGAACATCCGAGTATTTTTCCGAAAAATAGCTTGGTCGCGATGAGATTACCGTTGGACCACGACTTCTCGACATGGATGGGGACCGGCTGCGGACTCGGCTACGATCATCATCGTGGTTTTTGCGTCCTCTGGCCAAGGCAAATACTCCGGCGGCGGCGGCCAGAGGGCCCAGCCACTTCAGCTTCGAATGGTGTTCATCTCTATGTTCAGAGTAGTATTCGGATTCGGTAATACCGGTAATGCGAGTGCCAGCTTCGGAGCGACCTCCTGAAATGTAATGATCTCGACGGCCCTCAGCCTGGTAGCTAAGAACAAAGTAGACCAGCAACAGGAAACCCATCCAAACAGCGTACAAGATGAAAAGAACCTTGGGCGATCCGTATAGAGTCAGTCCGAGGGGTATCTGGACGATTCCAAGAATGGCGATGGCTCTGCCTAGCCACTGATGAAGCATGATGCGAAGAGACCGCATCTTGGTAATGTGCTGGATTATTCGACCACCGACGAGTTGAACGACGAACATGACATAGATGGCAACGCCAATTCCATGGTGAGGGTTTGAGAGGGCTCTCTTGGGGCCTACGGCGAAGAAGGGCAATATGAAGGCAGCCGTCAGGAGCAAGAGCGAGAAGACCTGGAGTCGGGCGTGGTGTCGAATCGTATGGATCGGCTCTCTCGTGTAGAACCTAATCAGCATCACAGAGAAGGGAACCAGGAAGAGAAACACCATGGTAGCCAGGATACCGTGGGCCAGGATAATGGTATGGTACTGGTGAAGCGTGGAGAAGCGATTGCCCATTCCTGCGTCAAGGACTGTCAGACAAAAAAACGAGCGTGGTTGACTCAGACAGTCAGTCAAACTAACCATTGTATCGCATAGTGTCAAAGTCGGTGCCCTGCAAGTTGGGGAGGAGGAACGTGTTCTTGGTAAAGTCCCACGTCCCATCCCCCACCACCATGGTGTCGGAATCATAGCTCACGGAACCGGGCGAGGAGAGTTGGTCTGGTGCCGGCGCCATGACGGCGACGACGAGGGGCGGAAAGCGCTGGCGATGCGATCAAAGCAGAGCGCGATGTGCGACGGCAGTTTGAGTGTCTTTGGGCCGATGCCCCCCTTGGCTTCTGCGCGCGGTTCAATCTTCCTCCTCTGTGGTATTTCGGCCAACAAACAAGGCGTGTTTCCGTCGTGGGGTGTCGCAGGAATGCCAGAGTCGTGCGATCCCGCCGCGACAAGGGCAAATGATCTGGATGTTTGTTTGTAAGTCGTCGAATGTGGGGGTTTTGCGCGCGATGCACTGTGCTATGCTGTGCTGTATCACTTCAATTGTCGCTGCAAATGCCAAATCTCATTCATTCAGTCCGGGTCGCGTGTAACATGAACATGGCCCAAGTCGCAAAGATGCCAAAATGTCAAAACAACAAGGGGACAGAAAACAGCTCCTCCGAAAAAGGTTGGGAGGGCAGAGAAATGTCAATCGCTGCAGCTTTAGTACAAAGTAGATGCAGCAGCTCCTTGGCTAGACGGACAAGGCGGTCCATCCTTACGAGGCCTGCCCTGGCCTGGCAGAAACAGAAGCAGCTGGACCCTCCACTCCAAACTGCGCAGCTTCCCGTTGCGCGGGGCGACGGGAGGTACCCACGTACACCGCTAAGAGGATTAAAAGAGGCTGGAAAGTGTGTATGTAATGCAATTGAGGGTCAATCATTGGACAGAGACGCTGGGCGAATCATGTGACAACACCGCCTCATCAGCGACCAGACAAGGGGCGCCACTTTTCAGTCAGCTTGTGTGAATTTTTAGCTCATCAAGGTTGAGGCGATGAGTTTGTTTTCTTTTGCCTGTTTCCAGGTTCTTTTTAGACGCCGTGACGGAGCATGACATTAAGACCAGTACTTTCTGCTTTCCACAGTCTGCCAATTACTCGCCTGCACCACTGAATCTGCATTAACTAGCACCGTCGAGCTTAATTGCCGCTTGCATCCCGTTCGAACGTTTTGACCGCAGGCCCTTTTCAAGTTTTGGCGCGCCGATCCAATGACACGGTGCCACGCCCGCCCAGCCCTCTTTAAGGACTTGACCCCTACAGGTGGCTGGCTTTTCCGTTCTGACATGGGCAAGTAGAGCGAATCCACCCCAGGCCTTTTTGATAGTGCTCGTACTTGTTGCTATAAAAAAAAGTATTACGAGGGACACAAAAAAGAAGAGCCCGTCTTCGCTTGTTCCTGCCTTTGCATTAGGCATTCCCGCAAAGGCTAGCCGTCTCGTCAATCGGAAGTTTGTGAAGTCGCCTCTTCTCAGCTGCGCATGTCCTTACTATTCCCCCTTGTTGGTGCGTCAAGGTGTGTGTGTGTGTAGTCGTACCTTGGAGAGTAAGAATGGCGGCCATCTTGGCTGCTGTACAGTAAAGGAGCCGTCTTTTTAGGGGTCCGATTGGCGGTCTGCCAGCGCATCGATCGACTTTAAAAAAGGAGGCTATCCACGGATCTGTGTTTTGCCACATGTCGCGGAGAATAGATTGTGCAAGTGCTTTATACTGTAGTGCGCCAATGCTGTGCTTGTTGTGATTTGAGTCTATCCTAGGCTCGCTCACGTCGACACCGCCGTGCTGCAGATCCTCATCGCGCCAACAAATCTACCCTAGAACCAACCACGCGACAAGCATTCGACACGTAGAAAGCAAAGTATCTCACATTAGCCGATGATTTGAAGTGGTTTTTTTCAATATTAATGGTGAAAATAATGGTTGAATCTAATATTTACGTAGTATTTGCTCTTTGCTGAATCCATACTGAGCAAGGAGCACTATTGAATGTCACTATGCGTAAATCGTGTGAAAAGAGACATCTTTATATGCTTGCTCCTATCCCGAAAGCATCAACACATCTTGCAATTCTTCCATCATTAGCATTCAGGAAGAAGACGATTAAGACGAATAGAAATTTCTAACCACAGAGTAGAAATTCGACAAGGAGATTCATGACTCATTAATATACAAATAGATCTTAGATACCCAAAAATTCCAAAAAAAGAGGTCGTCTCACAACGGCGCCTCAACCGACGCTCTGACCCTATTCAATGCTCCTGATAATAAGGAAATTTCAAACTCCCCCATGTAGACCTGCCTGGGTAGTTACTGTGAAGGCGGTCCTCTCGTATGTAAATGACATTTCCCCAGTCTCTATACCTAGGTACTTTCCAACAGACACGTCATATCTACAGTATCCTTCTCTCTTTTTTGAAGAGAGAAAGACTTACACGTCAAGCCTTGGTTTATCCTAGTAGATGGGCCGGTGGCATGCTATCGAAGTTGCTGATGATGGATTCGTCGGCGGCAATGCTGTTCATGACGTCTTCCTGGGTGAATCCAAGCCAGTACTGCGGATTCTTTTGCTGCTCCTTCTTAATGTGGTAAATCTCCTGCGCTACACCCTTTACCTGTCCTCGTGCTCTCTCTGCGGCGCCCCACACGGCAGACAGCTCATTGAGGGCACCGATGTTAAGGCGAATCTGCTGCCTTAGGTCATCATCATCGTGTTGAATGAAGAAGAGTGCCCACTTGTTGAGATGCACAATGGAAGAAAGGGTAATGACGCAGGTGAAGAAGTGGGTGTGGGACAGCAACGGCACTCGGTGTGTAATTAGTTTGCTGATTCCGTTGGCTGATGTTATCGTATGCTTCGTGTGCTTGTTGAAAAGGTCTCCCGCCGGGACTAGTTGGTATGGTGCGCAAGAGGTGATTTTCTCGGAGGGTGAAGAGTCGAGCTGCGAATGAGGCTGGTGAAGAAGGATGGACGTGGCGTACATCATCATGTGTGCCTGGAACATCATCTCATCAAGCTTACCATCAGCCGTAAGTGAGTCCCTCTTGTCCTCGGGCAAGTGAAGTCGCCAGTTGGTAAGGAGATTCTCGATCCGCTCCAGGTTCTCGTCATCTGGCCCGTAAATGGGAGGAGTTCTCATGAATCTACCTAGGTTTCGGCCACAGAGAATTCGGTATGAAAAGGAGGAGAAGCGGCGCTCATCACCGGAAAACTCTCGGTCTTCTAAATCTTCCAAGCTCATGGGTTGGGGTATGTGCTACAAAGAGAGTGTTAAAGCAAGAACAGTCTCGATTGGGGTGGAAATGGGAGAGGTTAAAATAAACAAGAGCTGTTCAGTCGAAACTTACCCCAGACAAATACTGGTGCTCCTCACAAGGGAGGCTGACTTCGGCCGGCACATCATAAAGCAAAAAGTTGGTCATCCTGTGGACACCGGCAACCATGCCGTCAATGATGAACAGATCCCACCATGTTCGCCGCCAGCTCTCCTCTAGCACTGGGTTGCTTCTTCCGTTTAGAGTAGCAAAGTGCGCCTTGTTGAGGCCAATCGAAAGAGCCAGCGTCTCAGTTCGGCCGAGTAGCTGGGCCGCCTTTTCATTTTGGCAGCAGCCATCTAGCGCCACGATGGACAGCATCATCGCCTGAACCTTGAAGCCGTCCTGAGGTTGGGTCAGGTCGTCGAGAAGACGCATGGCGTCATCGTACAGACTCAGCCGTGATTTGCCCACATCGATGAAAAGCGATCCAACCCATCGGATCACGGCCATGAGTGGGTCGATGGAGTTTTCACTGGCATAGCGAAGCAGGTGCTCCTTGGGGAGCACAAAGGGGTGTGAACCATGAAAGTAACGGTAGAAGGAGTCGATGCACCTCTCCTGGAGGGTCTGCATGGGAAAGTGAGCGGGGAAAGGGAGGTGGGTACCCGTCACCATGTTGGCGGGCTCAATGCCGTTGATGCTGCAATACGACCGATACAGCTGTGCCTGCGTGACGGCAGGGGTGGTTTGGAAAGGCGTCGCCGGAGCATCGGCGAGCAGGCCGTTGGGGCTGAAACTCTGCATGGCCATCGGGGTCGAGGGCAGCGGCACCGGCATGGCGCTGGAGACACCGGCGCCGAGCAGCATGGGGCAGTCCGACGCGGCAATGCTGATGGAATCCGTGTCGGGAGGAGATGTGGCATGGCGTTTGTTTGGGTTGTGTGCTGGTCCTCGACGGGGTCCCTTGTAGCCGCGTCGAGATGCTACGTAGATGCACTCGAAGTTGGAGCCGACGCATCGAGAGCACGGGGTCTGCCCATCGCACTTGAGATGCTTGCTCCGCTATACGATCGGACGCGAACTTGTGATTAGCGAGACGTGATCCATTGTGTCAATGCGCAATCGAGTGATGGGTTTGGGTTTCTTGGCAATGGTGAACATGGCGAGAATAGTACGAGATTCGTGGATGGAAAACTACTACCACCAGCATGCGATTCTCATACTTTGCTTCCTCCTCTTCTTCTTCTCTCGTCCTTCTCCCCTCCCCTCTGCTCTTTTTCTTTTCTTTTTTCTTTCCTTCTGCTTCTCTTCTTCTTCTTCCTTGCAAATGACTCGTCCCGAATCAATGCATCGAGAAAATTGGGGTTTCTGCATATGTCGCTGGGGTATCAAACGAACGCCTCCAAGCGAGGTCGGCGATGATGACGAAAAGGAAAAAAGGAAAAAACCAATAAAAACCAATAAAAGCACTGTTTCACTTACGCAAGCCAAGCATGCCGCAGGAACAGCGGATTCCCGCGAGCGTCCATCGCTGTCGTCCTTCAGCTCGGAGGCCTTGACTGGGTCCTCCGGGCTCCTGTTAGCCAGGCCAGCATCGGGCACGTCGGCGACTGCGAGAGGAATCCGGACTCCATGCGTCGGGGAAATCGGCGACTGAGATGCAGATGACGAGGAATCAGGTGGTGACAGGGTCCCGACGGGTGTCTGCTGCACACCAGAACTGTTGGCCATGGCGCTGGTGGTTGAGTTCGTCAGACGGGCCTGAATGGGTGAGAATCTTGTTGCTGGTAATCGAGAAAGAAGAAAGTATGGAGAGGAAGAGGAACTCTTTGATTGAGGACTGAAGCTCAGGGGAGGAGGTTCGCTGGCACGTCCGGGGTGGGGAAATTTTATGGTTCAACGGTGCGGGCAAACGTGCTGCGGTAGTTCCAGGGACTCCCGGCTCTCTCACTCCGCGGTAGCAGGTACTTGCGCCTTGTCTTGCCGTGTGTGTTCTCGTCACTTGGCCTTGAGCCTGGCTAGCAGCGGACGGGAAGCAGGGAGCCGTAATTGGTGATATGAACACTTGATATTGGACTCGTGTCTACCTTGCCTGGATTGCTGTTGGTACAGGGATTACGATATACGATGAATGCCTAGTGCTCGCGCCTATAAGTGCCCGTTCCAACTGCAAACCGGAAGCCCGGGAAAAGCAGGCAACGGATGTATGAATAATGCTGTTGCCTCCCTCTTGCACTCTCTGGTTGAAATCTGCCTGCACGAAGCAACAAGCACCGATTGCTGGATTCAAACAAGACACAGACAGAGCATGGAAGTAGAGGGTACCAGGGGCGATTGCGCAAGATGTACCTGAGACATTAAAACAGAGTTGGGCGATGCATCTGGTGGTACCGTCAAGTACCTGTCCGGGGCCCTGCTAATATCGACCGGCGCAAATGGTGTTGGATCAGTGAACCATCCGATCCAATTACTAAGATCGAGTACATGCATGTACATTCGATAGCTTTCAAGGGTGCCAACGGGAGAGGCAGTGCTGTCCGAAACGAATCCCATGGAATTGATACAATATGACAGCATAGCATAACATCCAGTTGCACAGCACAACAGCACATTGATCACATCTTCAGACTCATCAAAAAGGGTTGTTCCAGACATGCAGCCCAAGCACCGCGGCCCGGTAGATGTGAGACACGGCCGGGCTAATCGCAGAGTGCAGAAAGTTGGAACTTCTTGGCCTCGATCTAGCGCCATGCGCCCTATTGCCTTAGCGGTACTAGGCACCTGGCACAGTGGTTGGACGCCATCGCGGAGCCCTCTCCGCAGGCCAAGCCGCCTGTAAGAACGCTGAAAGCCCGTCAGATTGCTAGCAGAGCGCCACTTCTAGCCATGTGCGAGAGACAGAGACGGAGACGGTACGGTACACGTTACCTTAGTATTGGATTGGATTTCGGATTTCCAATTTGTATGTACTCTCCTACGTGGAGATAAGACGGCAGCCGCGCAAAAAGTTGTGTACGGCAGGGGACCGCAACATTGAAACAGCCTACTGTACTCCTTTTTTTCTTTCTTTCCTTTTTGCTGCCAGCCGTCCGGATGACGAGCACACCATACCAGAGTACTGCAGGTACAGTAACCATGTACCTACCGGATCGGGATCACGATGCGTGAATACACGTACCTTCATCATCAAGCACTCAGACTTGAGTTGAGATAGATATACTAGTAGTAAAGCATCCAGCCACTTGCCGGTAATATCGGGCTTTAACAAGGCACCGACGATGAATCTACATATATCTACTTGGTAATCTACGGAGTGCCAGGTGCAACCCATGGATCTTACAAGTTGCCCATCTTCTCCGCAACTGCACCACTAAACTTCTGACGCTATCCGCAGCGGAAGCTGGATGAACCCACCCACAACGAACAGACCAAAAGGCCTCTACTTTTCCCGGGGGACCCAACTGCAAGGGAGCACAAACACTCAATTACGGAACCCAGCGACATTATTCTCAGGCTAATGCAATCTGTAAAATGAGATCTAGAGCAAGCCGCCTTTTCGCGGGCCAATCGCTGCGCCCCGTCGTTCCGACGCGCGCGTTCACTACTCTCACAGTGTCGTTTTTGATTTTGCTGTTGCTGTCGTGTAACCCAGCAGACGCCGAGACGCGAGCGCCACCCAACAGGAACTACTGCCCTGGTACTAACTTGTACTATCAGACTATGTAATTGTGCCGAACGACTATTTGTGGATGGAGACGATCTAAGCCTTATGTTAGGGGGAGGCAAAGGGGCGAAAAGAAACACCAGCAACGATGGCTCCGTCTTCGGGGATTTGCTCTCAGCCTTGGATCGGGAGTCTTGCTGAGCCCTTTCCCGCAGGATAGGCGTCGTGACTCTTTATGTTCACGTTGGATTGAGTAAAATAGTAGCTGGCTTTTTTTTGTTGGCAGAGAAGTAGGGCAAACCCGGAGTTGCATATATCAAATTGTACTCGTATATGTGGCTGTATTATCATAACACAAAAGAACCATCTTCACCACCAACACCAACAATCCGCTCCCCCTGCCCCCTTGTCTCTCCCTCTGCCGCCGTCGGTTCGGTCCACGATTCGCCATGCCTCGGTCCTCTTCCGCTCCATCCCCACACCATCTCGTAGGCAATTCGCTAGTCTCGTCCAGCCCTCGTTACACACATGTAACACGAATCTTGGTGCGCCATACCGTACAGTACCAATAGACTAAATGGCCTGTTTGTGCTTGCATCAGCCTCCAATTCTCACCCAACAAACTTGAACCGTCAAATCCCTCGGCACGCTGAACCAGGGAGATTCCGGCCTTGGGATCTAAGAAAGCCCCGTCTGCATACATGGATCCCGTCTCCCTGGCTGGCTTGGCTCTTGGCGTTGCATCCTTGGGGATGCAAGTGTATACATCCTGTATTCAAGGCATGTTTTCATGTGATTTAAGCTTGTGTGCAAAATATTGTTAACATTCTGCTGGATCTTTTATACGAAAAGGCATCCAATTGCTTGTCACGGCACTCGGCTATGAAGATGATTGTAAATACCTCAATCTGCGCCTCCGCCTGGAGCAGCAGCGTCTCTTTGCCTGGAGCGAGACATCTGGGCTGCTGGATGTGAATACGGAAAACCAAGACCGTATCCTAAACTCAAACGTTTTCAATCTCCATCGCCAGACCGTGTTAGATTTACTGGTGCAAGTCCAATGCTTGTTTGACGAGTTTCTCGAAATCCAGAACAAGCACAACCACCTGACTCCCGTTCGCGACAATGGCGATTTTCTCATCTCCCCTGAACAGGATGCCAAGCAGGCCAGCTTTCCTATATCAGAGAAGAAGAGGCTGTTCATCAAAAAGGCTATGATCAACCTCAAGGAAAAGTCACAAGAGGGCTTGAAAAGGCTCAAGTGGGTATCCTTTGACAAAGAAGGGTTCGAGCACCTGCTGTCCAAGTTTACTCTCTTAAATGATAGCATGATGAACATTCTGGACCACTCACTGCAGATTGAGATCCGACACACGGTGCAGGATACCAACCGGGGCGTATTGCTTCTTCATCACAAAATTGCCGACCTTAGCCACCTTGTGTTGGCTCTCAAGGCTCAGCTGGAGGCCAGAGATGTTGGCGCATCGTCACGCACACGAATGTCGAACGTTGAGAGAGAAGCAAGCATGGCCGAGCTGAGGCAACTTTCCAAGCTAGCCAAGTTCAAGGCGTTCAATGAGACCATTGACCCCAAGTCGGATGCTCCCGCGGTGATTGACGAAGCTGTGGCCGCCTTTCTGGGGCTTGCCAAGCCGGGAGACCCGCGTCTTGTACAGATGCCGAAGTACCTTATAGAGCTGGACCCCAACGTGGATGACTTGGATGACCCGCGGTGCGAGGCCATCATGAAGACTGCCCAAGGGAAGAAGAAGGTGTGGATCGAGTGGAAAGACTACGATACCGCGGGAACCCCTGGTTGCCTGTCCAAAGCGGACATTGTCGACAGAGTGCGGAAGCTGGCTTGTTTGCTCAACCACAGTCCCAAGCCAGAAGCCTTTCGGACGCCCCATTGCATCGGCTTCTTCGACAAGGCAGATCCAGATGTTCCGGAAGATGATGTCGACATTCTAGACCGGCGGCTGGGTTTGATATTCGAACGCCCGGAGAGTGACGACCTTCATGACAGCCTCCCACCGGTGTCTTTGAGGGAGCTGCTCTTAGACAAGGAAATTCGCAAACCTAGAGTTACAGAGCGGATCAAGCTTGCGCATGCCCTCAGCAACTGTTTACTCTATCTGCATGCAGTCAACTGGCTGCACAAAGGTCTTCGCAGTCACAACATTCTGTTCTTTAGAACAAAGTCGGGCCATGTAGACTATTCCCAAGTCTACCTCTCAGGCTTCGACTTCTCCCGCCCCGGCGGTTCCGACGAAGTGACCGAAATCCCCGGCTCCGACGCAGAGCACGACCTATACCGACACCCGCTGGCGCAGTCAAACCAAGGCAAGGGCCGCCAACGATCGAAGAAGAGCTTCGATATATATAGCCTCGGCGTCATCCTGGTGGAGCTTGCGCACTGGAAGCCGGTGGAGGCGGTGCTCGGAATCGAGATGAGGCTGGCAAAGGGCCAGTCGGATGTGGTTCGGCATGTGCGGAGCCAGCTGCTTGCCGCAGAGAGCGTAGCTGATGTTGGTGCTGAGATGGGAGAGAGGTTTGAAGAGGCGGCGAGGAGATGCTTGACGGGGGAGCATGAGCTGGGTTTGGAGGTTGGTGAAGATGAGACTGCTGATGAGGTGGCGGAGAGGTTGTCGGTGCGATACTATGACGATGTGGTGAAGAAGCTGGCGGAAATTGTGGTATAAGACGGATATCATATGTAACTTGAAGGTTGCGTAAAATCAGGTAGTAGCCATAACGAGAAGCCAAAAAGGACTAGATAAAAAGTAACATGAACATTATGAGCACATGGTGGAAACCGAAAATGTAAAATCTCTTGATATGTAAAAGTTGTGGGTATTGCTCTATTCGTCGAGACTGAATAGTCTGGGATATCATATCATTAAATGGCCAACACGCGGCCAAAGAAACAAAGCTCCTGGGAACATGTCGTTCCCTCCCTCAAGGTATTTCCATGTTCAATATTATATCCTTGCGCAACACTGTTTAGCAGCAGCATTCGCAGCAGTCCTCAGTGCACTCGCAGCACTCGAAGCAGGCAAGACCGGCGCAGATACCGCAGCAGATGGCCTATATAGGAGCAAAAAGATGTCAGAAATCAATAAATCGGATCGTTGATGTGGCTTGCTTATTGGGATATAAATAGTAGTAGTGGCACTTACACCCTTCTCGCCCTCGCCACCACGCATGCTAGCGGTGGACTCCATGGCCATGGGTTGGATGGGACGCTGTGAACGAAATAGTGTTAGCAAGACAATGATGTCACATATTGCTTTTCTTCTATATCTGAATTGCGTATAGAATTTATTCATGTCTTCAGTTCTAACAATCATGCTGAATCTTGGAAGACAACAGGCGCATCCGGTTGGCACATACCGGCTGCTCGGAGCTGACTCGGGCAGGGGCCTCGGCAGTCATCTGCTGGGCGACCATCTGGGGCTGAGGAGAAGACATTTTGTTGATTGTGGTAAAAAGAAAGGCGTTAACCGTTTATAAAAAAGTAGCGAAAGTGATTTATTATCGTATACGAGCAGAAGTAAGAATGGGAGGGAAAAGAGAAGGGGGGAAAGCTAGGTAGATGGGGTGGAGGACCGGGACTCTTTTTAAGTCAGATCAACTTATCGTGGGAGGGAGCTGTTTGGCCTTCGATAACAACGAACGAGCGACGCAAACGCATCAGTCACACACCAGGGGCGCAGCATCAGCTTATTGCTACAGACACTAGCCCATCAGGACGATCCCGTTTACCGCCCATCGAAGAAACCAAGCCAAGCAGGAATGGCATGTTCGGCTGCTCGCTTTTTGGGGGTTTGGTGTCTCGCACTGGCGCTATAACAGGTATCCTTCATGCGTTGATACTACCACATCCCGCCTAGTCCGGGGGAACCGGATTGATATTGATTAACTGGATTGATATTGATTGACTGGCTATGGAACTCGGGGTGGAACCGCTGGCCAGCTTTTTCTGGATTTCTGGGACACGAAACGACATGGGCGGGCGGTTTGCACGGCACGAATGAGCCGAGCGGTGCTTAGCATGGGATTTGCTCATTGGTGGACGAGGGCTTTGGGATTGTCGCGATGGGGCTTAGTGGGTGTTTTGGGTGAGTTGCAAGTGTGTTGGCATTGGGTGTTTTTTTTTCTTTTCCCATTGATGCTTGTTTCTTTTGCGGCCTCCCGTCACTGATGGAGATGATATCGTGAGGCGATGCAGGAGTGCGTACGTACGTACGTACGTCCACGGAGATTGTCCGTGAGAACCCGAGTCCGTTGATTCTCATACCTTACATGTATAGTAGTATACTTGTATACAGGAGATGAATACGAGTAGTACTTCAAGCGTAAACACCAACCCCTCGGAATTCTTACCCAGCTCAGAGATACTCAAACGCGTGTACCGGGTCTTGTTCCCACGGACGTGTCCGTGTCCAATTGCAGACGCTATTACAGCCACGTCTCAAGGTCACAGGAATAAAGATCTGATGCTAGCAACAGCCACACGCATACGCACTCCCACAAGGGGTATAAGCAAAGAAGTAGGTGTGTCAAAAGAGGACAAGTAAGGAGTAAAATAAACAATACACTAAAGAAAAAAAGATAAAAAGAAAAAATACTCGTAAGGTAGAATAATGAAGCTAGTTTGGGAGAAGGCTGGCTGAATCCGCATGAAGCAGTGGTACACCGGCGCTTGTATCTTCTCTCCGGCATGACGAACTTGCGTTACATCACAAGAGGGAAACAAAATCCCTGGCCCGTTCATTTTCCTAAATCGAGGGGACACAGCTACAGCTCAGGCGGGGCCCCATTGAAATCGTGGCTGTTCACGGCTTCTCGGCATTGTGGTGCCTGAAGCCGTGCCGCTGTCGTGCGGGATCCAGAACATTGCCGTTTGGATTCCTACCTACGTACTGTAACCCTACTGTACTCGGAAAATGAAGGAAAAAAGGAATGGCAAGGAGATTGGCGGGTGTGTACGTACGTCAGAGAGGCGAATTTGCCAGTAAAAATAGAAGCCGCGCCTGGTAGAACGAAGATCGGACGTCGCATCTCCAGTGATTGGACTCTTGGAGGAAATAAAATACAACGACATATTCTGGGGAGCACATGGCTGGTCCCTTGCGGTGGACATCACTCAGACCCTGCGTAATTGATGGTGGTCCCTGAAAATCGCATTGATATTATGACGCCCGATCTGTAAATATGCGACACCGCCAATTAAACGGGGACTCATCGAGCTTCTCTATATGGTAGCCTTCAAGTTTCATCAATAATTTGGTGATTGTAACGCAAGCATTGATCTGCAGTAGATGATTTCAGGCCATTAAATCCACCTAGTCTCTCACACAACTCGTGTCTTGCTCAAACACAGCTCCAAGCTCCAACCCCATTCAACACACATGTCAAAGCGTTTAGGCTCGTCGACTAACATCCTCGCTCCCAAGTGGGACACGACACGCATCATCGATTTCTGTAGATTGTCGAACCACTGTCAATAAACTCGTTCACGACTACTTTCATGCTTAAAAGCCCAGCACACCCCTCTCTACTTAACCTCAAAATCCCAGTTCTATCTACCCCATAACCGATGCGCCGGATCTAGCCCATAAAAAAAGCCGCACCTAGCTAGATCGCCATCGTGACCTGATCTCTAGATTGTAGCTGTCAAAGGACCCAGATCACGCGGGCATGTTAGTATGAGTAGACGGACGCTGCCCTTTTTGCCGCTTGGCTGTTGGGCGGTGACCGATCGAATCAATGCCAAACAACAAACGAAATTTCATCTTGGCAATGCTGAACTGATGTTCCCAACCCAATCACATGGCCGCTGGGTCTTTTGGGTTTGGTGAGCTTCAGCAGAGATGATGCCTGACGCTCCATCTCCAGCGATTCTCTCCAGCCGGCCAACCAAATGCCGGGGCCCAATGACATCCGGGGAGCGATTATTAGCCGACGATATCCCGATCGCATCCAGGGGGTTTCTTGGCCGCTACTACAGAGCACTACGAGGCTGGCGATTCTAGGCAGTCTTCAATCCCAAGGGCCGAGTGTCCTTTTTGAGAAAATATAAAGGGAAAAAAAAGGGAAATCTCGCGGCCTGTATATCTACCGTCATCACTAGGCAACGACCAGCCGAAAACCACGCCTGGCCCCCCGTGTTTTTCGCTTGCCAATGTCTTGATCGCTCACTCGCATCTGGCGGTATCAGCATCACCATCTCCAGCGCGCCCCTCCGCCCTTGGCTAGCCCAGTTCCAGTACGTCACCAGCTTGGGCCCTTTTCTCCTGCACCCAACGAGGCTGGCCTTTTGCTACACCATCGACACTCTCTCGTGAGACCGTCTCGACCACCATGGCTTCGTACGGCCACCGAATGGCCCCGCAGGCTCATCATCCTCACGCTGGATATCCAGCCTCGGGCGCTCCGCCGGCAAACGTGCCCCCGGCCGGCACCTTTGCCCCAGGGACCAAGATCCAGGTCGGCAACCATCGCGTCCAGATCCAGAAATACCTGTCCGAGGGCGGCTTTGCCCATGTCTACCTCGTCAAGCTGCCCAAGGCCGTCGACGGCACCGACCTGGCGGTCCTGAAGCGAGTTGCCGTGCCCGATAAGGAGGCTCTGCGGGGCATGCGAACCGAAGTCGAGACGATGAAGCGTCTAAAGGGGCATCAGGCCATTGTCACATACATTGACTCCCACGCGTCGGAGCTCAAAGGCGGCGGCTACGAAGTCTTTCTGCTCATGGAGTTTTGCGATGGCGGCGGTCTGATTGACTTTATGAACACCCGCCTGCAACACCGCCTGACCGAGCCCGAAATCATCAACATCTTTGCGGACATTGCCGAGGGCGTTGCCTGCATGCATTATCTCAAGCCGGCGCTGTTGCATAGAGATCTCAAGGTCGAAAACGTTTTAATCACCAATCATGCGGGCAGCAAGCGGTTCAAGCTCTGTGATTTTGGTTCGGCTGCTCCTCCGCGACCGGCTCCCTTGACGGTAGTCGACTGCCGCCTGATGGACGAAGATGTTCAGAAACACACGACATTACAATATCGAAGTCCCGAAATGGTCGACGTTTATCGAAAACAACCGATTAACGAAAAGTCGGATATCTGGGCATTGGGTGTTTTGCTATACAAGCTCTGCTACTACACAACCCCCTTTGAAGACCAAGGGCAGCTGGCTATCCTGAATGCAAGCTACAGATATCCCAGCTATCCAGTCTTTTCAGACAGATTAAAGAAGCTCATTGGTATGAATAGCACATTCCCTGACTTATAATTCCCTGACAGCTTCATTCGCTAACCGAAACTAGCCTCAATGCTCAAAGAGAACATGCAATCGAGGCCCAATATATACCAAGTTCTAAAAGAGGCCTGTGCTATGCAGGGCCGAGAAATGCCAATCCACGATGTGAGTCCCTTTGCAGCCATCGCCACAATACTTGTCTTGAAGCTAACAACATCTTCTTAGATTTACTCCGGCCGAGCGAGCGCAGACCCCAGATTGAACCAACCTTCTGTTACAGACCCGAAATCACACCAGGCACCTGTTGTGGGCGCCGTCTTCTCGTCAGCACCCGTCAACGAACAGCAGACCCTCCCAGACATTACACCCATGAGAAGAGGGCGTCCGACTCCTTCACCATCTCGGACACCTGGACCCGGAAAAGTCACCGATGGCGATCCATTTGCTGCCTTGGACTCCAAGGCTACCGCCGCTGCCGCCGTCCGCAGGGCAGATCCTGATGAGCTCTCAGCCAGATTCCCTCGTCTCGACGAATTCTCCTTACTTCTTGATCAACAGACGTTCAACTTTGACAACACTGGCCCAATTTCGCCTCGTCCTCAGAAAGATTTGAATACAAAGGTTGCTGAACGATTGGCCGACGCAGCATTTGCATCTTCTCGAAGTCCCGCGCCTTCAACCCCGGTCCCAAGACCACACTCTGTCGCGCCAATCTCGTCTCGCCCTCCGCCGGATATCTCACCGCCAACCCTGGATGTCAAGCCTCTTCCAAAGTTGGTGCCGTCATCCACGGCGCAGTCCGGAATTAGTCGAGCACAGTCTATCATTACGAGCAACCCTGAGCTCAAGGCCATTGCTAACAAGACGGCAAGCTCCTCATATGTTTCCACGGGGACAATGACGGAGAAATCTCCTGACAAGGAGCGACCGGTGGACGTGGAGAGAAGCAGACGTTCTTTCGACGTGGAAACCCCACGCGCGCCTGTAGCCCGTGCTGCGGCGGCTCTCACGGGACAAAACACCGCCAAGCGACACTCTGGTGGAAACTGGGCGTCGGCAAACACTCGATCTTCCTCTGTCCAGCCGCGATTGAGCCAGAGCACTGTTGCCTCGTCCAGGACGTCACTGGATATTCTCAGCTCCGCAGAAGACCTGATAGACATGCGATCTTCCGCTGGCGATCTTGTCAGCAAGCCGCGGCCTCTTAGCTCTACATTCGAGCCGAGCACCCTGGAGTATTTGCGCGAGAGGGAGAACGCATCCAAGCCTTCTTCTCGACAGTCCTCTACGAATCGACACTCGTCTTGGCATCTGCCCTTGTCGCATGCCAACACCGGCGGAGCAAGCTCGAAGGAACCGACTTCTCGTAGCTCAAGAAGCATCGAAGTGCAAGAATATGATCAAGACCGCCAAGGCCAACGTTCCGAGGTGGCAGTCTCGACTTCCAAGAACTTGCTTGCAGGCAAATTTGGTGGTGCATTCAAGAGGTTTGAAAACAATGCCTCATCTGATAATGAGCCAGCGAGATCTTCATCGCCCGGCAAAGAGCAGGGACGCCGTGCTTTGACGCCCATCCAGGGTTCTGAAGCAGCTGACGACCGGAGCGATACAGACGGAGAGGGACACGCCCACATGACAGCCGAGATGCGTCGTGATATGGAGCGTCGCCAGTTAGAAGAGGAGGAAGCTAGAGTAGAGGCTGCGCAAGCAGAATACCGAAAAAGGGTTGCAGAAGGCAGCGGATCGCCCTCCAAGACTCGACCCCCCACGGCCCCAAAGCCTATGGGAGCAGCACGCGCTGCCAGTATACAGAACAGGGTCCAGAGTCTGTTGAGCGAGGAACAAAAGCCGGCGAACGTGCCGCGGACAGCCCATGGATACGGAAGGTTTACGGATTCTGAGCCGGCTTCCGGAGAGGATAAGCCCCGTCCCGAGGTGAAACGCAAACCAGCGGTGGCTGCAAAGCCTATCGTTGTAGATCCACGACGAAGTGACGGATCCTTGGTCGATGGTAAACAGGCTGCAGGTTCGGCATCAGCTTCTGCGAGCGTGTCTACCAAGACTCAGGCCAAGCCAACAGCCCCAAAGAAGCCTGTTCACCTGAATAACATACCAACAGGAGGAGGTCGACAAGCCTCCTCGCCAACCAAAGAGAGGGATGACCCCACATTTGAGCGTTTGATAGCAATCGACCTCCCCGGGCAGCCGATGCTGGAGATGACTTCGCGGGACAGGGAGGACTACATTGAGGATTTTACGAAGCGTTTCCCCAGTCTGAGCACTATAGAGTTGAGCCGAGAGGGTGGGCGGGAGAGGGATGGGACGCGATGATAGAGATTTTTTTGTTTTATTTTTTTATAACTTTTTTTATTATTATTGACCAACATTTCACCCTTGTTCGGCAAAAAGCATCGGTTCGAAATATTACGAAGCAGATACAGAATATATTGAAGCATATATGGGAGCATTTTATCGGTCGTGGAAATACAATATTTAATCTCCCCCTTTCTCTTTTTCTCTTTTGTCTGTGATGTAGGTGATTTACTTGTGAAGATTCTTGTCTCTTATCTTACTCTCTTTTCTCTTCCTCTATTTTCCCTTCTTTCCTTTTTCTTCTTTGGCTGTGAAATGTATATTCTGCTTGTAAATTGTTTTCTTTCTTTTTGCGGGGTTTCTCTTCTTTTTTCTCTTTTTTTCCTTCCTAATTGATGTTGTCTTATGTAGCTGATTCTGCTGAGTTGGAAATTATGCATAAAACTAGTATTATGCATTAAAAGCGCCCGCCATGCGCCTTATCTTATCAACCAAGGTACCCATAATATTTTTTTTTGCCATTGAGAGACTGCATCTGGATCTTGGATTGATCTTTCGTACGTCGTACAACACAAAACATCGAAATACAACAACACAAGATGGCGAAAAGAAAGAGACAAGCCGCTGCTGCCAGCGAACCCGTTCCAGAGCCTGTATCCACCAAAAAGTCAAAAACTGTCGAAGAAAAGACAAAACCCACCAAGAGCAACACAAAGGCTGTTGAAACAAAGACAGAGAAAAAGGCGAAGCCAACGACAAGCAGCAACAAGTTTGTGGAGGAAACCATTCAGATCGTCGCCGGATCCTACGACCGAGTTCTCCATGGACTGACGGCCACAATTGGCGCCAAGGGAGACGCCGAGTTCGCCGATACGTTCCTCTTCAATGCGCACGCATCCGCCATTCGATGCGTTGCCGTGTCTCCCATCTCACCCCCGGTTCCGGGTCAGACGCAAAAGGTCCTTTTGGCCTCTGGCGCCACGGACGAGCGAGTTCACGTTTACAATTTGTCGGCGCATCCCCCGAGCAAGAAGAACCGCGATGCATTGGCCAGCGTGGCTCCGAGACCGATCCTGGAGAACCCCAAGAACAGAGAGCTAGGAACGTTGCTGCACCACGACTCGACAATTACGGCGCTGAGGTTTCCTACGAGGTCGAAGCTTCTTTCGGCGAGTGACGATTCGACAATTGCTGTGACACGTACACGAGACTGGTCCATGTTGAGCAATATCAAGACACCGAAGCCAAAGGCTCATGGCCGACCAACCGGTGATACAGCGCCTTTCGGCGGTACACCTTCCGGAGTCAACGACTTTGCGATCCATCCGAGCATGAAGCTGATGATTAGCGTTGGCAAGGGAGAGAGATGTATGCGATTGTGGAATCTCGTCACCGGAAAGAAGGCGGGCGTGCTGAGCTTTAGCAAGGAGATGCTGAGAGAGGTCGGAGAGAGCAAACATGCCAGTGGCGAGGCACGAAAAGTGACTTGGGGAACAGCAGACGGAGCGGACGAGTTTGCAGTGGGATTCGACCGGGATATCATTGTTTTCGGAATGGACAGTGTGCCAAAGTGCCGGGTCATGCCGACGACCAGAGTCAAGATACACCATTTTACCTACGTTACCATCGATGAGGAGACGGGAGATGCGCTGCTAGCTGTCTCGACGGAGGATGGCCGTGTTGCATTCTTCTCGACAAAGGCAGACGACCTCTCAAAACCCGAGCCTTCGGACAAGGACGACAAGAAGGCATCCGAAGGAGCTTTCCCCGTGGCCAAGTTCGTCGGCTACGTAGGAGGAGAAGGCGTTTCAGGCAGAATCAAGGACTTTGTCGCCATACCGAGCACGGGCAACCCGGGGACGTTTTACGTGGTTGGGGCGAGCAGCGACGGCAAGATTAGGGTGTGGACGGTGCAGGCGGAGGAGCTGCTGGAGGCGGCGAGGAAGAAGGATGCCAAGATTGAGAAGCCGGCGGGAGAGCTGAGGGGGACGTATGTCACGCATAATCGGGTTACGTGCTTGGCGGCGTTTTTGATGGTGGAGAGGCCCGAGGGGGCGGAGGATAGTGAGGAGGAGGTTGAGGAGGAAGAGGCCGAGAGTGATAGCGAGGAGGAGGATGAGTAGGGGGTTGTGTTGAAGGGTTATGGAAGCTGCATAAGGATAGGATATGCAGATTAATGAATACAGATTAGTACATACATACTGATGTTTGCTATTATCGCAAGTAGAATTACGATTGATTGCTCGTCTCTGGCGGTCTTGCTGTCTGCAGAGTATGCCTTTTGGATTCCAAGTCGTCTCCAGGCTTCGGTCATGGCCTCAATATGTGATTGCACTGAATGTTTCCATATCAAATAGCTGTCACTAAAAGTGCTTGTAGCATGCATTTCCCACTGAAATAAAAGAGTAAAGGGGGAGTGCTAGAAACTTGGCAGGTGCCAACCAGCTTTCCCTCCTGCAACTCCATTGGCATCGCCCACAAACGAACGATCGGCCATTTTACAATCTCATTTTCTATTAAATCCTTCTCTCAGTTCGGGTATTTCGAATCAAAAAGCCTTTGTTCGTCTTGCTGCCATATTTTCATCATGCCGCCGGCCAGCCTGATCACGCTGCCAGACGAAATTCTCCTGATGATCTGCGAACTGCTGTGTTACCACTGTTCTTGCGCTCCGCAAAGCCCAGATGACAAATCTTTCAACACGTATCTATGGTCTCTCGTGCAGACATGTCGGCGGTTGCGTGACATCGCAGAACCAATATTATATCATCGTATTTGGCCCGGTGATAATCTCTTCTTTCTGCGTACTATCATTGCGCGGCCAGACTTAGCTGCCCAAGTACGCTCCTTTTTTTACGACGAGGCTGAGCCGCGTGACGCTTTGGACGAGGATCTCAATATGTTGAAAGCGGAAGCACGACGCCTTGACATCAACGAAAGTGATAAATGGGTTCGGAAGTGGGATCGAGAGATTAAGAGGCATGGAGGCGAGTGTGACCAGCGGCTCTTGAAATTGATACTCACTCATCTTCCAAACACAAAGAGATTGTCTATCGTGGTGCCGCTCTGGGAAGAAACCACCTGCCTAACAGATTCTCGCAACAAACACATTACCATGGAGTCCATTCGCGATCTGACGTTGATTCCTGGGGATATTTTTGACCTTGGTCTTCTAGGCGGCCTTCTAACCATGATGCCATGCGTTGAGAGCTTGACGGCATATGAGTGTGGGGGCATTTCGAAAAGTATTCCTCTTGCTAGGCTCCGCACTCTTATTTTCAAAAACAGTATGATCACTTCGACATGCCTGAAAACGATTATCGACTCCTGTCCAGAGCTGGAACATTTTGAGTACTATTTAAGGCCTTATGATGAAAATTATATCTTAGACTTCGAGCAGCAAACAGTTACGTCTGGACAGGCGCAGCGCATACTACACTCGCGGAGGAAAACACTGAAGAATTTGAATCTCGTATTTGGCCAAAATTCCCCCTCATACTTGGACCAACTTGTGAACCTGGAAGATTTCCACTTGGGCAATTTCCACGACTTTGACGGATTAGAGACGCTGTGGGTGCGTACGACTGACTTTGGGACGGATGACGAGGACGAAGATGTCCCTATATTCCCAGAAGATGTGGAAGATCTAGTTAGTAAGCTACCTCAATCACTCATCTGTCTCGGCTTCTGCGGTTCGCACAAAGATTGGGATGGGATAGAGATCCTGCAAGAGGCAATTTTAGAGGGGTATTTCTCGAAGCTCGAGTTTGTGTTGTTGGAACATGAAAAGGGATAGTTTGAATACGCGCGTGAACTACTTGCAGATGTTGACGTGTTCTGTGCGTATTTCAATGACACTAAACTTGATGATTTTCCGGATTGTTCTTCTAATCCAGAGTTTGTGGAAAAAGAAGAGGAAGAAGAAGATTGGGAAGATGAAGGAGAGTAAGGAGACTGTATCTAAAGCTGATATTTGGAGGCTACTGTTTCGAAGAAGATGAAGCAATACAGTGAGGGAATCTTGCAATTTCTTTTGCTTTATTCTCGGGGAGGCCTGGGTTGGAAGTGAGAAACACTTTGTTAACGAATGGCATGCGGTTTAATATTTCTATGAGCTTTCTGTAATAGAGAATGGCGAGTCTCTCAAAGAAATTAATAATTATAAGAGTGTGAAGAGACTTCTTTCCATTTCTTTGCTTTTGTATCTTGCTGCAAGGTTAGCTGGGATTTTCTACACTCATACAAGCGCTTGCTCTTTGCTATTTACATCTCGTGAACCATTTGGCGGCAGCTATATTAGGGATGTACCTATACTCTCTCCTCCCTAGCCACAGCGTTACAGCATTATACATGCCCAGTCAAATAACTGGTATCAGAAGTGCTTGTAGCCTAGACAGCCTGCAGAAACAAAGAGAGAACGTGACCCTGAAAAGGAGACAGTGTAACACTGGAACAAAGAAAGAGTATGACGCTGAACAAAGAGAGAATGTGTGCCGGCTGATGCCTAATATCTCGCACACAAGAGGAGATATGCATATATATCTTTTTTTGCAATTCCTTCTCCTCTGAGCTTTCAGAAACCATCAAACATTCTGCACAATTTCACTCTTTCGAGCTCACCTACAAGCATGGGATTTCGAACCAAAATACTGTTCCTACGATGCAAACGTATATTCGCCAAGGCACCGGGCAATCTTGAGCCTCCAGGCAGCCTTGAGCATCCAGGCAGCCCTGAGCCACTGCGTGGCCTCATGGCGATGTCGGACGAAATGCTCCTTGAGATATGCAAAAAGCTATGCCCGAATGGTTCTGATATTCCAAAACGAATCTATTGAGCCTCAGCTTGACTTGTCGGCGCTTGTGTGCTATTGCGCAACCATTCATATACCATGATGCTAGCTCCACAAAGATGTGGAAGTTTTTGCGGACTATTACAGAAACCAAACACTTGGCTGCTCAGGTACATCACTTCTGCAATCGTGGTGGCGAATGGTACTGGCGTCGAGAGAATGATGGCCCCGATCATGAAGAGTCAAGTGACAACGAGGCCGAATTGACGGAGCATGAAATGAACTCCGCTCATTATAGACTCCTTGGAAAGACTCTGGCAAAGCTTACAAAGGCAAAGCCCTTGACGATTTATATGCCAGTCTACGAGGGCTATCCTTGGCAAGATGTACTAAAAGTATCAGTTTCAATGGAATCTGTCACCCGCTTATCATTGATACCTTGGAATCCATTTCCCATTGACCTTGGCCAAATTGGCGCCTTTCTAGCCATGATACCGTGCCTCGAGAGATTGGAAGTGGCACGTTGTAAAAACGTTACGAAGCAACTGCCTCTTGCAAGCCTTCGCTCGTTGGAATCGAGTGTAGCCAGATGGATAAAGAGAGCATGCAAAACATTATCGACTCGTGTCCAAAGTTGGAACATTTTGCCTTTGGTTGGACTTGGAAAACTACTTTGTTAGAAAACGGCAAAGAAGCGCTTACCTGGAGTCAGGCGCAGCGCATACTGTACTCACGAAGGGATACACTAAAGCACTTGAGGTTGGACTTTAACCAGGCTATGTCAGCTATTTTCGAGTACTCAATAAAGCAGGAAGAGTATTTTGGCAGTTTTCGCGAATTTGATGCGCTGGAGAGCCTGTGGGTGTTGACAGTTGGCTTTGGCTCAAAGGACGACGAAGCAATTTTTCCCACATTCCCCGAAAATGTGCAACATTTGGTCAGCATGTTGCCTAAATCGCTCACTTGCATCTATTTCAGCGGCTGCCACAGATCATGGAATGGGATAAAGGTGCTGGCACAGGCGGTTCGAGAGGGACATTTCCCAAGGCTTAAGAGAGTAGCGGTGGAGGAAGACGATGCATCAATGGCGGCTAAAGTACTTCCATATTACGAAGAGCTATCCACTACTCTCGGTATGCGTTTCGAGATTTTAGAACGTGCGGAAATGCGCACCAGGTGGACGCAATATTCTACAGCTGCATATGCATAAAAGGATTTGATAATGGCGTGAAGTTTCTAAAGGGATGCTATGGCTAGAGGATGAAAGTTGCAGCTCTCCTCAATCGTTTAGAAAGAAAAGAAAAAGGAAAAGGATGGAGCAGAGTATTAAAATTGACTCGCTGCTCTTGGATCGTATCGAGAGCAGGCTGTGCTCTCGAGAGGGAAACGCGGAGTTTTGATGATATAGTCTTTCTATGACCTTACTGTGACAGACCTGGATAATTCTCCTTTTATGAGTTAATCATGTGGTAGTAACACAGAGGTGAAAAACAATAAAATTCCCTCTCCTGGTTTCTGTGTCTTGTTGCGAGCTCAGCTGGTGTTTCTCAGAGCAATGCATTCTATTCTGTTCATGTTTGATGAGAGAGGATGATGGCGATAATAGGACTGCTCTTGCTTGTTTTCAGCAAGAGATACTTCCCCTTCACCAGGCCTGATCACCTGATAGACGTACAAACTTTCATTTCCTTCATTCCTTATCTATACTTTCAGTATCATTTTTAACTTTTCCTTCTCTACATCTTAGTTTTTCTGTCTCTCTCTCTCTCTATTTCTCTTCCACGCTCCTTCTCCCACCGCTTATTTTTCTTTCTGGAACTGCTCGCGCTCTAAAGCTAAGGAACTGATCTACCCCCCTTTAATTCCGGTGCAAGATGAGCGACCATGTTGACGGAAACACGCCGAATCTTCGACCCGGCCCGGATGATGATCGCGACTTTACAAGCATCCTACTGAGGTTTAATACGCAACTAGATCGTCTAGTCGCACGTATGGACGCAGCTGAAGAGCGAGCTACTGCGAATGAAGAGCGAGCAGCTGCGCGTGATATTCGTATTAAAGCAATGTTTTTTTACTGTCTTTTTATCTAGTTCATCAAGCTTAATACATTTTAGGTCCAAGAATCTGGATCGTCGCGCTGAGAATGCTGCCCGCTATCGCTTCTTTAAATCGCCAGAGGTAGCACTTCAAAAGTTAAGGGAAAGGTTATCCAGCACCCCAAATTCGTGATCCAACACTCCAGCGAGTGCGTGGAATTCAAGTATTTGCTACTGTATTTGCTACTACTAGGTACTACTTTCTGCTACTATCACTACTTGCTGCTTCTATCGCTACTTTCTGCTACCACTACTCTCCTCTAGTATCTGCCATTATGTATATACTCTTCTAGTATCTACTACTATCGCCGTCATCCTCTAGCATCTGGCATTATTATTCAGTACATATAGCTTTCATGTAGGACATGAGATGCTGGATAGGGAACTTGGGTGGCTGAATAACTGCTCCCAAAGTTAATCGACCTCAGAACTGGAGACGAGATTGTTAGTTTCCCAACTTCGGTGGCAGACCTGTCTCGACTTGATGGCAAGTGTTCTTCATCTGTTTTTCTGATGTTCTTTTAAACACTAATTTTGAATAGAAGCGACGGCGAGAAACATTTTGGACGCTCTCCAAATTGATCACCAGGAGAGTGATTCGGCTGGTGTGCTTGAGCTGCTGCGTTACTACGCGTTTTATGCCTGAGCTTGATGACCAGAGCTCGCCTTTCAAGGCTATGTAATTAGTATACAAGTTTGCAGCCAAATCACTTGCAAGAAGTTTTCTTTGGTACAAATGCTGATGTAGAACCTGATGCCTCTGCTCCCAGTGTAAAACGCTCATCCAAGCACTTGCTCTCCACCATTCATGTCTCGCAAACCATTTGGCGGTAGTTAGGTATACTAGCTACTGCCTCCTCTCGAGCCACAGCTTTGCGGCATCATACATGCCCAGATACAAGCCACTGCCTACTGCTGTCCAAGCAGAGCGAAATGCTCCTCCGCGAAAGAAGCCCCGGATCCCCCTCTCACGCCAAACATCTTTCACAGTCTTCGTAAAAGGTATTCTTCTATGCCGCTGCTCCGATTTTGTCTGATCGTGCTCGCTATCAGCTCTCACCATCATCCGTGTTTTAATCACATCGCTCGGCGTAGTCACAAACGCAGCCAGACCCCCAGCCATGCCTGCACTGGCTCCCGCAATCAACCCCGTTTCCCTTACACCTCTTGTCTGATCCTCTCTTGAACTTAATCTTTGATTCCACAGACGTTTTCGTAGATTCTCGAATAGGGGAAACTGAAGCGCTGTGAACGGCAGGTTACGTGCAACCAGGGCCGAATACCCCGTGAAAAGCCCACTTGCAGAACCAGTCGTAAGTAGGCGCCGGAATGCCATCAACGATGTCGATGTACTTGCTCCCTTGGCTTGCAACATTTGGGCATTTTGCTTAATGACTTCGCCAGGCGTCAGAACGAGGCACGAGGCCATCTCGGCGACTGCTGAAGCGAGGGAATGGGTTACTGGCTCGGGCACGGGGAGATGCCGCCCGAACACGCCTTTTGCAGTCTCATATGTTGAAAAGAATATACTGGCTGATAAAACATGTTAGTTAACTCACTTGAAATACGTACGGGATGCTTCTTCGAGATGGGGCAGAAGGGCTGTTGTCACACACCTGCTGGGAGAGTTGCGAGTATTACGCTGCCGATGCCTTGGTAGAGGCCCCTCAAGGCGAGAGGCTTTGAAACGGGAGATTTAATGAAGTCCTGGCTTTGATGCCGCGTTTTCAGTGTGTCGAGGGGATATATGAGCACGTCGACTGTGAAGGCCGCAGCGGCACCGGCCTTGTTTACACCAAATTTGTGAGTGTCTAGAATACATTGCATGCAGAGATAAACTTATTAATTTTTTATGAATAAACTCACCAGATAGATCTCCTTCATTTTGTCACCACGATGAGAAAAACAATCCCGCTCGTCTGATTTGCATGAGGTGAATTGTTAGCAATGAGTAACAATGGGAACCTTGAGGTCCATCAACGTCACTGTCCATGACATCATGAAGCCGACATTTGTATCCAATCATAGCGCCTTGGAAATCCATTTTTGTAGGCGAAATGCACATCACAAGCACAACATGTTTTCACGCAATTGAATGATATTCACAATATCAACGAAGAATTGATTTGTTTGCTTTGTCTTATTTTATTTATTCCCAAATAAACTACCTGGTAATGTACAAGAATGGATAACCCATTGCTACAAAATTACTGATACACACAAAAAGAAAAAAAACATAACCCTCCGTCTTCACCGTATTCTAGCCAAAAGAAAAAACTCTCTAAACCAAAGTGCCCGTATGCTTAGCCGCTGTCTAAAAATCTATTGCGCGGATTCGTGTCCTCCTCGTAAATCTAGAGCTTGCTCTTGATATCAGCCGCATCTTCCGAGACGACGGCAGTGACGACGCAAATGTCGTCGACTTTTCCTCCGTGCCACCCTTCCTGGGGATAGTACTTCTTGACTTCCTTGGCAAAGGGTCCGTCCCTTTTCGTGTTTATACTCGCTAGTTTGGCAGCAGTCACGATTTCTGTTGCCAACAAGCTCTGCAGTGTCACGGCTTTCTTCACGATCACGTCCTGGGAGTTGCTTTCGTGGGGAGAGGCTGTGAGATCATCTAGAGAATCGGCCACGGTGACTGCCTCGTTTGCCGCAATGTTCCACGCGCCCGTTTTGGCCATGACCCGGCTGGCGATCCGAAGAATATCCTGGTTGAAGAGATTGTCCAGCACGCCATCGGTAGCAAAGACGAGGATGTCGCCATGGCGCAGCTGATGGTGCGTTACGTCGGCATCTCGTGGCAAATCACTCAATTGTGCTCCCCCAAAAGCCGCCATCCTCGCGGCAACACTGGGAGGCACGACTGAAAGCTGGAACGGGGTGTTGAAGGCATGGGTTTGCGGTTCCGAGTAAGCATGCACTGCGTTCAGGCGCAATTGCAGGAAACCCGAATCGCCCAGGTTAGCCACGTCCAGGACACCTCCGGGTCTGGCGATGGCAACACAAGCCGTGCTGCCGCCTGCAGGCACATTTGCGTCCTTGCAAACCGCGTCGTATCCCATCTGCATGAGCCTCCTCGCTGTGAGGGGTTTATCGCTTGTCGAGGGGTATTCATATGCTGCAGCTGCCATATAGTCGCAGAATCCGTGTGAGAAATCCGCAGGGTCGACGCCGGAATCTACCCAACCGCCTACTCCATCTGCAACACCAAAGGCCACAGAGCCAGACTCGTTTACTCTGCTCACGAAGAATGCATCGTGGCCGGATTCGGGTCGCGAAGACTTTCGGCGGTGTCGAGGCGGCTGGATTCGATTGTATGGGTTGAAGTGGAACACGTGCGTGGAAGGGTCGTATGGACGGTCCTTGGCGATGAAAGACGCGGCAATGTGGTAGGAGAATTTCGGAGAGGAAGAAGAGGGCAAGTCGGAATACGAGCGCAGAGGCTGCGACATGTGTCTGGAGGTTAATAACTGCGACGCCTGGCGAGTCCTGGATGTGCAACTGGAGGCTATTCAGACGGTTAGCAGGACAAGGAGCTGCTGGGGATGCAAGCCGCGTCTTTCAGAGCCACCAACCATTAAGTAGCGTTCGCAGTGATGGCGAGGCAGACAATCTGCCAGGGAGAAACATGGCCGTCTAGAATATCTTTGCTGCGATGAATTGTCGCAAAGGGGAAAAAAGCATTGAAGGGCGATTCAGTCCTTGCGGGGCGCGCAATCGCCAATCAGTGCAATACTTTAGACAAGCAGCTTCTTCGCCATTCTACAGCCAGAAATGCGGCTTCGTCAAGGGCAAGCGGCCGCGGCAAGAGGAATCCGCCGGCGCCGAAGGAGAAAATTGGAAAAAATTAATTGGAGAAATTGAGGCGAACTTTGGTTTGGAGATGACAGGACAAACAAAGAGAGATTCAACCGGGATTATTATTCCATACCAATTAAACCCCACCAAAATCCCCAAAATCTTTCCCCCACGGCTTTGGGTCTGTTTGCGCGCTAAGGCACGTAATGATTAGCTAATGTCCCCGGCACGTGCAAGGGTCTGCAGCTGCTTGGCCCGGACTTTAGCCGGCTGTCACGAGCTGCCGCCTGGCAATCCCGACTTTCTCCTGCTTAGCCGAATTGTCAATGAAACGGCTGTGATTGGCCGGCTTGTGGCCTATTCTCGAGGTCTCATAGCCGAGGAAGAGCCACTTCCATCTTCCCAGCTTCTTCCATGACGACGAGACCAAACGCCGCCACCGAGAGTCTTTAGCAATTGAGCGGCTGCCAGGAGGAACCAAAGGGTACGATTGCCTTGGCTCAAATCAATCAACTGCTTCAAATCCGATCCCTTGCCTGTGAACCACTGCAGACCAGCTTCAAGACGCGGGGCTGAGCCGGATCCGAAAAAAGCTATCCCGAACCGACGAAAAAGCATCGACACTCGGAACACGAGACAACAGCAACAGCAACTGTAACCATGGCCGCTCTCCGCTCCTCGACGCGAGTCCTCAGCTCCTCTACCAGGGCAGCTTTCCGCCCCAGCGCCGTCTTCTCGCGGTCCATGGCGTCGGTCAGCGAGACCACTGAGCAGCAGCCCAAGATCAAGTCGTTCCAGATCTACCGATGGAATCCCGATACCCCGACCGAGAAGCCCAAGCTTCAGACTTACTCCATTGACCTCAACAAGACGGGCCCCATGATCCTGGACGCCCTGATCAAGATCAAGAACGAGCAGGACCCGTCCCTGACCTTCCGAAGGAGTTGCCGAGAGGGCATCTGCGGCAGCTGTGCCATGAACATCAACGGCCAGAACACCCTGGCCTGCTTGTGCCGAATCCCCGCCGAGTCCTCGTCCGACGTCAAGATCTACCCCCTGCCGCACACCTACGTCGTCAAGGACCTGGTACCTGATTTGACGCACTTTTACAAGCAATACAAGTCCATTCAGCCCTACCTGCAGCGCGACACCCCTGCTGAAGATGTACGCCACTACCCCGACCTGACCTGACATGACATGACATGAAATTGCATACAACTCGAGCAAGATTTGCTAACTGACAGAAAATAGGGCAAGGAGTACCGCCAGAGCAAGGCGGACCGAAAGAAGCTGGACGGTCTCTACGAGTGCATTCTGTGCGCCTGCTGCTCAACCTCGTGCCCCTCTTACTGGTGGAATTCCGAAGAGTACCTCGGCCCCGCCATCCTGCTGCAGTCCTACCGATGGCTGATTGACTCCCGAGACGAGCGCACGGAGGCCCGCAAGTCCAAGCTCGAGAACTCCATGAGCCTGTACCGTTGCCACACCATTCTCAACTGCACACGCGCCTGCCCCAAGGGCCTGAACCCCGGCAAGGCCATTGCCGAGATCAAGAAGCAGATGTCTCTTGGATCTTAAGGAGCAGAGTTGGAATGTCATTGGGGGGGGGGGAGAAGTGGGAGGGAAACTAAAATTGGGCGGATATCTTGAGGAGTTTATTGCCGCTGTGTATGTATTAATCACCGATGAAACTACCTAGTACTATTCATCGATGTTCGACTAGGGAGAAGAGTAAAAATATCTTTTTTTCACATGACCAGTTCATTTCATTGTACTTTCGCAACATTTTCCTATGTTTAGCATCATGTCTTTCGGTGAGGGGCTGGTGGTGAAATGTCACGAATCCCATACATTCCTCGGTCAGTCTGGACTGACAACACCAACATACCTCTCAATCACTCGCCACCATCCCAACCACCCTCTCCCTTCGCAAAGTCGGTCCGTCCCATTTCGCCACAGGATTTACTTTTCGCACAAAAGCTGTCTTCATCCCGCCTATGGGTACAGGATTCGCGGCAGACACCACTTTACACGGTTCGTTGTATGAAGAGGAGATATCTTGCAGATTATTATTTTTTTTGAACACAAGAGTTTTAGCTACCTGTTTTTACCCTTTTGACGTATTATTTCTTATTAGTTTTGTTTATTTCTCAAGAGATTCTGCCCATCATGGCTGTAAGACGAATGGTGTTTGCCGTGGCTCTTGCTGGTCTTGCCATGGCCAAGCCAATCAAGATCAAGCCAACGCCCACATTCTGTGGAATCATCTGCATCAGCGCGATTAGCGATTGCGGCATACCATATGGAGGGTATTGTTCCCCTTTCTTCTTCATTGTTATCACTTCGTTTGTTGTGCTAACGTGAGAGACTGTGATAGTTGCTACGATCCTTGTGTCGACCCAGCTCCTACGCCTCTTCCTTGTGACGTGGAGACAGTTCCAGAGAGTCCAGTCGTTGTGAGCCCAGTGCCAGCGACACCAACTAGCGAAAACCCGTTTTCAGTGACTCCAGGCTCGGAGAATTCGACTTCAGTCACTCCAGCCTCATCAGGCACTCCAGCCTCACCGACTCCGGTCATCGTGGTGAGCCCAGTCCCAGCGACGACAACCGGTGAGAACCCGAGTTCAGTCACTCCAGCCGAGGAAACTCCAGAAGACGAAGAAACTCCAGAAGATGAGGAAACTACAGCAGACGAGGAAACTCCAGACTCAGAGTCACCAATAGCAGAGGATCCAATTCCAGCAGGGCCGGCGGAGGGGGCAGAAGAGACAGACTTGGCAGACGTGCAAATGGAAATAGGCTCGACGCCAGAAAACCCACTTCCCTGGATTCCCGACGAAAACGAAGATTCATGGTGGTGGAACTGATGGAGTTATAAAATTGTTGAGCCGGTAGATTCTTCTACAGCCTCTCATTGGCACAAGGTGGGAGGAGATGCGGTTTGGAACTGGCTTGAACACACGTTCTCTTAGATACCTACAGTAAAAAAGAAAAAGAACAAATATACGCAGTTGAACACCTATTGACGATTACCGGGGCCTATTTTTGTGATATACAATGCTCCATGAAACCCATATGCTAATGCCCATAAATACATGTACCCAATATCTCCCTTTAATAATATGAGCTCCTTGTCGTAGAACCTTCGACTAGAGTTTCGTCATCAGAACTAAACTCTCCTCCAACATTTTCGCCCTGTTCAGGGGGCGCTCGCATGGCTTCCAGCACATCTCGATCTAAAGTAGGGACCTGATAGGGTTTGATGGTGTGAATCTCACGGCCCGAGGGCATCTTGTTTATTAAAGCATTTATGGGCGGAATTGGCCGTGTGTTCATCTACATCACTAATTAGCTGGGTAAAGGTGTAAAGGCATCACAATGCTTACCGTATCATTAATCTTGCTCCATTTTGCGTCGAGCAGCTCGAGGATTCTTGTCTCTTCCAGTTTGCCGGCATCGGCCCCCCAGGTAGTTTCTTTGTCGACTCGACGATCTTCTCTCTTCTCATGAAATCCTTTCATCGTACGGCTCAAGCTCAGACCTTTCTTTGCATCCTTGACCTCGATGCCGAGTTCGTGTAAACCAGCACGTGCCCAAGCAATCCCCTCTGCCGTCTCACCACCCAGCTCGGCATCGATTCCAAAGAATCGGCAAGCTTTTGCTCGGCTAGTTCGCCGTAAGTCTTCCAAGTATCGCAGGAATCCAGAGCTAACGCCACTTGGTCCTGCCCTGGCTGACTGGCATAGCGCCGAGGCTTTGGCAGCATGCTCAGATGCGGCGAGACATAGGCGAGCGTAGAGATGGGCTCGAACTTTGGGGATATCGGGGGCCTTGAACATCCACTCTTTGTCATTTTTATTCCTGTCCTGTGCCACGGCTGTTGGGTAAGGGTCGTCTTTTAACACAGCCAAGAGCGTTGCCTCGGCGTGGCAGAGAGAAGCGAGAGCACGGAGGATGGCAGGTGAAACGTCGACACAAGGCGGGTTGCCAATTACCTGCTCACTTCTTGTGGCGGCATAGTCGTATATGGAAGCGGCCTCTAGCAAGTATTTCGTGGCCGTTGTCATGATGGTTGTCCGCTCTTGTGTCCCCTGGAAATCCTGAGTGGTGGAATAGAGAGGCTGCAGCGCGGCCCGTGCCATGAGGACATGAGAGAAGCCCAAAGTGGACAGCGTAAAATAAATCTCATATTCCAATGAATTAATATTCACCCGGGGACGTTCACGCCCAGGCACGAGGTCGCCAGAAAGCGTTGGTCTCCATGAGATGGAGGGAGTCGACTCCAACACTGTGTTGACCGTCTCATTGCTAACAGGTTGATTACTTAAGCCGGCGTCAATGGCGATGAGATATGGGAGATAACTCTCTAAACTGGAGATGACAGTGCTCAGATTTGCAGTTTGAGACGAGGGAGGAAGTCTCTTGTGCTTCTTGAGCGCGTCTCTGACAACCCCGCGATAAGTGCTCGCGCTGAGGGGCAGCGATGGGTGAGAGTCACAGCTAACGGACGAGGAGAAGGAAAAGGCCGAGGTGGTCGGTAGGACGAATGGAAATGGCATTATCAGGGACGAGACTGTTCTGTTGCGGGCACTGGTATTCGCGTTCAATGTCTTTTGCGAGCTGGAATTGGGAGAAGGTTGCAGAAAAGAGACATTGATTGCCCCAGCGCCTTGGCATTTACACCAAGCATCACCATACAGTGCATTTAGTGACATTTTTCACACTGTAGTTGATATGATATGATATTGGAGCTCCACTGAAATTCCCCAATCTGGAGATGCTGCCAAAAGCTCCAAGTGTCACTTCAACTCGACCTTCAATTTCACCTTTTGCAACTCGCATCACCCGCCAAAATTCTCCTCCTCATGCGGTGACCACAAAAATGCCCGCCCCAAGTCCTTCGCCGCACAAGCCCCGGCGCAAAGCCAACAAGCCCGAAAATGACGCCGACAAGCCGCGCAAGTTCGAAGCCCTCGTGCGCACTCCAGCCTTTCCCTTGGCCGCCTTCATGTGGCCGGCGCGCACGTCGCTGTCGCAATGGGAAGTGCTGCCGCTGGTCCTGATGGTTGTTGGGCTGTTTCGATGGGCGGCTGGGCTTTGGGGGTACTCTGGTGAGAGCCAATTGGACTTGTTGCGTTTGGTGTTTTGTTGTTTGGGTGATCTGGGACTGACGACAGACGATGCTGCGTCGCGATTACAGGATTCCAACGACCGCCCCTGTTTGGCGACTACGAAGCTCAGCGCCACTGGATGGAAATCACCGCGAATCTTCCAATCTCTCAGTGGTACTTTCACGACCTGGAGTGGTGGGGGCTGGACTATCCGCCTCTCACGGCATATCATAGCTGGGTGCTGGGCAAGATTGGCTCCCTCATCAATCCGGAGTGGTTCGCCCTCATGTCGTCGCGCGGCTCCCATGACCCAATGCTCAAGATTTTCATGAGAGCAACAGTCATTGCGTCCGAATATCTGATTTTTGTCCCCGCCGCTACAGTCTTCGTGCGACGGTTCAGCAGACTCAATGGTGTGAATACTTGGACGAGCAACCTGGCCCTTGTGGCCATTCTCATGCAGCCTTCGGTGATTCTCATCGACCATGTGCATTTTCAGTACAACACTGTCATGCTCGGGTTTGTCGTAGCCAGCATGTCGAGTATGCTCGCTGAGCGATACAAGTGGGCGGCCGTCTTCTTTGTTGCCGCCCTGGGATTCAAGCAAATGGCTCTCTACTATGCCTTTAGCGTCTTCTCCTACCTACTCGGAAGATGCATCACCACGGGCATCAATCCTAGCAGGTTGTTTGGCATTGCATTGGTTACCGCTGTCTCTTTCGGTGTTCTTGTTCTGCCTCTGGCACTCGGCGTGCTCTACGACAAGCACCGTGGGATTGACGCAAGGCCCGAGCTCAATGGAGCTACGGCACCGCTCCCCATTTTCTCCTTCATCACCAATTACATTGACCCCCAGAACTTTTACTATCCCATTGTTGAGCAGCTTGTGCAAATGGTCCATCGAGTATTCCCCTTTTCTCGCGGTCTCTTTGAAGACAAGGTCGCAAACTTCTGGTGTGCGCTCAACACTGTTATCAAGTTGCGCAACTACCCCGTCGAGCTTCTCCAGAAGGCTGCTCTGGGGGCAACTCTTCTGTCCATCATCCCTCCTAACCTCATCCTATTCTTACGCCCACGCAAGTCAGCGCTTCCGGTTGCCTTTGCGGCCACTGCATGGGGCTTTTTCCTCTTCAGCTGGCAGGTCCACGAGAAGAGCGTCCTTCTTCCGCTGATGCCTATGACGTTGCTCCTGGCCGGTAAACAAGGTATGAGCGGCGAGGTCCGTGCTTGGGTAGGCTTTGCCAACATCCTAGGCGCTTGGACAATGTTTCCTTTGTTGCATCGGGTCGATCTCAGAGTGCCGTATGCAGCCCTCACCCTGCTTTGGGCGTATCTCCTGGGCCTGCCCCCAGCCTCCTGGAACGCGCCTTTCCAAGAAGGACAGTCCAAGCTTGTTCAATGGGGCACGGCTCTGCTACAAAGCACCTTCTATGTAACCATGGCGGCGTGGCACGTTGTCGAGGCCTTTGTCGTGCCGCCACCCGGCAAACCTGATTTGTGGGTTGTTGCCAACGTCGGTGTAGGTGCGGCTGGCTTCTCCATCTGTTATCTGTGGTGCCTCTGGAGGCTTTTGCGAGAGACGGAATTCTTGGCAAGCACTCCCAAGACTAAAGCGAAGACGCAGTAGAAGATGGTTATAGGCGTGTGCCGTGATAAGTAGGGATGAAACAAACCGACCCCCTCATAAGCTCTACACGTTCCGTCGACTTCAGATGACGTTGGTCTAGAGCAGCTGCCTAGTGAGAGATGCGGTGTGCATAAAGGAAGTTCGCCACTAGAAATAGAATATGCATCTTGGGCTTTATGCTCTGTTCAACTCCGGCAACACACAGGCAGCAGCGGTTAGGTATTGGTGGAAGCAACAGACTCCATTAGAAGAGAGGGGCCAAAGATCAAAGATTTGGTCGATGAAAGCCTCAGCACCCTGAATAGATCCTCCATAGACGATTCGATCATCATCAAATACAACAGCCAGATATTCGTGCCATTCTATTTACAGAGTCCCCTACAAACTAACAACACCCCTCTCACGTCCAAATGCGGCTCTTTCTCTCTCACCTCACAGCCTTCTTGTCAAGTTTACGCAAGGCCGTATACTGGCCTCTGCATTCCGTGTCACCAAGTGCCGTTCCCTTTGATACGTTGTCAAATGTGGCTAGATCCGGCAGTGCAATGAGTGTTTGTCTTTCAGATCTGATATTAGACAAAGCTACAAGACTTCTGCGCTCCCATCTTATGCTTTTATCCTTTCTACCAGTTATGCGTTGCGGTACATTTATGAACAACATCATGCGGTGATTTTTGATGAGAAGAGAAAGTCATCTCTGTGTTATGATGTGGTGTCTTCGCAGGTTGCTATTTGTTGCGACGGTGTTCAGCGGAAGGGCCTTCGGCAGAGCGACGGTGATAGTATCGGAGACTCCTGACCCTATCTACTTGACGACAACTATAATGGTATACGATGGAACGGTGACACCTACTGGTATGTGCTCATAATGGAGAGATTTGAGCGAGTGTAATAACTTAAATTTACAGATTCTGTCGGGACATCAACATCATTTTCGGATATACCATCTGTTTCTCCCACGCCGTCGTCTCACCATGCTCTGTTTCCTCCTCATCCTGCTGCCTATGCCCCTCTACCGGGATTCATACCTAAGCTGAAGCCGGCAAACGAGGAGTTCTCTTCGGCTCCACGGCTTACAACGTTCATAACTCATACTATACCGCGAGAAACAACTACGGATTCGTCTTCATCTCTGACAGTCACGGCAACTTCTACGTCTTCAGCAGCTCCGGCTCTTGAACAATCAGATACCTCCTCACCACCTTCTTCCAGAGATCTGACAAAGGGCGAAATCGTAGGTCTCTCCATCGGAGTTACCGTCGTTGTCATCGTCGTCGTGTTATACACTATGTCGATTGAAGAATGTGTGGAAGATGCTCCCTGTTGCTCTCCTCGCTACCATCCCTGCTGGAACTTATGCTGCTGCCTGATGTTGGTGCCTCGTGCCGCTTGCAGGGGGTTGACATGTCAATCTCGAAAGAAACAAGCTGAGCCGCTGGAAAGCCTGAGGGTCGATGTCGAGGGAGAGACGACACTGGAAAGCCCGAGGGACGATGTCCAGACAGAGACAACACCGGTTGAACTTGATGCCACAAACGAAGTTATAGGGGAGCTTTCGGCGCCGGAGACTACGCCGTATCATTCTCATCCTCCTCTGACGGTGCCTGTTGTGGATGGGAGCGGTACGCTATCACATCAGTAAGTTTTTATTCCCACATTTGCAAGGAGTTGATTTCTTTTTGTAGCTGTAACTGATATATATGTAAAGCAGCCCTCCATCTACATCTCGACATCCTGTCGAATTACCTACGTCTATTGACGAGGGCGCTTCGGCTTTACCACCGCCATATGAGGAACTGGAGATAATAGAAGCAAATGGGAGAGCCCCCGTATTTTCGTGGGCAGCGCCTGAGTCTGCGTATCGACCAGAAAAACGAGACTCATGAATGAAGCTTGAAAGGTATGAAGTCATGATTAATGTTAATTCGTTTATTGTTGGTAAATCGGACATGCTTATGATATGGATTCGGGAGCGAGTTTATTCTCTGGGCAACACTGATACTTTGTTGGAATTACAGCCTAGTATGCTTTATTTGAACCACATTTAGCCAATATATTTACCCATTGCTTTATATATTACAATTATTTGCTCCTGTTGAATCGCTATTTGTAAAAAAGCATTGGCATTTTTATCCCCTGCCAGCATTGCGCCGTTGAATGTTCTACTGCTGTTGTCCCCTTTGGTGACCCCCTTGGTACAGGGTAGTCGATCTCATACGTCTTAAACGGAGTGCATTGGCTAGAATCAAAATACTAAGATGAATTACAAGATTGTGAACCAGCTATTTTTTAGGTACTGATATCTATTCTCTCTGGCTTCGTAGTAATTGGCGAAATTCACGTGGAGAGCAAAAGCAATGGCATTGCCCCATCTTCTCAGCTACGACCCAGTCACGTCGACACCAACATCACACAATTCAAAATGGGAGAAACAAGTATTCGAAAAACGGCAAGTCGTCAATTTCATGATTGGACTTTCTATGTCAGCTGATTAAGGCCGCCATGCCAGCCATGAGCAGTCAATCCTCCCACGACACCAGAGCCATGCTAGATTAACCGCACAACATGCTCGTAACTTTTCCGAAATTCGTAGAGGGTCGTAACTTTGCAGATCTTTAGAAATAGATCGCTTAGTCGAAGAGACCGAAGCCCATATCCTCGTCGGACTCCTCCTTCTCCTCCTCCTTCTCCTCGGCCTTCTCCTCAGCGGCGGCAGCACCACCGGCGGCGGCGCCACCAGCGGCAGCAGCACCAGCACCGCCAGAGGGAACGGAAGCGAGCTTCTCAGAGCCAGCGGCGATCAGCTAGAAAAGAGAGAGAATGTTAGTTGCACTGCTTGGGAAGAAAAAGTTTTCACTCTGGAGATGGTGCCCATACCTCGTTGACGTCCTTGCCAGAGAGCTCAGAGATGAGCTTCTCGAGACGCTCATCCTCGGCCTCAATGCCGACGGAGCTGAGGACGGACTTGATGTCCTCAGCAGAGGGGGAGGCGTTGCCGCCGAGGTTGAGCAGGAGGTAAGCTGCGAGGTGCTTCATTTTGAAAGTTCTGCAAAAGGAAGAATTTGTTAGGAATCTTGATCTGTATGTTTTCCACACGGCGGGATGCAGCAGGTCGATGAAAGAGACGGCAATGTCTGATTTCGAGTCGATCGAATTGCTGCAGCTGCCACAGAGGAATAGAGATAGAAGCACTCACTTTTAGGAGGTTCAAGAGGAACACGAGAAATCAATCACTTTAACCGCAAGTTGGGCGGAGACTGAGACCTTCGAGTTCTGGTGGTTTGATGGCTAGTTGTCGGAACAAAAGTAGAAAAAAAGTTCCCGCTCTAGAAGTTGCAGGGCATTTTACATCTGTGGGCGCTAAAATTCACAGCTAGGCGAAAGGGCGATCCGCTTTAGGGCGTGGAGTTCAGCCCCAATTCCTTATCACGATTCTTATCATAATCCTTATCGCACCGCCACAGATGCGTCACGTGCATCTCGACTTCGTCCCCGGCAGTGTGGCGCCAATTATTTTACATCCGTAGCTCTACCGGCAAAAGGTGCGTTGGCCAGCCTCTCACCTTACGCTTTTTCTCTGGACGTGCCATGCCAACTTGCTGAAAGAAAAAACATCATCTCTATCTCTCTTGTCTCTGCTGATAGGAGCTTTGCATATCTTATCCATCTCTCTCACACCTTTTCTCCCAGAATCTGCCTCCGATCCTCTCGAAGCGCGCGCACGACCGTTCGATAAGCACCCTTTCAAGGGCCTTTTGTTTCTTTGCGTGAGGGGAGCGTGCTTCGGCGCCGATTCGCTTCCTCTTTCGCTAGATGAGCGGAGGAGCAACTTCATCCATGAAGCACGGCGTGTAATCATCTCAAGAGGGCTACGTGAAAGATTTCGCTAGAATATTCACGATTTCGAAGCGAAGTACAGGTCTCACGACAGACACGATGCCGGTAAGTCGCCGCTTCCCCCCATTCTTTCCCCAGCCAAGCTTGGGCATCAGCAGCCGTGGTAGCTAATGCAGATTACCAGATTGGGGATCTTCTAGCCCAAATCAGCGGTGGAAAGTCCTCGGACAGCCCTGCGCCCGCTATTCAGCGAATTCCTAGCGTTTCTATCAAACGCAAAGCAGATGATGATCTTCCCAGGAATGACTCCAAGACACCGCGTCTCTTCGCAGAGCCGGCAAAGGTGCCCCAGCGGCCCCTGACCGCCACTTTACCGAGACCGACTCCGATCCCTTCGAAGACGGTGAATATTGCTAGTCGACCAGCGAAGCCAGTTGTTGCTAGCAAACCACCCCCACCCCCAGTCGACTCGGGCAAGCCCAAAGCTCCCCCGAAGAAGGGCTCCTATGCCGAAATCCTTGCCCGAGCCCAACGGGCACAGGCCGTGATGGGCCAAGTCGGCAAAATTCAACACAAGAAGGTTGAGAAAGGAGCCATCAAGAGGGAAAAAGAGAGGGGCGATGTGAAGGGTGCACCGTCGGGCGCTCAGGGCAAGAGGCAACCTGCTGGCTACAAAGGATCGTCAAAGCCGGCACAACGCAATGGTACCAACGGGAATGCTTCATCAAAAGCTGACCGGAACGGTGCGGCGTCCCGACCCACAGCCAAGGGCATGACATCTTCAAGAAAAGCGCCCGAGGAGCCGGAAAAGAAGGTGAAAAAAGCTGCAGTGGCAACCACCGGTTATACCGGAACCGCCCGACCTAAACCGGGCGCTGTGTCAAAGAAAGGCGGCAGCGCTCCACGTGGGGGTGCCCTGCTCAATGCCCCTCCTCCCAGACCCGGCACATCCAGGCGATCACGGTACGAAGATGACTACGACGAGGACATGGACGACTTCATCGATTATGATGACGAGGAAGACGACGGTCAACGCTATGGTTATGCATCTGACGCTTCATCCGACATGGAAGCTGGCATGGACGACATTGATGACGAAGAACGAATGGCAGAGCAGATTGCTCGCCGCGAAGATTTGCAGGAGGAACGACTTGAGAAATCGCTAAAGATGGCAAAGGAAGAGAGGAAGCGTAAAGCACTCGAATCCTTGCGGGCTAATCGACGCTAAAGGAAGGGAACGTGAAAGTTTCACCCCTTTAGCTGTGCCATGCCTTTGGAAGACGCTCAGATCGATTTCTCTCTCTTCTTCTTACGACTCTTCACTCTTCTGGACATTGGGTAATTCAGGTAATTCTTGAAAACGGATCGCTTCATTGCGAGACTTGGGGACGTGGATTAGTAGGGGGTTGAGTTTGGCAGCATGGAGGAAGAAAGAAAGGAAGCATGAGGAAAGAAAGTGAGCGTTGCAGCAGAAGTGGTTACCCGTGTGTCTACCGTTTCAGGTCATTAGCGACGGAGTTTTTATTTTCAAAAGTCTGCGCTACTCTCCCCCAGACTTGTGGCTTTCCCAGTCCGTTTTTTTTTTTTTTTTTTTTTTGCTTTTGCTTTTGCTTTTGTTCATATTTGCTTTTTTCTTCGCCTCATTTTTTTTTTGTTCTTTCGCTTTGGTTTGTTTTTTCAAGTCAGCGGTGTTTAAAGGGTTGGAATTTGCATTGTATGGCGTAGATATAGGAAACTGACTCCCCAAGTGTCCTGGTTCGGACAATGTGTGAGGATAGCTTAGTTCTTTTTTTGACAGGGAAAGTCAACGCAGTTTATAATTGTCAAATGATGCTTTGATATATACCAATCCAAGCAGAACAAAACAAGTCTTATTGACTACCGTAACCTAGTATGAAGCCTATGTAACAAATTCCCATTCGCCAACTACATCCGAGAAACAATAAAAAAGAGAAAGTATATAACACCGCAATTCTAATAAAGTCGTCTTTTTTTCTTTGTTCCACCTAGGTATGCAGTAATAGTATCAACCAACTTGTCCCTTGTACGGTTACGTTTTTTTTTCGACCAAGTCAATCTGGATCCTATAAACAGTCAATTGTAAGAAACATCATTAGTCGTGAAGGCAGATGGCTTCTTGCCCCTCGCCACCCTCACAAGATACACGATGTGTCAGGCATTATGTGAGCGCGGTTGGCAAAGAAGGCACCAGCCCACGGAAAGCATGAACAGGTGATGATAATGGTGTGCATCGATATCCAAGCCGAAGGGAAGCATTGTCTCCTGAGCATCAAGCCTGTGGCGACGCCTGCCATTCTAACAGCCATTGACGCCCCCCTTTGTTACACTTGCAAAAAGAAGAAGAAATAGTGAAGATAACGCCGTCCAATGATTTTTTTTTTCTCGAGCAAGCATGTATGTTCTGAAACAACAAGATAGAATAGAAGAGTGCGACCACGGGTTTTGTAGTTGCGAGGTTTCAAGTGTCCAAGTAAACACTGACGGGTTTCAACAGTTTGAGAAAAGAGAGAGTATATATATGAGTGTGTATGCAGACCCAAACAATGGGATCAAGGAAGATCGTCGCTCTGTGATTGCTTGCCACTTGAGCTGCCATACGGCTTGAGGAGCCAACCTTGATAGTGCCGGACCCCCTGACCGCTGATACTATTGGCGGTGGGTATGATGGAGGGAGGCGGGTTGCTTCTGCGAGGCGGTTCCCTCTTGGCAGGCTGCGGAGGGATAGCAGGAAGGGAAGACGTAGAAGGTGGCAGTGTAGAAGCAGAAACAGAAGCAGGCGCAGACGTTGAAGCAGGTGTGGATGTAGAAGCTGGTGTGGGAGTGGATGCGAGCGTGCGCTTTTCTTCGCCGCTGGCCTGGCTCGCCGCTGATGCGCCAGCAGTGTTCATGAGGCCCTTTTCGCGAAGATACTGAATAGACTGGAGGATGGCCAAGTCTTCTTGCTCTTTGTCGTTTAGAATCAACCGCTGCTGGATGGTCAAGCGGCCGTTATTGGCCTCGCGTTCTTTGATGGCCGCTTCCCTAGCTTGGGGATCATGAACGAAGCGGCACTTGCCCTTCTTCCCGCAAGTTCCACCGGTAGAGTAATATTTGCAGTGTCTGGTGATATCAGCCTTGTTGGCCGAGGGAGGAGGAGTAGGCACCGTTTTGGTACGGCTAGACATGACTTCTGGCTCATCATCTGAGGAGTCATCAGAGGGATCTCGCATCTCGTCACCCTCGTCACCCTGCTCTCGCTTTCTTTTGATGGAAAACTCGACTTTGCGCAGTTGCTTCCTCAGTCTATCAGCCTCCTTCTCCAGAGAGGCAGCCTTGTCCTCTTCTCTTTGCGCCAACTCGGCGGCCTTTTTGGCTTCGACACGCCCTCTGGTGGGAAACTTCTTCTTTCGCTCTGCAATGAACGCCGCAACATCGCTAATGCTGAACCAGGGAAGTTCGGTTAATAACGGTACGGGATAAAACAAAATCTGTCAGAGTGTTACTTACTTGAGGGCTTCTTGGCCAATGAGCTCAGTGAGTGTCTTTTCTTCTCCCTCGTCATCTTCCGTTTCAGAATCAACTCCAGGGGTCAAGCCCAGGGTGTTGGTCTTTCTCTTCTTCTTCTTGCCAGCCGAGGGAGATTCGGGCTTGTCGGGCTTTGCAGCACTGTCAACGCTGCTACTCGGTGGCTTTGGCGGGCGTGACTTTTCACCGGCTCCATGATGGTGATGTGAATGATGACCGCCTCGCCCCTTGTTGCTACCATCTCTATGCCCACCACGTCCTCGACGAGAGTACTGGTTATGTGAGGAATCCTGGTGGCGAGAGGTAGTAGGAGGTGGTGGAGGTGCTGCATAAGCATATTGCGGCGGAGGATAATGAGCAACCCGAGGATCAGGGGGGTACTGCTGAGGAAAACCGCTAATCATCGGAGGAGGTGCCGCATCATACTCATGGCCGTGACGGACAGGAGGTACTCCATGAGACGGCTTGTGGCCTCCACGATCGCCGTAGCCTCCACGGCCTCTGCTACCACCCCCGAATGCCTGGGGAGCTCCTTGACTGTTCCACTGGGGCTGATTCGGGGGAGGAGGGGGGGCTTGATAGGGGTAAGGTTGAGGGGCTGGATAAGCAGTCTGCTGGGGGTACTGAGACGGGGGATACGGTTGAGGAGCATAGTTTGGATGGTAATTCGACGCAGAGAGCGGGACAGGAGCGTGAGGGTGGGCATGATGTGTAGGAGCATGGCCATGCTCTGGAGCCCACTGCGGCTGAGGAGCTGGATAGCCATTCGCTGGAGGATGGGCGCTCCCATACGGCACTGCGTGTTGGGCAGGGTATGGCTGCCCAGTGTATTCATATCGCGGTTGCGAGCTATGATAGTCGCCACGGCCCCCGTGGTAGTGGCCACCCCGACGGCTGCCTGATCCGCCGCCGCGATTCTGGCCGTAGGGAGGCGAATTCGACTGTCCGTAGCTGGCACCGCCAGAAGTAGGGGGCGGAGGGGGAGGAGGTGCGTAGTTGTATGTCGACATTGTTCACAGAGTCATGTACACTGCCGGCAGGAGGTTTTTTTTGGAGGTTTTGTTTCAGCTTGGAGAAACTGGTCAACCAATTCGGCACAGTATCGGTGTTGCTATATGATGTTGTAGCAAAAGGGTCAACAGGAGACGGTGAGCGTCGGACTTCGAGACTTCTCGGCTTCGACAGAGAGCGTTGGGTGCGGGAGGAGGAATTCGACAACAACAACGAAAAAGTAAATCAAAACAAGAGACGGATGACGCGGGATCGCTGTCCTCGACGCAATGCCACTGCCAGATAATCGGGACGGCCAGCGTTGGGGCCTCAGATGCAGCGCAGGTGCTTCTGAGATGGAGGTTTAGACGGAAAGTTCCACGATGTCTGACCTTCTGGGAAAATGAAGTGCTGTTGGGCAGGGTCCACTAGGCTATTATAAGCAAGCGGTGAGACGGCGAGTGGTGTCAAGTCAAGGGGAGCTAGCCGGAACAGGCCTAGTGTCCTCCGGTTTAGCAATTGTTTCGCCGATTTTCTAACTTTTTACTGCCGGATGCTATTTGAGGTGATGTACAACTGCTTCAGCTGCTGGTGAGCTGCTACCTTATTCTTGGTGACTACAGAGATGCATGCTATGATATGACGGCATCTCATCCGTGATGGTTTCTTATTCTCATTCTCATCGACGCTCATGAACCACAACTGAAGAGGCGATTAACCCGTTGAAACATTGCCATCATGTTTATCCTTGTATGTCATGTCGCTGGTCCTCTCAATTCACTGCATCTCATTTCATGGACGCTGCTTCTAACCCGCCGAGTCACAGACCAAATTCTCCGATCTGGTGCAGATCTCACCCGAGGACTTCTCGAAGCACAGCATTGTAGCAATCGAGGACAACATTAATGCCAAATATGCAAACAAGGTTGGTCTACAGTACTCTTTCATCTAGTCCCGAACCTCAGCGATGACTAACCACTTCGGCGTAGGTCGTTCAAAAAATTGGATTGTGCATATCACTGTATGATGTTTTGTGGACGTCTGAAGGTCTGATAGGCCACGGCACAGGCCTTGTAAACGTCAATGGTAGGCAATCTTGCTCTTCTCTACGGCGATTCAGCATACTTACATGTTACATGGCGACAGTCGAGTTTCGCATGATAGTATTTAGACCTTTCAAGGGAGAGGTCATGCTCGGCAGGATACGCAGTTCAACGCCTTCTGGCATCCATCTGAGAACAGACTTCTTCGACGACATCTTTATCCCATACGAGGAGCTTCCGCAGGGGGCTGAATAGTGAGTCTACTAACAGATTCAAGCACCAAAGGCGAGGAGGGCTAACAGCGGGAATAGCAATCACAGCGAACAGATTTGGATATGGAACTTTGATGAAGAACGCCTGTTTTACGACAACCACGAAATGGTTCGTTTCCAGGTCATTGATGAAGAGTGGCACGATCAGACTCCAGCAGGTCCCACTCAAGCAGAAGACACACCAGCAAAGACGCCTTACAAGATCAAAGGCAGCATGGCTGCTGAAGGTCTTGGTGTGTGTCTATGGTGGGATGGTGCTTGATTGGATTGTTTAGAGGCGTTTGAAGAGCACAATGTATTAATGATTATATTTCGATACTGCCGGGTCTACAATATTTTACACCTTGATTCTCTCCAGCAGTCGCTCCTCGACGCCGTCCAGGACGGAATAATGCTCGATGACGGCCAAGTTTTCGGCCTCGGCCTTGAACATCTTGTGAGGATCCTGACCAGGGGCCATGGGGCCAACGGGCATCTGTTGTTGCTGCATTTGCTGAGCAATTTGGCTCGCAGCTGGTGACGTGTTAGGAGATATTCTATTATGCTTGATAGAGGATGTATGGTATTAGTATGCTTACCGTTGTCACTTCCAAGGAGGAACACATAGACAAATTGGAGACCGAAGATACACAAAAAGTACCAGCTGATGCTAGACATCCACCGCGGGTCCATGTCTTTGGTCAGGACACCGGCCTGGAGCATGCTCTTGAACTTGATAGTGATAGGGAATGGCAATTTCACTGGTTGCGGTCAGCACTGGCAAATGACAAGCAAGTAATACGATGGTGACATACTGATGGCATATCCGCTGAAGAATGCATTGATCCAGCTCATAATCAAGGTGTTGGGGATCATCATGGCCATGTTGTTTTTCATCATGCCCATCATGCCCTCCATGGCGTTGGGGTCCGACATGGGGTTGGCCGGAGGCTGGCCCTTTTGGTTCGGTGCCTTGAGGTAGGCGCCAGATTCGAATCCTTCAATCAGAAAATCACGTCGAGTCTCAAATGCCTTGCGCGACAGCACATGATAGTTTGTCCTTAGAGAGGCACCATGGGCGAGAGCACGCTGCTCACGGATGGCTTTGATGTCGGCCTTCTTCGGGGTCGTGGTCATGAGCACGGATGCGTAGTGGCGGAGAACACCAGTCAGGACCATGACAACGGTGATGGGAATCAGGATCCAGTAGCTATGCGTGAAAGCGACATGTTAGCTGTCTCGTCTTCTGCCCGCCGGAGCTATAATTGAGGACACGAACAAGAGCTGGGGATCCCTATGCAGGGTCTGAGCCGGTAATTGCGCCATGATAAAGGATCGTTGAGCTTTTCAGCCGCACTTGGAGCTAATGCGATGCAGTATTCAGTGTCGTGCGGCCTCGGCGGTGGGCAACGATGCTGCGATGGAGGGGGAGATTATGCGATCCATGAGCTCATTGAAGATGCTGAGGTGGAAGATGCATAGCAGCAGCTCTACTACGGAGTATCCTACCGCCGGCAGCCGGCAGCCCCACATTTCGGCGCAATGAGCTCTCTGCTGGCCAATTGAACTCGGCAGAACCCCACGATCTTAGTGCATATGTGTACTGTAGCAACTCAGTTTACTGGCAGCTTACAGCGAAGCATTGAAGTCAAACTACAGGCCACCTCTGCCATAACTTGAACCAACAACAGCAGCGTTCCGTTGTTTTGATCACATCTGGCGACTCAATCTCCAGGAATATAACGCAACCATGGCCGCGGAAAAGATTTCTCTATATAATCTCGCAGGTAAGTCGAGCTATTCTTGCTGCAGCTTGTCGCCACTGGTTCCATCACGCCTTGCTCTGACACCGTGGCTATAGATTTAAAGAACACGACCGACGATGCGATCCCCAACTACCTCAACTCCCTAAAATTCAAGCAGACACACTTCCTCAGCGATGTACGGCTAGGGCTCGGGTACAGCGCATTCCTCATTGCTGCTGCTTGTTTTGCGTGGGACTACAAGCTGGGCTTTGAGGATACCAAGTTCTACACAGCGATCGCAGTGGCCGTCTACACCGTTCTAAACGGTGTCTTGACATTCTGGATGATGTTTGTGGAAAAAGGTGTTATATACCAGGGAATCGCGCCATCTGGGGAAAAGGTACGCAACGGCAATGACCAATCCAGCGGCGACGGGGAGTGCAAGAGCAAGAGCTGACGAGAGAAACGTGCAGATCACAGTAGCCAGCGCAACGAAGAAGCTGGACCCTACATACAGACTCAGCATCACCGTCACAGACAAGTCTTCCAAGTCACGGATCATCGAGGTGGCCAAGCCATTTGCCTCCTTCTTCGACGAGAGCGGCTACTTTGTCGCTGCTCCCTTCCAGCAGATTCTCGCCACTGCGGTTCCTGTAGTCGGCAAGGCTGACCCCAAGCGCATAAAGTCGGAGTCTCAAGATATGTTGAATGCGAACCCGGAGCTTTTGGATGCGATCCTCGCTGCGAACAGCGGCTCAGCTACGGGGGCTGAAGCGGCGGAGGGTGGAAAGCGACGAAAGGCGTGAGCAACTGGATGGAGATATACCCGGGATGGGAGTTGGGGAGGGCAAAAATTTACTATGAAAAAATGAGGACACCAGCCCAAATCATATCTTGTAATCTATTCGCGACTGCCTCTAGTGTGACGAGGCCTGTCATGGGATGTTATGGCGTATAAGCGAACTGCATGAGGAGGGGAACGCAACAGGCAAGATTCAAAAAATAAAAGGCTGGAGCCATGGTTTAAATGGCCAGAAATAGACACAAAAGCTTGCAGATGGCTTGTTGATTTCTTTTGATGCTACAGACGATGCTCGAAACGTATATTTCCTGTTTACCTAGCTGCCTATTACCTCTCTATGCGTGGGTATACATCAAGTGGCCAATACCCACGACTATGCTGGATGGCGTGTCTGGGCAGAAACAAAGCTTAAATACCCAGTCATCGAACTATGAAGCCTTGACTGAACAAAAAAAAGCCCATCCTTTAGCATAGATGTGTAGCTGGGAGAGCGTAAGTATCATATAGAGGCACTTAAACCAGATGCGCCATGGCCAAATGGATGACATGGAACCAGTCAGTAGTCAGTAATTGTAATTCCGGACTAGGTATTTATGAACAATTTGTATCAATCGCAATAAACACATGTAATTCCTTTATAATCGTCCATGAAAAATGCATACATCTTCCTGGCAGCATACCATAAACTTTGCCGGTCCGGGCTATCGGTCCTCGGGCGGCGACAGTCCGATCTTCCATGGACCGAGAAAGAAAAGGATAAAAATCCGAGAGAGCATTTCAGTAACATGCTGACCATGAAACATTAATGACCCTTTTCTCCGTGTTTTTGTTGAAGTGATACAAAAACAGACGCCACGGGACACAAACATTGGCAATACTACAGCCTTGTCAGCAACGGCAACACCATAACCTTCAATTGTAAGATATTGTATCTTGAAGAATTCTACCCCGTAGGGCGACGCTTTAGCCTACCTTTTGCTGCTTGGATACCGCGTATTTAGCAGCTTCCAAGAGTGGATCGGGTGACATACAGCACTGTAGTATAGCTCCGGAGATGGCATCGAGATGCTAGTCGCAACAGGGATTTGTGAGGTGGGATCCAGGTAAGACAATGTGATGGACCTTTTCCTAAACGCCGTTTATCACCAAGCCCTTGTTCATCACAGCTCTTAATCACACTCTTCCGCTCGTTACATCCTCTGATTGATTTTTACTACTCAGTAAATCAATTGCGAAATCACAATTCGCCGTAAATCATCTCGCCATGACAACACCAGATCGAGTTGTTCCGATGCGCGTCATCGTCTGCGGCGTGCAACGGACAGGAACATTGAGTAAGTCCATCTCTTCCGGGTTCAGTCACACCTCTAACTCTTCTGCACAAGGCGTGAGGTTGGCTCTCAAACAGCTGGGCTTCAACGACTGCTATCACATGCAAAACCTCCTTGAGAACCCTGAGCAGGAATGCCCGCAATGGGTCCACCTCATCGAGGCCCGGTATGGTGGAAAAGGCACTGTCACCAGGGCCGACTTTGACAAGGTGCTGGGCAACTCACAAGCCTGCGTTGATGTTCCCGCGGCGCTCTTCGGCGTCGAGCTCGCGGCCCTGTACCCAGAAGCCAAAGTCATCATCTTGAATCGCGATCCGGAGTCGTGGTACTACAGCACCTTAGAGTCCGTCATCTTGGCGGCGCAACCAGCGTCGCCGTGGACCAAGCTGCAGATGCTCTTCTGCTTCGTCTTTGACCCGGCATCGCGCGCGTTTGCCCGCTTCGGCATGGCCATGTCTGGGCTCGCCTTTCGGTACCATCACCGGACGGAAAAGGACAAGGCCATTGCCTGGTACACCGGCATGTACAAGCGCTATCGCGATGAGATTCCCGAGGCGCGCCGCTTTGAGTACAAGGTACAGGATGGCTGGGGCCCGCTATGCGAGTATCTCGAGGTTCCCGTGCCGAAGGTCAAGGATGAACAGACGGGAGAGGAAGTGGAGGCGCCGTTCCCCCATGCCAATGACCGCGAGACGTTCCAGAAGAACACGCTGAAGAGTAGGGCGAGGGCATTGAGGCGGGCACGGGATAATATGCTCGTGGGAGCTGGCAAGATGGCGGTTATCGCGGCTGTGGGCTATGCTGGATATGCTGTGTGGAAGACACGCCTTGGAGGGAGGGTTTGAAGAGTGTTCCAGATATGATGATTCTTGCAGTATATAGTAATTTTTGGAGTATATGATGATTCTTGTGGTATATGCAGTGGTGACCTTATACGTGCATGGTTGCACAGCATAGAGCGCATGTAGCCTCTTCCTTTCATTTGCTTCTGCCATGCATTGATTGGTTGATTCATATACATGTTCATCTATACATGTCCTCAGCTCATCCACGCAAAGACATTTGCGATGCCAAATCCAAGCCGCGAATAAATCCCATCCAAAAGAAATGCATAATAATAACCCTGGCCCATACAAAACATTCCGATTCAATCCCGTATCACACCCAAGTGTTCTAAAGCCGAAGGCTCCCCAAAAGCGCCAAATCCCGGACGCTCTCGTAGAACAAACTTGGCCCAGATCCTTGTCCTTTATTCCCCCACATCGTCGTCACTGACATCATCGTCTGCTTAAACCCACTTCTCAATATCATGGCACATGTACGTGTATGTATGTACGCCCGAAGACACCACAAAGGAAACAATCCTCTCCATCGGGACATTGTAATTGAACCCGATTTCGCAATCATCGCATTGTGCCCAAGAATCCGGATCCCGAGTGGCAGGGCCGGGAGTTGCTCAATCGTCGTGATGCGGAATCATTGCTGCTTCTTCGTTCGAGATAAGCTTCCCTCTCGGGGCTGCTGCTCAATCCTTCATGATGCTGTTGCTCTTGTTGTTGATGGTGATGATGATGTTTCTTCTGTTCAAAAACATAACCCTTGGGTGGATTCTGCGTATATGACGAAGGCTCGCCCATCTTCAGTGACTGGTCCATCTTTGTGTAGGTGGTGATGTTCAAGACGTGATAGTAAAGATTGGGATGATCAACGTAGCATCAAGAATGGCCAATCTTCACCTTTTCAACGAGGAATCTAAAGCTCTAGATTCCGTCAATGCCCAATCCAGCCGTCCGATATATATATACTTTTCCCCCGCATCTTGGAATGCCGAACAATCCACAGTTTGATCAGCGCCACCATCCAGTAGTCGCCCGCCATCCTCGCCCTCTTGACCCCAAGCGCGGTCGCACCAGGTGCGGTAGAGGTAAGATTTGCCGTTGGCAGCGGGTTGGTGCGTCTGACAATTGGCTGGGTCCCCGCATCTTTGGGGATTGTTCAAACTTGGACGAATGGGGGCGCTAGAGGAGAACAATATGTATTGGGCGCGAGGTTGGAGGAGGACTAGTTTTTTACCCGTCTATGGTGTTGGGCAGTGTTCTGGAGTAGTTCGATGGTGTGCCCAAGAACAATTGCGGCATATTTTCTTTTGGTTCAATTCGTAAATTGCCGAAGTAGGGCAGGATGCCATCGGATATAGTCATGAGTGCCCAGATCCGTCTCTTCTGATAGGATTCTGGATTCTCTTCAACGGACATGTCATTTTGCAGATGGTACGACTTCCAATTATAAGCAGCCCCAGGAGGGTTACTCGTGGAAGATCGCCATGATGTGGTATGCCTGTCGTCTTTAGGCTATATGAAGTTCGGAAATATCCAGCTTCATAGAATTAACATCGCAATAGTCTTCCAAGGCTTCTCGCAAAGGGAGGTCTATCGTTCGCCATTTTCTGGATAATTCGTCGTGCTATCGTCTAACTACACAGTCAGAACATGTTCTTATTGTAGGTAGCAATGATTTACGTTTACTTGTCGCTTTTGCTGTTTCGTTTCACATAATGACCTGTATGTAGCAGGGAGAGACTTGAGACATTAGACTCCCTAGATACAGATTCCGTAATATGTCTTAAATACTATGGGCTTCTTCATTTCTTACTGGCACACTCGTATGTAGTAAACTTGACGAGGGAGGCTGTATCTATGCCATCCTCCTAAGTCTAATTTATCAGTCTAGGACCTGTATATGTATACTCGTACTCGCATCTTCCAAATACGGCGGATCACCATCCTAGTGGATACTGCTTGACAAGATAGATACGCATTTTGGCTTATTGCTTTCACCATGCCGTTTACTACTCCGCCCTACATCCACAAATTGCCTTTCGACCCTCCGGACTCAATACCTATCCATGAATTCCTATTTAATGATGGAGACAAGTACGGCCGGTATCCGATTGCAGATTCTCGCCCACCTTTTACTTGCGGCATCACCGGAAAGTCGTATTCCGCTGTCGAGGTGAAGAATCGTATAGAATGGCTTTCAGCTGCACTTGCATCAGAGTTGGGATTCGAAGTCAATGGTAGGAGCGAGTTTGATAAGGTCATAGCGTTATTCAGCGTCAACACGGTATGCATCAGCAATTTCTTGTCCAACGGTTACTCAACTAAACGCATCCACACGTCGTATAGATAGACACGATGACTATCTCGTGGGCTGCTCATCGCTTCTCAGGAGTATCATCACCTATAAGCCCTTCGTATTCCGCTACCGAACTTGCAAAACAGCTCAAGGCAGTTAAATGCAAGGCTCTGTTTACATGTGCGACGCTGCTCCCTACGGCTCTTGAAGCGGCATCTGCGGCGAATATCCCCAAGACGCATGTATATCTGCTGGAAATTCCAGAGAAAGCACTAAAAGGTGCCATCATCCCGACTGATATCAAGTCGGTCGACCAGTTGATTGCTGAGGGAAAGAAGCTGGCTCCGTTGCCGCAGCTAAAGTGGGAGCAGGGTCAAGGTGCCAGCCAAACTGCATTCTTATGCTCCTCCAGCGGAACATCTGGATTACCAGTGAGCTTGCACTCGATTGCTTGACAGTTTAAATCATGTTAGTTGACAGATGTATCTTAGAAAAATGTCAAGATCTCGCACAGAAATGTCATCGCCAATACGCTACAGATGAGCACATACGAATCCAACTACAAGAGCGGAAAGCCAGAGTCACTCTTAGCTGTACTTCCCATGAGCCACAGCTACGCTTTAATCGTTACTGGACACTCTGGTGTATATCGTGGCTACAATGCAGTCGTACTGCCGGGATTTGATCTTGTTGACGTCTTAGAGGCAGTACAGAAGCATTCCATAGAGACACTCTGGATGGTAAAATGCCCCCGCATGCATTTACTCTGAGTTTTATAAACCACAAATAATCTGATACTAACGTACTGGCTGCTAGGTGCCTCCCATGATAGTTGCTCTGATTAAGAACTCTGCCATCACCGCGAGATATAACCTCGAACATGTCAAGACAACTGTAGTTGGCGCCTCCAATCTCACAAAAGAGGTCAATGAACAGTTTGCTCGCTTTTCCCCCAATTGTCAGCTCATACAAGGATATGGACTCACTGAGACTTCAGTTGTTGTATCTATGCAAAACAAGGCAGACGTTATGTTTGGTTCCTGTGGCCATATTTTCCCTGGCTATGAGGGTCGACTGATAAGCCGAGATGGCGAAGAGGTGACAGAGCTAGATACTCCTGGAGAACTTCTTTTGCGGTCGCCATCAGTGATGCTAGGGTACCTTGATAATAAGAAAGCAACAAAGGAAACATTTACAAGCGATGGGTGGTTACGAACAGGCGATCTGATGGAATTTCGCAAGAGTGATGATGGGTACGAGCATCTTTTCATTGTTGATCGAGTCAAGGAGATGATCAAGGTTAGGGTATGTATAGATCAATATTCTTCTACATATACGGGATCTTGTATGCCCACTAACACTCATCAAGGGACTACAGATTTCTCCAACAGAAGTTGAAGCTCTCTTGTTGCGTCACCCTTGCATCGCGGACGTTTGCGTCGTCCCAATTTCGGACGATTCCGCGGGCGAACTGCCACTCGCTTTCATCGTGCGATCACCCGCCGGCAAGAAGGAAGATGAGCGCTTGCTTAAGCAAAGGATCCACACCTTTGTTAATAGCGAGCTATCCGAGTATAAGCGCCTAGCTGGAGGAATCGAGTTTCTTGAAGCACTTCCTAAATCAGCCAGTGGTAAGACAAAACGAGGTGAGATGAAGGAGCGGGCAAAGAAAATATTTGAGACAGGTAGAGCAAAGGCCTTGCCAAAGGTGCTACAAGTTTATGTGTACGAATCCTCTGATGACGAAGACAGCGAGGATGATGAATGATTTTGCGGTTCACGGAACAAAGTAGTATGAGGGCTCATAAAGAGGCGAAGGCAGCGATGTTCGACGCAAGATTGATCATTGTATCTACCATCTCCATCTCGCGAATCAAAGGGTAGCCGCGATTTATCGTACGATTATGAAACATGACGTACGGAGTCATGAAATGCCAGCCACGACTTGATTGCATGCGTTTTCTCTTTCTGATGTCACGTAGCAGAATTTCATGTAGCAGGATGCCATTTAGCAAGATGTTACGTAGCAAGACAGTTGAGGCTTGGTCTAGACCATTTACCGAGTGACTTGTCATATAATACGTAGGCCATGTATATCATATGAGAGGCTCGGATCTCGATGCCATTGTGATAAGACCAATCAAATTGCAAGTAGAACGGCATTCATCGGCTGCTTTTCTTTACAGAACTTCGATATGATGATATTTAAATCTTTATAGACGTCATCATAGAGTTCAATATCGTAACGCCCTTGGTATGGCGGCGAAACTGCTACGCGCAAGTTTAACACTCTATCAAACAACGCTTCCAAGACAGTTTCATCCTACAAAGAAAGTGGGTTCTCCAATGAATCTATACACAGTCTTCAAAAATACAGGCTCAGCAGTATATACTCACTTGTAATGTGGTATCACAGGATTCATCTTCAAATTCCGTGAGTCTTGCGTAAGGATCAGTTGACTACTGTGTACAATGCATCGGCGTAGCAGCCCGTTGCCCCTTGCTTCATACATCTATCCGAGCCACAGTCCATCATCCAATGATCTCAGCCACGACGTCTCAGAGCGCAGTAGGGGACTTTATAAAGCACTATGTATGGATAGAGAAGCATTGTGGCGTTGAGAGCACATTTTCCCTGTATACTCTCTTAGACATGATAATGGAATGCTACGTGTGCCATTCGCAATCTGCATTACGGAATACTGGTAGCAGACTTCTGACGAGGCTGCCCCTCTTTCTTTCCAGGACTTCTGCCACATGTAAATTGAGAGGTCATGAGGCCAGATATTTTCTGGTCAAGAGTCAAGAGGGGGTCATGTGGAAACTAGAGCCTCAATAGCTCATATGCAAATGAACTAGGCATAATTTAATCCATTAAGAGCAGGTTGAAGGGGCACACTTAAAATTTACCCCCCCTCTGACTACATATTTACAGCTAATGAGCATGACATTGTTAATTTAGAAAGACTGTTGGACTATATATATGGTGCCATTTATTGAGGGACGAGAAGACTAGTTGCTATACAAAATAGAGGAGATTATACTAACCAGGGATGGATGAGACATGAGCACAGCTTGTCTTGGAACATTGGCCAGTCAATGCTCAAACTATCAGAGTAGCCTAACCAACTACTTTGCTAGAAAAGTTACATGTCATCTCAGAGAATTTATCACCAACAAAAAAGTGAACTGGAGAGTCGCAACCATGCCACTTCCGCCGGTGCATTCCTTGCAGGCATTGTTCAGATTTCGTACTCCGCGTCCCTTCTCTCGGCATAGGACGGCAGAATACCCCGTATATATGTACAATTACTTTTAGTCTGGTCGGAGGGATGTCCAGTTTTCACAGAAGGTTTCATTCTAGTTTTCTCCATAGTTGTAATTTTCATGCTGATTGACAATTACATACTCTCAACAATATTTATATAATATTTTCTGTTTTACGGCTTCAAGAAAGAGTTTGTCTCAAGATCGGCTGATGCTTTAAAGGCGAAATAGCGAACAAGAGGGGATATGATGATATGGCAAGTCCCAAAGGAATTCAGCAGCGACAGCAGGCTTCAAACTCGAACATCACAGGCAGCCATGTCAAGATGCCAGCAATGGAGCCATTGGTCGGCGCACCACCAGCAATTGCTATTGTGGGAATAGGGTTGAAACTTCCAGGTGGAATCACAACAACTGACGAATACTGGGATCTTCTCATAAATAAAAAGAATACACGACGACAGGTCCCTGAGAATCGATATGGAGCACACGCCTTCGAGAGTAAGCTGGGAACGCCTGGTACGTTGAAAAGCACATACGGACACTATTTGGACCGCGATCTGGAGAAATGGGACGCGTCGTTTTTTTCTATGAGCAAAGCGGAAGTCGAGAAGCTTGATCCGCAGCACAGACTGCTGCTGGAAGTGATTTGGGAATGCATGGAGAACGGGGGGCAAAAGAATTGGCGCGGCCGCAACATTGGCTGCTACGTTGGCGTCTTTGGTGAAGACTGGCTGGACCTGTATGCCAAAGACCCTCAGCATCTAGGCACGCACCGAATCTTGACCGGGGGAGATTTTGCACTATCCAACCGCGCGTCTTATGAGTATGATTTGAGGGGTCCCAGGTATGTTGTGATGTGTTTCTTCCATTGTCCAGTTTTAATGGTTGACAAATCAACAGCATGACTATTCGTACTGCGTGTTCATCTTCACTTGTTGCACTCCACGAGGCTTGTCAAGCCATATATACCGGCGAGTGTGAATCTGCAGTTGTTGCTGGAGCCAGTCTGTTCCTATCGCCTACTATGGCCATCGCCTTATCCGAGCAAGGAGTTCTCTCACCAACGGGCTCATGTAAGACGTTTGACGCCAAAGCCGACGGATATGCTCGGGGTGAAGCAATCAATGCAATTTTCATTAAGAAGTTGGAGGATGCGATCCGCGACGGCGATCCGATCCGAGGTGTCGTTCGAGCGACAGCCACGAACTTTGACGGCAAAACTATCGGCATTACAAATCCCAATCAAGAGGCGCATGTAGCTCTCATGCGTCGTGCTTATAACGTGGCCAAGATCTCAAATATTAGCGATACAGCTTTCGTCGAATGTCATGGAACAGGCACATCGGTCGGCGATCCGATGGAAACAGGAGCAGTTGGCCAAGTCTTTGGCGATCATGGTATATACATCGGATCGGTCAGTTGTTGCTTCAGATACGAACCAGTTCCACCTGACAAGAGACAAACTAACGATATGTCTTTCAGGTGAAACCAAACATTGGCCACGGAGAGGGCGCATCTGGTTTGAGCAGCTTGATCAAGGCTGTCCTGTCTCTGGAACATGAGACAATCCCACCACAGATCAACTTCTCTGAGCCTAGTCCCAAAAGTGAGGCAATATCCCAACATACACCCTATTAATGATTGATGAGAAGCTGACAATCGAGAAAGTAAAATGGGATAAATACCATTTCAAGGTCCCAACAAAGCCAACTCCATGGCCAAAGGACCGCTTGAAGCGTGTATCAGTGAACTGCTTTGGCGTGGGAGGTGCTAACGCTCATGTACGTAGCTTGAGTTTATCATGTTGAAAGGTATTCGCTAACAGCCAAATAGGTTATTGTGGATTCAGCCAGGCCATACGTCTCACAAGAAGAAAAAGTTTCCTCCAAGAGCCCTCAGTTACTAGTCGTTTCCGCTCATCAGGCCAATTCATTGAAGCAAAGAGCATCAGAGTTATTTAATTATGCTGAACGACATCCAGACCGAGTGCCAGATCTCGCATATACCCTAGGAACGAGAAGAGAAGACTTAAGCCAGCGAGCTTTCGCTATTTATGATGGTGTAAACCCTCCTGAACTTTCCCCCATCATCAAACACAAGGACCCTCCTCAAGTAAATTTTGTCTTTACCGGACAAGGGGCCCAATGGGCAGGAATGGGTGCCGACCTTCTTGAACAATATACCCCCTTTCAAGATGATATACGGAAAATGGATGCTGCTCTCAAGAGCCTCTCTCATCCTCCTCAATGGACAATAGAGGGAGAGCTCAAGCGAACTCAAGGAGAAAGCAAAATCCAACAGCCCGAATTCTCACAGCCAATCTGCACCGCTCTTCAAATCGGTATTGTCAATCTCCTTAAAGGATGGGGCGTCAACCCTGCGGCTGTGGTCGGGCATTCCAGCGGCGAGATGGGTGCTGCCTATGCAGCCGGTGCTCTTACTCTCGAAGCAGCCATTATAATCGCTTACTATCGCGGGCAAGTGACGCAGCATCATGGACGAATCGGTGCAATGGCGGCTGTTGGTCTCGGCCGCGAAGATGTGACACCCTATCTCCAGGACGGCATTGTGGTGGCATGTGAGAACAGCCCCAAGAGTGTGACTTTGTCGGGAGACGTGAACCCGTTAGATGAGGTGATTTCCCGTATCAAGAAAGACATACCCGACTGTTTTGCTCGTAAGCTGAGAGTCGAGAGAGCTTACCATTCGGATCATATGCGTGAGATTGGCGATAGATACGAGAAGCTACTCGATGGCCTCGTTATAGATGCGAAGCCCATCGTACCCTTCTTCTCCAGCGTCACCAAAAGGCAGATCAAGAGAGCTGGACAGCTGGGACCATCTTACTGGAGACAGAATCTAGAAAACCCAGTCTTGTTTTCGCCAGCAGTACAGCTTATGATGCACTCTGCTGTTAGAGATACAGTCTATCTTGAAATAGGTCCACATGCTGCTCTCTCTGGCCCGCTCCGAGATATATTCAAATCTGTCCAGATGTCCAGTGTATCGATTTACATTCCGACACTCATTAGAAACGAAAATGGGCCCAAGTCGATGCTCAGCTCTCTCGGGCGTCTATATCAAGAGGCTGTTCCTGTTAACATTGCAGCCACAACAACAGGCCGCACCGTTTTGACAGATCTTCCCAACTATGCTTGGCAACATGATACTACGTACTGGTATGAGAGTCGAGTCTCAAGAGAATGGCGCCTTCGCAGATTCCCTCCTCATGAACTCATTGGAAACCACATTCTCGAATCTGACGACTTGGAGCCTTCTTGGAGAAACATGTTTCGTTTGGATAATGTGCCCTGGGCTAGAGATCATAAGATCCAAGATGATATTGTCTTGCCCGCTGCTGCTTATATCGCAATGGCTATTGAGGCTGTAAGACAGCTCAACGGTGGCGACGAAACAGATGCATCTCTAAGACAGGTGGAGATTCAAAATGCCTTGGTATTAAAGGAACAACAAGCACACGAAATTATAACGCATCTCCGTCCAGTTCGGCTCACTTCAAAGCTCAACTCTGTCTGGTACGAGTTTTCCATTTCATCTTTCAACGGCACTTCCTGGACCAAGCACTGTACTGGAAAGGTCCGAGCAGGAAAAGAAATCAGTGCCGGCTCCGAAGATGTTAGTGAACAGCCGCGCCAAGTTTCCACTACAGGATGGTATCGCGCTATGAAAAAAGTTGGACTGAATTACGGCCCCGATTTCCAGGGCTTATCCAACATTTCAGCTCACCCGGGGCGAAATACTGCTACTGCTACTATTAGGAAACGCGATCCAACAATGGGCCCCTATTATCCTTTGCACCCCAGTATTATTGATCTTGTACTACAAGCCTTTACCGTAGCGATTGCTGACGGGTTAACTCGCAAACTCAAACAACTTTGCGTGCCGACCTATATCGATGAGCTATGCATCAGCAATGGCCAGCCAGAAATGCGCCTCGGGACGGCTGCGGTATCAAGCGCAACGGGAGCAATTCGCTGCTCTGCCACCATCATGGCCGACAATAAAGTGATCTTGAGTCTAAGAAATGGAGAGTTTAGTCCCCTGGAGAGTGGCGATACGGATGAAGCTTGTCCGCTACCAGCTGCTCACTTACACTGGAAACCCCACGTCGATTTCATTGCTCCAAATAACCTCGTACAGTCAGTCCGCTCACCTCCAGGCGAAGTGGCAAAGGTTGAAAAGTTGGCTCTTTTATATCAGTTGGATGTACTTCGACGAATCGAGCGCCTCTCAACTTCTGCCCACCTGGCACATTTTCACAAATGGCTCACTAAGCAACGGACAAAGGCTCTCAATGGAAATTACGAGAATGTCCCGGATTGCGCACGTCTCGCTCGTCTTAGTTCAAAAAAGGTGAACACAGAAATCGACACTACGAAGAAACTCCTCCTCCACACTGGCTGTGCCAAAATTTCTCTGCTTCTTAGTCGACTAGCTGCAGCAGCTGAGGCAATCTTCAAGGGCGTAGAGAACGCCGATAACATACTCAAACAAGATGGACATTTTAGTGACCTGTGCAGTTTCATCAGTGGAAAGAGTGATTTCTCACTGTTACTCAGCTCTTTGGCTCATATCAATCCAACAATGAGGATCTTGGAGCTTGGGTCTGGTTCCACTAATACCACTGCTGCGACTGTGAAACCGCTCGTTAACTCGGCCGGTGAGCGCAGTTATAGCAAATACGTCTACACAGCCCGAAACGAAGAAACTATTCAGCTTGCAAGTAAGGAACTAGATGGGTATGACAATATCGAGTACAAGATCTTGGACATCTCCAAAGATCCTAAATCGCAAGACTTTGACCTTTCTTCATTCGATCTCATCATTGCCAACAGAACGCTTCATTTGACCCCGCATGTTCAAGATACCCTTCAGAATATTCATAAACTCATCAAACCGAACGGTCGATTACTTATCCAAGAGTTGTCACCAAGTGCGAACTTTTATAAATTCATCATGGGCCTCACTCCCGAGTGGTGGAGAGATATAGAAGATGATCGCAAGGACGAGCGCCTGCATGAGACACACCAGTGGCATGACCTTCTTATAGATGCTGGATTCTCAGGTAGCGAAGGTCTGATTATGGACGATGATCACATTACAGCGAATATTCTCACTACTGTGGCTTCTCCTATTCGCGAGCCTGGAAAAGTCACTCTTCTTGGACATTCACAATTTCAGGATCACATAAATGATCTTTCCAAGTTACTGGGTGAGATGGGCTATGAAGTTGAATTCCGTACTCTTTCACAGGAGCCTGATCCAGAGGCAGATGTCATCTCTCTTTTAGACCTTCACGACACAATGTTCTTTGAGATGACTGAAGATACTTTTACCTCATGGCAGAACTATCTTGGCAAATTTCCTGCTGAAAGAGGGTTATTATGGGTTACCGGACACGCCCAAGTCGGATCACAAGATTCTCGGTACGCAACCTCCATTGGCGCAACTCGAAATATTAGATCCGAGCTTTCGCTAGACTTTGCCACGTTAGAGATTGATTTGGCGAATTTCGATCCGGAAAGCATTTTACATGTTTTCCACAAGTTCTGTACTAGAGTCAAAGATGATGAGTTTGATCCTGATTGGGAGTATGCAATTGTCAATGGAAGGGTCATGATACCGCGATATCAGTGGATAGATATCGCAGAACATGCTGGAGAGACACCTTGTACAGAACCTGAGTCTCCCAAAAAGCTCGAACTTGCGCGCATGGGCCAACTACAAACGCTTCAGTGGGTTGAAGACGAGACAAAACTGGTTCAAGACAGTCAAGTCGAGATTGAGCCTCGTGCTGTTGGTATGAACTTTAAAGACGTTCTTGTTGCCATGGGCATTGTTGAAGGTTACAAACCTGGTCTTGGGATCGAGTGTTCTGGTATCGTCCGCAAAGTCGGCAATAATGTTCAAGGCCTCTCACCTGGAGATCGAGTAATGACCATTGGTCACGGATGCTTTACAACAAGCTTCATCTCAGAGGCAAGTCTTGTGGTCAAAATTCCCGACAGCCTCAGCTTTGAGGATGCTGCTACAGTTCCATGTGTTTATGCCACTGCAATCCATGCACTCATCAACTTGGGCGGATTGTGTAAGGGCATGTCAGTTCTCGTCCATTCTGCCTGTGGTGGTGTCGGTATTGCCGCACTCAACATCTGTAAAATGATGGGTGCCGTTATATACGCCACTGTCGGCAATCCTGTGAAGGTGCAGTATCTGATTGAGAACTTTGGGATTCCTCGCGAGCACATCTTTAACTCTCGTGATGTCTCATTCTACGGAGACCTCATGGCCATTACTAATGGCCAAGGCGCTGATTTAGTGCTCAACTCGTTATCAGGAGAGTTGTTGCACACTTCATGGAAATGTGTTGCTCCGTTTGGGAAGATGCTTGAAATTGGAAAACGGGACTTCATCGGCCGAGGGCAGCTTGGGATGGAAGTATTCGAGTCCAACCGCTCATTTCATGGCATTGACATGTCGCAAATGGCTGTTGAAAGGCCAGACATGTGTAAAAAGATGCTACAACAATTCAACAGGTACTATGAGGAGGGTGCTATCAAGCCTATCGCACCTGTTAAGCACTTTGAGGCTGGGGATATCGTTGAGGCTTTCCGATACATGCAAAAGGGCCAACACATTGGCAAGATTGTCGTATCTATGCCATCAGACCCATCGAAGCTCCGATCAGCAGCAAAACCTCAAGCTGTAAAGTTCAAATCTGACAGAACCTACCTGTTAGTAGGAGGACTTGGCGGCTTAGGCAAATCTGTCTCCAACTGGATGGTAGAAAACGGCGCACATAATATAATGTATTTGTCGCGATCCGCTGGAGATTCTGAACAAGATAAGAGGTTTATCAAAGAGATCGAATCACAAGGGTGTGCGGTTCAGGTCATTAAAGGGAGCGTTACAAGTCTGCAAGATGTTTACCGAGCGGTGGAACAGGCGACAATGCCAATCGCAGGAGTTTTCTTGATGACTATGGTTCTGAGGGTAAATTCACATACTTTTTGCAAGTTGAATCAATGCTAACAAGAGTATAAATAGGACCGTGGTATTCTACAGCTCTCTCACGATGACTGGTTTACGGCTGCCAGACCCAAAGTTGACGGCGCCATTAATCTCCATCAAGCTTTGGAACACTGTGATTTGGATTTCTTCACTTTATTCAGCTCCATATCCTATGTTGTAGGCCAGGTAGGCCAAGCAAACTATTCAGCAGCCAATGCTTACTTGACGGCGTTCACTCAATTCCGTCACCAGCAAGGTTTGCCTGCGGGTGTGGTGAATGTAGGTGTTGTGGACGACATTGGATATGTGGTTGAAAACCCGGCTCTCCTGGAGCAATTCCGCGCCCTAAACTTCTATACAACGGGCGAAACCGAACTCCTCGATGCCCTCACGTATACCATGTCTCATCAACACCCAACAGCATCCTCTTCAGACGACGGCTTCTTTAACCCAGCGGAGCTCACTATCGGCCTCAAGAGCACGAAATCATTGTCCGATCCTAATAACCGCTCCATTTGGAAACGCGACCGACGCATGGCCCAAGCACATCTCCAAGATGCCGGTGCAACTTCCGGTGCTTCAACCGGATCCGAGGATTTTGGTCAGTTCATGAAGAGCGTCAACGCCAGTCCTTCGCTGCTTGATACACCGAGCAACCTCGATTTTCTGACAGCTCAGATTGGCACGTGTATTTACAACCTCATGTCACGAGATGTCAAGGACTTGGACCTTAGCCTGAATTTGACCCAGCTTGGTGTTGATTCGCTTGTTGCCATCGAGATTCGTAATTGGTGGCGCCGTACGCTTGGAGTCAACGTCAGCGTGCTTGAGTTTATGGATGCTGGAAGCATAGAAAACTTGGGCAAATTAGCTGCCAAGGGCATAAAGGAAGCCCACAGAGCCGCATAGATATCACATGGCATTGACGAATTACTGTACCATCCATCAGGTTGCTCCTCAACCCCGCCCTTCCTTCGTCTTGCTTATGATGTTAATCTGTTTCCTCGGCAAATTCCCAATGAAGTTTGAGGTGGACTTTGCCTAAAGGATGTACATGTTGAACACGCCAGCTACCTGATTTCGGTGTCTTCTACCTCAGTTAGTCATATGATCTCGACCCTGCACGCCATCTTTTATGTCAATTACCGCAACATTTTGTTGTCCTTCGTTAGTATGTACTTCTCTTAATATTTGATATGTATAGTTTTAGTCTGGTTAGCCCGTGGTTGTGCTAGTTTCATAAAGTCGACATTTTCCCTGCATTGCTTTGTTGTCTTTACGATGTAATACAATCACAGGTCAGGGCCGAAACAAGCGGTGAAGCCATTAATATAACCTTCATATTCTCCTGCATCCTTCATATTATACCACATTAATTGAGTGGCTAAATAGTATGCTGAAGTAGCACCTCCTTGCAGCAGGCGCCTGGCCGAATGACGTTGGGTAGGACCCTGGCCTTGCCTATGAGAGTTGGGGGTGAGGGGAGGGGAAGATGTAAGGGAGGGAAAACATTGTACATATGTATCCGCCATGTATGAAGATATCGTAACTATGTAAGTAGAGGAGCCGTCATGCTTGTAGACATTATAAGGCATTGCTTGCATATGGTGGCTGCAGAACTCGTGTACTTTCGAAGCTTGAACACATCATGCATTAATTAACACAAGTATAGGGACTCGCCAAGACAAAACACAACCAGGGGATTTCTTTCATCCAGAGGGGCCTGATTGACCTTATCTAATCATTCAGGGTTTTTGCGATGCCCCCGTTGAGCTGCCTCATGGTGACCCTCTGCCCTAATTTTCTTCTTCTAGAAATTGTTAAGGGAAGATTTTAGAAGTGTTAACAGACATCAAGCATTTTATACTTTTGTTTTTTGCTACATGAATTAGTGCTGTTGTGATCATTAACCCCTAAAATAATACCATCTATGAATGCACTTCATTGTAATTACCAATCTTGGGTATCACCCTGTCCATTGTAAGTGTAAGCTATGAGAATCATAGGCACATGTATACCGTTTCAAATGTAACGGAAAGGACGGCAAAAAGATTCGAACAGTCCATATGTATCACCAAAATCCGGAAACATATATAAAGTTCGTCAAACCAAGAATGCGTGTCGCAAAAGCCCAGACAGAAAAGAACGTAGCTCTGTATACTTCCATGAGAAACAATCTAGCTCATGAGCCAATAACAATAGAGAAGATGGAACAAAGGTAAAAGTTTCCTAAGAAGCAATTAAAAGAACAACCTTTTCACCCTTCACTTTGCATCTCTCGTCTCCCTTTATACAATAAATAAGGGGCAATAAGATGCCTTACACATGAAGAAAATGGTGTCAGCTTATCATGCAGTCCTCACCACCCCAGATGATCCACCAAATGCACCTAACGCAATTGAACCGCATCCAAATGTCCGAGATCACCCCCGCTAGTTCATCTCATGTGTGAGCAAAAAACTCTAAATATTCATTCAGTATAGCGAGTTTTTTAGTTGGCACCAGGCAAGTAAAGAGGAATCTCCATAGGCAGATCCTTGTGAGGGTTGAGTGAGTCGATGCCGCCAGACACGTGGGTTCGCTCCACAGGCTTGCGAGTGAAGAAGACAAGCATATCCCGATGCGCCTCTTTGTTCTTATCGACTGGAAAAACTGGTGACAAGCTGTGCTTACGCTCATGATCAACAACCATGAGTGTATCGAGGAACCTCTTGTGCTGGACTCGACCAACCAAGTGGATGGGCTGGATCTGTTCCAGGGGGATGCCAGTCTTCTCTTCCATGTCGTGCATGAATGTGGCAGCACTGTTGTCTGACATGTTGTAGCTTCCCAAAAAGGTGGTCATGGTGTGATCAACACCATCAGAGTGCACACCCTCGAGCGCAGGCTCTCCCAGAATATGGGGAGTGGTAACAGTGCGGAGGCTGAAGAGGGTGCACACCCACTTGTTAATTCCGTACTCTAGCTTAGGGCGATGAGCAACCTCTATGCCATGGATGATCATGGCCTTGAAGACGAACAGTGCCTGGAAGATTGAGTTGAGCTGCAAGTCATTTTCAACCTCGTCAAATCGGCGGATAGCACCAGAGTCGTAACGGTTGAAGTCCTCCTCGACGGTCAGGCAAAAGGGCTGGAACTCTAGGCGGCGAATAGAGTGTGTATCAAAGTCGAGACAGAAGCGGCTGTTGCGCGTCAGGCGGAAGGGCAGGGTAGGGTCGTGGTACAGCCTGTCTGAGACAGTCTTCATGCCGGGGATGTCAGACTCCTTGGCGCCGAGTCCGAGCATAAGTTCGATCATCTCCTCAGACTCGACGAAGATGGCACGATCACGCAGGTACTTTTCGCGAAGCTTCATGATCTTGCCGATGGTTTCGTAGAACTTGGGTTTGTACGCTTGATCTCTGACGTTAAGCTGTGTGTAGCCCTCTACCTGGGGTGTTGGCTGCGAAATCTGCTGCTGCTGTTGAACCTGTTGAGCCATATAAGGGGGAGGGGGCGGGCCGTTGCTCAGTGGCGTCTGGGTGGCGATAGCCTCTACAGCCTTGGCCTTGCTAGACTCGTGAAACAAACGTTGGCTGCCCCGGTTGGTGATGAGAGGTGTAGAACGAAGCAGGGGTGCAGAAGCACGGACTGCACGTTGGGCGGACCTGAATGAAGACATGATGTTGATGAAGTCAAGATGATATATAAGATTTAGAAGAGTTTGCGTTCTTTTTATTGCAAAACAAGAAAATCTTCAATTTTGTTTTCAAAAAAAAAAAAAAAAAAAATTCTTTAATGATCAGGAGTCAGTTCAGGAGTGGCTCAGGATAGCCCCCTATCAGGAGTTTGTAAGAGTAGCTCAGGATAGCTCTCTGTCAGGAGTTAATAAGAGTAGCTCAGGATAGCTCTCTGTAACAAAAGAAATTCAGGATTTGAGTTTGTATGGCTCAGGATAGCCCTCAATAAAAGACTTGCTTCTGCTGTCAAACTTTCCAAGAAAACGAAAACGAAAACTTAGAGTAAAACTCCCTGTGCAAGATAACGAAATCAGGAAGAAAATCTGGATAAAAGGGTTCCAGGTGTAAATTGCTTGTGTGATCCAAGGTACTGATGGTAGTCAAGGGAAGGTGGGAAACGGCGCCTTCTTATTCTCGAAAGGGGTGTCTAGAGTCAATGGACATTGAGACACAAAAAACGTCTTGTGGTGGAGAGGAAAAGGGAGGGAAGGGGAGGAGGTGCGGATCAACCAACAGGCTCCCAAGCGCTGTGATGCTCGATTGGGGTCCTTTGACGCAGTTCTACACAGAGTAGCATTGCACCATTCTTGTTGCAAACTACGTCGATGAGAAACAAGGCAAATCAGTTGCCGCCTTTTCTCCCTCAGCCCGTCTTGAGACACACTAGCGTTGTACTCTGATGTCAGCCAGTACAAGCCAGGATGGGAGGAGTCGTTGCCTACGCGAGGCCACACAAGTTCTTAGTATACCACGATGAAGCTTACTATGAGTACAAGGTAGGGGTATAGACTAGACATGTTTAGTTTGGCCGCTTGACTCCTTACCGACGGTTCTCGGAACGATACCTGAACATCCGGCACGTCTACTTGTCAATAGATGGCACTAATAGACGCAATATTATGATCTTCGAGCCGAGGTCTTTGACAGCATGTAAGACATCCTCGACTACATTAGAGCCCTGCTATACCAGTTCTCTTCATCATAGATGTTGATACATGTTAGCCTAAGCCGATACAGCAGGACATGCTCCATACGGGTATCAGTATCGGAAGTATGAAGCACAATCCGTGCTGGATAATACATATATGATGAATTCGAGCACAAGCGAATGAGGTGGATGTAAATACATGAACTTCACATGCTGCATGGTCTCCGCCTCGATATAGCGTTAGTTGGCGCGAGGGGGCTGCGTCAACGACCAACCAATGAACCGCCCGGTGTTGTCTTAGATGGTGGACGAGCAGCCGGTGAGTGTTACAAGCGGCTGGACACATCAGCCCTGTGCCGTGCCGTACCAAACGGGGACATACGGGGCTGAAGCCGCTCCCCTACATGTACTCCCAGCGGGCTATTTATTACTGTGATGGCTGAGTCTAACCATAGAGGCACACGCAGAAGAATCCCGATTTGGAAAAAGGGACACGGGAACTATGAACGGTTCTTTGCGTGTTACACGGCCTCCCATGTGAGTGGGGATTGTATCTAGTCAGTTCGTGATGGCCTCGTCGGGGAGAGAAAAGGCCCGAGAGGATGAACGAGAAGCGTGTCATGACCCTCTTGCAGCACTTACAGATGCCAACCCAATCAATATACATGTACATCATAGTCTGTGTGAGACTTGATACGTCAACATGGCATTCTAGCTAGGCGGAATGAGAGATGCAACTCCGACGCAATACGTTGGAGCCGAAGCGAAGCGATTCGAGGTGAGCGATCGAAAGACATATATTACTTTACTTTTATTAAGCCATGTGATGTACCCGTGCGGATGCATTCCACATCCCCAGGCGGCACGGGATTAATTGATGCCTAGGAGGAATTAACTAAATGAATTTTGATTCTTGGCTTCTGACTTGCCACGTAGTATGTTATATTGACTTGGATTTTGTTCCTGAAACGCTTGTGGCGTCCTTGGTGGGATGTCTGGCATTAGTGTATGTATTTACGTTTATACATGACATGACATTACTGATTGTGAGTGGTAAAGGCGGGAGCATATCAAAGATTAGATTGACTTCAAATAGATCAGATAAAGTGGTACAAATATTTACGAAATGAACCTCTTCCTTCTGACACGCGTGGCCCAATCGAAAGTCACCACTCCCTGTGTCTAAATAGTCGAGTTTTTGCCTTACAAGAAGTGTGGTTTACAGCCCCGGACACAGCCGTCCAAAAGCGTATAAACGGAGTTTTTAATTACTACATGCTTATATTACAAGCCCTCTACAGGCATCCCACATAATGTAATAGGCCCAAACCACGCCGGTATCCGACCTCGTCTCCAGCACGAATTCGTCCCGTGCCTCATCCCTCGCCTACGTATTCCACCTATTACACCATTACCACCTGCATGTATCTCTGCCATACTCTCACAAACGTAATGACCGCCATGACGGCCCACGCCTCCCCCAGCTCACCGGTCGCTCCACTATTGATGAACTCGAACTTGGCAGCCTTTTTGCTCAGGCCCGTCGCATCCGCCCAGACGGCCAGAATCTCTCCGTCCGTGTTCTCATACGTCGATACGTCTCCATCATCCTTCTCATCATCCGAGTCTGCATATGCATCTGCATAGCTCTCCACAACTCGCCTGAGCTTCCATCCACGGACCCATTCATGCAAGTCCTTGACCTCTTTCCCGCCGGTGCCCACCCACTCGAACCGCTCGACACGTCGCGTTGTCTTCTCCCCCTCTCTCTGGGGCACGGGCACGGTAAAGGAATACAAGTCCACGAAGCGCTTCGTCCGGCGGGACATTTTCTCCTCAATGACTTCCTGGCCGGACCCGAGAGGGGGCAGCGTGACGACATTGCCCATGGCCGTCTTGCCAGAGTTGCGCACTGCTGCGAGCGGGGGATGATCCAGGGTAGGGCCGTTGTACATGATGAGGTCCCCCCACCAACCTTGTGGCAGGTTGAACATGTAGAGCGGCTGAGAGCCGTGGTCGAGGGATAGCTTGAGTTTCTTCCATGAGGGGTCGTAGTTGAGCTCCAATGTTTTTGGGAATTTCACACCCTCCAGAGAGGCTTTGTGGATTTTCTGGTGAGCTTCTCTTGATTCGGCACCGCCCATCTTGACAAGGGTAAAATATAGGATGGATATGGCTTGTTTTTGTAGAGGTGCCAGTATAGTTCAAAGGCAAACAATGAGATGAGAGTAGAAGATTTCAATGATGAATATATCTATTAAACTACCTCCAGAGCACCAGCTTTATATCCCAAATCCGGTTCCCTGTTCATCTCCCGAAATCCTCTGAACATCCTCTTTTCAGCCTTGGCCCCTCAGAGTTGCCAAATGCAGTAATACCCAGCGCTGGTGAGGCGTTGAGCGCCACATGGCAGCTATTGCGGAAGGATCACAGCACAGCCACACTCAGGAGCCAATGGTGATGTAATTGAACAATTGAGATGGAAAATGTTGGCCATGATTCTCGCGTGAATTGCGTTAAATCGCGTATCATCTAAATATAGCCTCGAGTTCCACGACGGTGATGATATAGACGATAAGAATCGAACCTAATTAACACCTCATTATACTCGACTAGGACACAGCAGAGAATACCGTTGCAGCACTGTTTATATTGAGCACAGAGCACAGGACTCCAGCGTCCATGATATAGCGATGGATGGAAGAAATAACTCTATTTTATGCATACACCTGTCTCTTCTATATAGGTAGCCACTCTACGCATTCTTTGCGGCGGCGTCAACCGCATCAGCCATCTCCTTCATGTTTGTAAACTTCCATGAATAAGACACCTTGTCGGCATACGCCTCCGGATCTCCGCCCATGACGCTCTCAACCTCCTCGCCTCGCTCAATCCAAACACTCGTCAGTCCAATCTGCGCTGCCGGCACATGGTCATGATGCAAGCTCTGCGCCGTGTGTAAGATATCCCCCTTCTCAACGCCCAGGTCCTTCTCACAATGCTCAATGAGATACCGGAAGTTATTCAAGTCTGGCTTGTATGACCCAATCTCTTGAGCTGTGTAAATGGCATCAAAAGGGAAGCCCTGGAACTGCTTCTCCAACGTGCGCTTGAATGAGTCGAGGTCTACATTGGACAAAATCACAAGCTTGAAGTGCTTATGCAGCCGCTTCAGGGCTTCCAGAGTGTCAGGATAGATGGCCCAGTCGCCGACACCGAATCCAAACCTTGACTTTGCCTCCTCGTCAGCCGAGACACCCAGCTCAGCTGCGAGATTACCATATGCGGCGGCCAGTACGGCGTGATATAGGTAGGTTGGGTTGGCTGTTTGGACGAGTCCCTCGTGTCGGACCAAGGCTTTGAGTAAGCCGAGACGATTGTTCTTGAGGGGATGTGAGTCGGCGAGTTGTTGATTCAGAGGTTGGAGATTGTTGTAGATGCCAGACTCCCAGTCCACGAGAGTGCCGTAGCAGTCAAAGGTGAGGGCCTTGAAAGAAGTGATTGGTCGTCTCGTCGCCATCTTTGCCACAGCTGCTTCTGCTTGTTAATTGCTTGCCTCGTTTTCAATCTTGCCGTTTCTGGTACCTGGATCTCTTGATTTATGTCAGGTTAGAATTGAGGTTCTGGAGAATCTATAATTACAAAGGACGGCTCAAAGTTGAAGCTTCATGCACTGCCAAAGCTCTGCCGCCCCGCCCTGTCCACGGCTACATATCGCTATTACTGCGCCGATGGCGGGGTTGGTTGATGCGGGGCATTTTTCATATGACGCTCTCATGTCCTTCTCCAGACTCGCTCGTGTTTATTTCCTTCATGTTTCATCGCCTGTAACGCGCACCTATGTCTTTATCACGTTGCCTAACTGGGAAATGGGATATTATTCACATAGATTGCTAAAATCACACAAAACAGTCATCATTACAAGAATTATTCTCGTTTCTCCAGACCAATATCCTTTACTGGTGAAATCAATTCTCATGTGTTCAAGCATTAATTACTTCCATGAGAATAGTTAGCTACAGGTGGTCTGCCCTCCTGTAGCAGCAGGCCGTGGTACCTCTTCTCTCCAAGATAACGACAATGACCAAATTGTATTACTACACTGAGGAAGAACCATCTTACGTACCAGCGGAGATGGTGCATAAGACCCTGACTGGGGCTGGAGTGGCAGCACCACATCATGAGACATTGATCCTGCATACGTGTACTCATTTGATCCGCTCCATGGGTCGTATGCGAAAAAGCCGCTTATTGTCGGGAGAAGTAAACGGCCAGGGGGATCTAATTTGTCCATCCGTGATCAGATTATATTGTGCTGCATGCAACGACTGCTATACCCCGTGCCTAGCCGCCTTTGAGTCCTGTCTCGCTACGTCAGTTGTACCATTAAGACACTCCTCCCGAAGCGCGCTTGGTTACTCTCTTTGAGCTGAGAATGGCAGAGGGCTGAAAGACCACAAGAATTGATCATTTCAAAAGCTTGGATGTGATGATGATAAGTGTATAGATCGAAGAGCTCCACGCCCCTCAATCTTTGGAGCAACTGTCCACGCTACCTCGAAACTACCAAATCTCGTTTGTGGCAGTTATGGTATCTGATGGATAACAAGAAAATACAGGCACACATAGTAGTATTTCATCTTCATTTGTCTATTCAATCTACTCCATTTTCTATGGCCCGTCCTATCTATTGCTTCCTGTAAATATCACTTGTTCCATTACCGGTTTCCCAGGTATACCTCTCCTTAAAGATGCCCTGTAAGACGCAAATCAATCTCAATGTCACGCTCCGAGCAAGCACCGCATGGTCAATACTCGTTTTAAAAGTAATCCAGCTTTGGCTTACCACCGAAGGACGGGTTTGTAGTATTTCCAATGCTGTCCAGAATCTCCAGTGACAGATTCAACTGTGCAGTAATGTCTTTTATCTGCTTGTGTAGTTAGTGAACTATGCTCAAGGTATTCATTTCAGCTTGATGTCGAGCTTCATACCTGCGAGTCATTATCCCTATCAAACATCTCATAGTGGTTTGAATTCACATCAAGTACCGCCTTGATGAAATCTGGAGTGTTGCCTGCCCAACCCAGTGTACGATCATCACGATACTTGTCTATTATGAACGGTTCTGTTCTGCCTTCTGGGAGTGGCATAGATTGAGTTGCTCGTATCAGAACTGTGGGTGGTGGTGTTATTGGTGTCCTTTCGGATTGCGACTCTTCTGATGGCTTATGCTCTGGCACTTCGATCGGCGACCATGTTCCCTGAAAAGGCTTATACAGAACTTTGCCGGGGGCCACCGAGTATCGTCTTCCGCCAACACCAAAGAAAACGGGCTTCCCATTGCATGCAGGTCCGTCCCACTTGGGCACCTCCCAGTTGTCAAGCATCTCGTCGCAGCGATCGAAGCACTTTTGGACGGGCGCTGGAATGCCTTCGAGGACGGGATCGTCGGTAAGGCCTTCAACCTGGCTGTAGGGGATATGATACGGCGAGTCCATCATGACGATACCCAAAACTTTGATCGTAGCCTCGGGGTCTTCAGCCAAGAAGCGCGCGACGGCTAGGGACAGATATCCACCGAGGGACCAGCCTGCGAATAGAATAACATAAAGATGTCAGTATTGCGGACATCGGAATTACATATTACGATGCACACTGAGGACAATCATCTCCAGCAGAAATTCCACCGGATGATGCGTACTAGTATGGCATGGCTTGCGCCTCCACTCTACACATACCGCCTAGCAAGATGTTCCCTTTGATGCCCGCGTCTTTCATGTTTTGGATGTACAAGAGCGCCATCTCATCCATGCCGCCCTCAAAGGCGCCTCCATCGAAGAAATGAGGGTTGTGAATTGCCCATACTTCGCGATACAAGCTTCCTAGCATAAAATATCCAAACGTCGTGCCGCCTCCATCGTGTATCAAGACCAATGGAGGGGGCGGATTCACCCGTTTGTAGACGGGAGTAACCTGGACTTTTGTGGGATTGGGGCCGTCTTCGTACATTATAAAAAGATGTAATCTTCGTCAACTGTCTTGTTAGAGGTTAGAGAAGATTACAAGATGCCTCAACACAAAGCAAACGATGCACTTGCTTGAGAAACAGAAATGGCATCAATTCATCTCTCCCCGATCGCGGCCTGATGAGTCGAGCTTCCTTCGTGTCTTACGTCCCACAGGCTTGGCTGTGTTCGGTCGAAAGCTAATCCACCCCGACAATATGGCCTTTCTCTACTAATGAGCAATCCTTGTCCTGCCTATCTGACTGCGACTGTAGTCGTTATGTAAGCTTGCGCGCTCTGAGAGCGTTAAGTGGACTTTGGAGGAATCAACGAGATCTATACAGGGATCCGAAGCGGGTTCGCAGCGGGCCCGATATTCGCACACCAGCTAATCTTGAACCTTATGGTTTTAAGCCCGGCAATGTGGTTACGATGATCAGATCAGCTAGGTGGGAGATCCGCTATAACTGGGCTGGAATTGCAACTGCCGCCCCATTTAGAGATCGGATGCTCCATTTCAAGCTCACGAGAGTAGAGTTGATATACCATCTTGTACGGAACAGTTGGGCCACAATCTCAACAAGACAAAATGAGGAAACGTGTAAATGCCACAAATACACTGGGTGACGTAGCGCCTGTACACGAAGGAGAGAGAATTACAATAGCATCCCACTCGTGACGCTCCCTGCAGCTACATATTTGGACCATTACCATCGAACATCTACTTCTATTGCCTCTGACCGCTTCGTACTCGGGCTTGATGCCTTCTACTGATTGCGATCGGCATTCTTACAGGGCGAACAAATTAACAAAGTCAGCGATTGGCTTCGGCCTTCGCGCCCAAGAGTTTCTTTTTGCCAGACGAACAATTTCTCCCTGCAGCTCCCACAGTCTCAGAACGGCGTTAAAGTACCGCTTTGCTTCGGAGCCGCCCTTTCAAGTGGCTAGCTACAAGATCAGCTGGCGCAATTTAGCTCCCTACATATGAGGCGGCGCCTCAAAATGCACATTTGCGCCCTCTCAGGTTTGCCGCATCCAATTGGCGAAATACTGCACTTTTCCTGCCTAGTGTTAGCTTCAATGCAGAAACAAGACGTATTAATTAAAATTACGACCTGAAATGCCCCAGCCGTCCCTTGTGCATGCACGAATAACAGAGCATTACACTCATTTCGAAATTCATCCCGTGCGCCACGCCTGGAAGAGCGGGCTGCTTTGTGTACATGTGTGGTAGCACCAGGCTTTTGGACGGCTGAGAATATCGGCTGGTTGTACAGTAGTAATACAAGATCCACTCCCGCAATGATCGCCGTCGGAGTCAGCACCAAAGGACTCAGGGACGGGAGCAAGGGTCAAGGGCGTATGTCCTCCTTGCTCGCACTAACCCTTGCTAATTGGATATTACTCAGGTAACACCCATCTGAGTAATATGATACCCCCTTGCGTCTGTAGCTACGGATAGGACACCATATCCTGAAGGGCAGCAGCGAATTGGGTTTGAGAACAAAGAAGACGGCCATAACAGGCTTTGGTAAGAGTTCTACCCCGTTTATGATTGAGTGTGGGCTTCTCCGTTATGTGATCCGAAAAAGGAAGGCAATCATTCAGCATTCCTGTAGAGCCAAGACGAAAGAAGGGATTATAGCGGGACTTTTGAAAGTGTGTCTACGAAAGCTAGACCATTGACATCACACATGCTTGTCAGTATCAGCCGTAAAAGTATGCCGAGGACCGTAGATGACCTCTACTTGTGAATCATGGTAGCTTGCTACATTAGAGACGCTTGAAATGATCGTTTCCTTTGTCAAAGACAATAAGATGGGGATTGGCTTCTTTAGAACCTACCGTAGATATAACCATTGTAGTATTAACCTTGGTGTGAAATATCACAGTTAAATCTTGATTTCGTTGCATCTAGTTTGGCTTTGCCCGAGGAACTTGTGTTCTGGTTGTCTCTACTGTACTACTGTACAGTTCTGTTGCCTATATTCTGCTGCCCGTATTTCCAGAAAACGATCCCCATCATGGATATGTTATTTCATTATAATTTCTTATAGAAGCCCCTCAAGTGTGTGCTCCATTAGGTTGATCAATCGTTTCATTTGGAAATAAGAATCATGCTGGTGTCCATTACTATGGAGGCGAAGCATTGTCTAGACCCATCACCACGTCACATCGCATTGAGAAGACGAAACTGAGCAATGATTGATTTGCTTCACGTACATGGGAAAACATCTGACATCCCGTGTTAGCGTAAATACTGTATCCCTATCATAGCCGAGGCTTCTTCGCTGGTCAGGCACCAAACCCAACGCTTGGCTTCGCCTACTATGCTCTTGGACCAACAATACCTTAGGCAAATATGAAGTACTATATAGCTAATTTCCCAACAGCTTGCCAAGTAGCATGGCATTAAATAGATTAGAGTTACTTTTGATATGGAGTAGACGTAATTACAAGATGTTATGCGAGTAATCCTGCCTCCATCTGTCAGACCATATTCATTCCATTTCTATTAGAAGATCAATCTCTATGATAATTATGCAGCTTGTCGATCAAATGCTGACGCAGGATATCGAAGTTGTTACTCAGACCGGCTGTTTAGAAGCATAATGTCTCAAATTCAGAGTGAAGGATGAGTGAGGCTGAGAAGGTGTTTACGATAAGGCGTCCATTCTGCATTATTCTTTCCATCTTCTGTTTACTATGTGACGCCATCAGACCTCTCCAACGGTAGGTTCTTATCTAATGGTTCTTAATAGAGACTCCGTGCAAGCTCATATTTGTTCTGCGTTAGGTAGATGATTGTACAGGTCACTAAGCTTTATGAACGGCAAAGCATAATACTATGCAATAATGTTGTATCAGCCACCCTCTTGAATTCTTTTACGCCAAGGATTCGTATGTCTCCCTAGTTAATTGTGATGAAGCAAGAGTCCGACATCCCATATGTTGTAGGATTTCAGTGTGGTAGTAATGCATATCATGCGAAAGAATGAAATATGTCTATGACGTGTCTTCTCGATAAGGATGTCATTACACCCGATATCATCCGTTAGATGTCATGGTTTACTTCTCCCACCTCTCATGTGGTTGTTCTCATGTGAAAATTAATATACAACACCTAGCTCCTGTCTCAGGAGAAGGGATCCCACGTGTGTCGACACAGGGCGACGATGCCCACGAGGAACTGAGAGGATGCCTCACTCCCTATTCTATTTTTAAGGAGTAAGGGGTAAATTCTTTCTATGTATGCTCACTTATAGAAGAGGCTGATGCGTTTGAGATAGTGTTGTTCGAAAAGGCATCCTTCTCAGCTGCTCATGAACCTGTCAACACTCTTCGACACTTACGAATATTCGGCACTCTGACTTTTTAAACGGTCTAGAAAACCCTCTCATAATCTTCATTTTTAACTCATAATAGGGAAGACGACTGTACGATATCACATCGGAGTTCCCGCCACTGAACATTTTGCGAACATTGAAACTGAGGTTAGATGATCTCTGAAATGGAACTACAGAAGATTGACAACACGACCAAATTCGAATAGAAGTCTATTGGACCTATGTATTTCTCGATAAGTCTTGTTTTACTCTATTGTCAATGACCTGAGATACCATGTGCGTTACGGCACTCACATACAATGAGATTGTCTTCAAATCAAGCTCAATAAACAGCCCTTGAGACTCCAGATACTATGCTCTTTAGGCTACAGTCTTAATTGCTCATGGTCAGTATAGTTTCTATTCTCCAACAACATATTGATGCATTTCGATCTGGTTCTAACATCCTAAAGGGAAAGCTCTGTCCTCTTTCCGCTCCGAAATTCCTCTTCTCGACCTACGTGTTGAGCACGATTTTTTCAACCCTTGTACCAGCAATTATCAAAGACGGCCGAGACTTTACAACGTTCCCTCTATAAATACAGTTTAGAAACAAATCGATAGCCATGTATACGGATTCGTGATAAAGAGGAGGAGAATATTCCATCATGATACTCTTACTCGATGATATATGCTCACAACCCATCAATATCAATGCTAGATTTTTGAGTAAACAACTCTCAGAGACATATTAGGAGGCACAAAGGGCAGCTGAGACAGAAAAGTACAGTCTGGACTATATCTCTTGTGGGTATGAGCAACTAGCTCGGTTAAACTATTTCATCTTTATAGTTTTGCATCTTGGTTTGAACACAACTAACTATGCTTTCTTAAGGCTCTCATTATGCAGTCACACGCCGCACGCCATCGATGCTATCCTGAGCCACCCGCAAATGGCATCAGCAGAGAAAATCTCAACAAAGCGCTGAAACCGCTGCCATCTATCGCCAAGACAACCCAAAGAAGGGGAATCTTGCTGTTTTGGGCACCTAATTCATTGCATGGGGAATATATTAGATCTCCAGATCTTGTCCATAGAGGCTGCGATAGCCGCGGCCGACTTACTCTCTCAACTTCCAACCTTTGACACCCAAAGACAGGCAGGCGCCAATCCAACACTTATCCTGTGCGTTTAGATATACCACCGGCTCCCATATACATCTTCTCACTCCGGGTTTCACTCACTAACTCTGGAAGATACAATAATAAGCTTCTTCAAATTTCCTATCTGACCTCTCATTGGTAACCAACTCCCATTGCTCCCGTTCAGTCAGGCCTCTACTCTCGCTGGCCGCCTGGGGTACACGGCCCATCGAGGGTGCTGTATTCTCAGCTTACATGCACTCTACACCGTATTCATGCACTGTGTTTTTAGTGCTGAATGCAAATCCAACGCCTGTCAGACATTTACGATGTTGAACGAATCGACAATTACGGACTTCGAGAGAGAACGGATGGAGATGTCTCGTTGCTTTGGTCCAAGCTCTGCCGATGTTACATCCATGCTGACAACAGCCTGACGACTTTTTTCCCCAGCCTATTTACTGCAGCATCCATTGCCCAGTAAACAGAAACAATGCCAAACTACATAATAATAATACTGGGTTGGAGCTTATTCCCTGTGCCTTGGCACATACAAGCATTAGCTCTAACGTACGTCCAACCACTCAAAGGCGACTCTCCTTCACCGACTCATGGCATACTCTTCGTTATTGATCAATCCTCGACGTCCAGAGTAGCAGCCTATATCCACAAACTGCCTATTATTCGCCGAATGGTACAGATTGCAACTCACGCAACCAATATTACCCTCCTACGATGCTACCACGCCCATCCTTACCCCGACACACGTCAACCGTACTCCTTATTGCATACATCCAACCTCCAGCGCTTGGGCCTCTGAAAGCAACGCTGAATTATTTCTCCCCGACACCCCTGTCGGAAAATAGCATCATCAGCAGCAATAAAAGTCCCGGTAGCGGGGAAATACCAGTTCGTATGGATTGCCGCTTGCACCACCTACACTGCCATGAGACGCAGACTGCCCACAAGGGCAACTATTCTATCTGAAAGACAAGGATAACACTGCAGAATGGTGGTAAAATGAGGAAACGAATCAAACCGTTATACGGTTGTCAGCATCGCTTGCTAGTCCCCCACATGATTCAGCCCATGGAAGAGTTACATCGCAAGCACCCGCGTCTCCAATCTACGGCCGAACCAGGTACGCCATCATAAGGCAAGCGAGTCTCGAATCTTGCATGAAGAGAGAGAGAGAAGATGAAAGAAATGGAAAACAACAGGACGACATCGAAATTCTGGAAGGCTGATGGACCCAACTACCTACATGACTCTGGGTCTCTCCACCATTGGTCCTACGCTGAGTGAGCTCTTCGTATACAGCCGCCGCGCAAATCACCATGCTCTTGTTCTGAACCTATCAAAATAAGTCCATGGCCCTCCCTTTAGTACATACCAAGCGCTACACATCCTCTCCAAATAGCTGGAAAGTCTCGAGGTATTACGTTTCGTTATCACAAAGACACGATTTCTTTGAAAACGTCCCCTCCATAGCAGGGGCCTCAGAACCCATATCCCATACTTTGCTTACGACATCTTACAGGACAAAGAGGCACCTTGCAGTAATGAATCCCACCATCTGCCAGGAGCCCTGACTGTTGGTGGGATGAAGTCGGTAACGGAATGTAGGATAGCGGTACCAGATGATGCCAGTCCCGACCCGAAGCCTTTTCAGCTGGGTTTGCTTCGTTCAGTATGTCGATGATCTTCGAAGCAACCTAGTCTGAGTGAATGAGGATAGCGTTCAATTACTTCCAAGCTCCTCCAAATAACTTACTTCCTTCAGGCTGATGTTCTTATATAACACCGCCTAACACACTCATACTAGGAAGATGACAGCCAATGAGAGAGGTTATAGGGAAGGTTCTACGAAATATGAGGCACAGAACGGCGGACTAGCAAACAAATAAATTAACCTCCCGCTAACGGTCTGTGATTCCTAACTTATTTTTGGTTGCCAGTTCTGGCTGATATCCATAAACTCCCACAACGCCTCTCGTTGTAAGTTTTTGACCTGCTTTTCGCCTAATGTCCCCATTACAGAGCTAGTCTGCAGCCGTCCATCCGGATGTGTCCATGTACACCATGATGACATGCATCCCAAATATTTTTTGGTGGGATCTATCCCCGCAAAAGTCCCCCGAAATCTCACCAATGGACAATTGATGGATCATAAAAAACCCCGTAGCATTGAGGTGTTACCACCAAAGCGGCTTTGAACATGTATACTCGGGTATACGTAATTTATTTTGTAGAGGATCGTCTTCTCTTGTTGTAGTAAAGATATAAGAATGGAGAATCAAGGGAGTGTGAGAGCTCAACATCAGTTGAGAAGAAAAGGGAAATCAGAAAAAGAAATCCAGTGAAAAAAATGGCTTGACATAGCCAGAGCCAAATTGATCTCATAAAGTAAACCCGTTGTAGATCGTCACCGGATAATGTTTATGATAATCGCAGTGGTGTCTCAAATACGGGCTAGCACGCAGCTGCGATAGTAGTTTGATCTCAAATCTAACGACAGAGCTGTGCCTGTCAGCCGAAATTCCAAAGGAATATGGGCTGCTGCAATTGTCTTTTATAGGCAACGTACCAATTTTTGCGACAGCAGTTCAAGCCAACCACAACACCTGCATGTTGAAAAGCAACCACACAGGTGTGCCTTTAACCGGTAAGACCAACCATGCATCCGCTTTCAAAGACATGCACACAAAATCTGGAGCAGCTGATCTTTGGGCATCCGACCTGAGAAATTGACGAGGAGAGTTGTTGCCAGGGCTGTATTTGAGCGGTCTCTTTGAAAGGAATTGCGGGTGCCAGAAGCCAGAGCCATTGTTAGAGCCCATGAATTGGGTAGCTTAGCCGAGTTAGCAGTTCATTCTAAGATACACGACGATTCAACGGCGAAACTGCTCACCTCATCTTGAATAGATCGTTTAAGATTGATAAGAGCATCCGCAGTGGCATCCGGGTTAGTTGGGTCGTGTGAGTCTAGTAGAGGCTCAATCTTGGACATTACAGAAGACCGAGCGCCGTCGCCCTCTGATATCAACATAGCTTCGGAGGTTTTGAGTATCTCCTCCTGAAACCCACGGCGTTCCCACGTGCTCCATCCTTTGGTTGCTTGGAACACATCGGCAATCACCTTTGGAAGCCGCCTATTGCGACTCAGACGTTGTTCATTAGCCAGAGAAGAAGCTTCTCCAAACGTATCACAGTAATACGCAGAGACAAGGGCGTCAAAGCTATCAAATCCAGCTGCCTGGACGGCCTCCATGATACTTCCGATGCGCTCTCCTAAAGCAGTTTGGGTGACTGGCTGAGGCGCAGGCCGCAGGTTTTGATTGGAGCTCTCGGGAACGGGACTGTTTAGAACTGCGCTGGGAGTAGCGGCAGCAGGAAGTGGTGGGAAAGTAATGGCATTGTCAGATGCAGGCGGAGGGCGACTCTTGGGTATGGTATCTGTCTTCCACAAGTCTGCGCTGGACTCGTAGGAGAACTCCATAGCCTCCGCATTGGTAGGGGAAAAGGAATCTGAGCACTGGGCATGCTCAGGTTGGGCCAAGTTGTCTAGAGCTATAATTCAGTCAGCCCATGCTGTTTCTCTCCCAGCAATGTTGGAGTAGTGGATCTGGATTACAACTCACGCTGTGGCGGCGCAGCATTGCTCGGGGTGTAAGAAGGAGTGAAATGGGCCTCTTGCTGTAGACTATTAAGGCGGTTCAAAAGTTGCGTTTGAAAACGCAAACAGTCGAGCACGAAATCGTGGGGTACTTTGGAAACTCGTTCTGAGGGGGGTTGACCCAGAGGAGAGAGCAGGCCATTGGCTTCGGGGGAGGGCTGCGTTTGCGCCGGGCTGTTGAGTGTATTGCGAGGCAAATGCTGGAATACGAGCTCGGCTTCATTACCAGGCCGTTCATACATGGCTGGCTGCTGCACCTGGGATTGGCTAATGGGAGTCTTATCCTGGGGCATAGGAGGTGGGGATGATTCGACGCCGGAGATCTGATTGTTGATAGCTGTAAAACCTCTAACAGATCCGCTGGTCGAAGATGAATCGACGTTCTCCAAATTTTCTGTCTGCTGAGCCTTGTTCCGTTCGTGGCTATCCAGTCGGGCTTGTAGCTCGCCAAGGCGTGCCTTCATACGGTGACCTGTAGTTTTTGATGTACTTTGGTTAGCAATGCAACACCCCCTCCACAGCTATAATGTTGTATGAAGGTAATGTGGCTAACGGCCAATGGCAGTAAAAATGAAAGTAAAGGGTAGCTGATAGTAAGGAAGAGATGGGTAGTCTTACGGTATGTTCTTTGGGCAACGCGGTTCTGTATCCTCTTCTTTTCCTTGGGATCTGAGACCTTTGTCCAATCGTCTTCTTCTCGGTACGGGCCGTGGTAAACAGGCATCAAAGCCTTCTTCTTCTTGCTGGAACGAGCAGGAGTTGTTGAAATATCCGCTGGGTCAACCGTCCCTGGAGGAGTCGAAATAGAAAACCTGGGTGGTGATTCTAAAGACACTGGCTGTGACTGAACTTGGAAAGTTGAGTCTCGTGGTGAAGATGAAGGTGAAGTTACTGAGGTGGAAGAGGCACATGCCGTCATTGGAGGAGTGATGGAAGAGGGCGAAGGATAGTCCCAGATTCCAGATGTAAAGGACATGTCGTCTATGGAATCCTCTTTGAGAAGATGCAAGAGGATGTATGTAACTGATGGGATGTATAAAACAAGGCGATATGATATTATATGAGATGTGATGACTCGATCTTTATAGAGCTGGAATAGGAATACGAATCCCTCAACAGGATAACGGCAATGGCTTGATATATATACAGACGTCGAGGAGATGCGATGCCTCTGATATTATATACATGTAAATGTACTGAATACGATGTAAAAAGCAAGAGAGAGCACTAGCAGCATCCCACCACCTTGGACAAGGATAGCCCTGGGACGATGCTCCCGCATTTCCAGAGTACCTGAACCTTTCCTGAGCTGCCTGAAGGCGCAAGTATTCATCATGTACAAGTACGAGGAAAAGGCTTTTAATGCTTCCTTACCCGACCACAGTCGCACATCCGCGATGTATTAGAGACGCGGTCCGTACCTTGGCAACCAGGGGTGTCTTGGGGGTTCGCTCATCATCCAGGCTCAGGCTTACACGCCCCCAGCCAAATCGGTAGAATACACGCCTCCCCCGCCGTGGGTGTTCCACAAGTGAAGGATTCCCTCTGCTGCTTCGACTAGCTTGCTCAAGCCCTGGTCCACACCTCCTTCGACCCCTGTCAGCTTTTCTCAGCAACTTGTTTACGCCCAGCTGGGCGGCTGCCCAAGCCCAAAGCACGAGATACTACTACTCGTACCTACATAGTAGGTTGTATGCGGTGCAAGTATACGGCACGGCAAAGGCGAGGCCGGGCCCTGGTTATACTCATACCTGACATGGACCTTTTTAAAAGCGCGGGGGCAGATTCGGCTTGATGACACCTCTCCGCAAGCCTCTTGCTGGCTTGGCTTGAGGACACGAAGGAAACTCACCGTCCAGTGGCCATGCGGCCAGTGTAATTGAGCACATCATATTCAGGCACCAGAACACAGACATTAGTTACCACCTCCTCCTAGTACTGACCGACTGCTGTACTGCTGCAGAGCATCTGCAGGCTCAACTTAGGCTCCTGTAGCCCTGCTGTTGCTCTGCTGTACTTGGATATACGTGGAGATGCAGGCACAGGTTCAGGCACACCCGCGTACATGTAGGTACTTCATACTCGTACGTGCTGCACATGCGCTGGCCTCAAGGTAGGGCATCTATCCTGGTAAGGGTCTCGTTTTAGTAGAGTGTGCTCGTACAGCAGCTCTGTGGACTAGACAAGGGCTTATAGCGGCTTGAACGCGCCTCATCGTCTTGGTTTACAGCCGCCCGTTCGTCCATGTTTCATCCGCCCATCGCCGAATGATCCTAGCAGTTCCAATGGACCAATGACACCCATCAGCACATCAGTTCATCTGCCAGTGACGCTCTTATCGCCGACTATGCTTCTAGCTTCGAGTTTCCCGTTCAATTCGTCCCAATATGAAGTCATCCGGCAGCACACAATGCAATCCCCATGTGGATACCCCATCTCGGGTCCTCAGGAGAATGGCATCTCGCATACTATTGAAGCAAGGTATGGGAAGATGAACAGGTCGAGATATCAATCCTAATGGGAAGGCAATAAGTAAGCATCAATCAATGGGTGAATATGGAATATCTCGTTTTGTACCTATTAAAATGATGTAATAGGAGCGTCAAGTACTGCTGAAGGGAATTTCCACGCCCCTCAAGCGAGACATGGCTTGATGGAGCGATATGAGACCTGGAAAAACTAATGTAGGGACAGCCGATGTCAGATATCACATTTGGACTCTATCCTAATCGTACTTGTAGGTGCTTTTGATCTGGCATCCAGCAAATGGGTGTGCGGCCGACGGTTATGACATAGCGCTCTACAGCCAACAGGAGAGAAAACTCATCCTCCATTACACTCAGTACTACGAGATGCTGTAGAGATGCTGTATTAAGGTTTTTTGTCCAGCCGACCGAGGCATCAAACCAACAAGTTGGCGGCTTGGTGCAGTATACTTTGTACGACATCCCATCTGCCGGGTCTCTGGATCTCGACTTTAGAGCGGAAAAGCATGTTCTGGTCCAGCTAGCCACACGCATCCCTAAATCCACTTTCATGTTGTCTTGTCTCTTGTTCAACCTTGCCTTTACTCTGCCAGAGACGGAGCGGCTTCCGATTCAAGCACACTCTTCTCCAGTTAGTTCGCCCAGCCTTCAGTTTTCCCTTTGGATGTCTCGGCCGATCAGCGACGGCGTTCATATAGCCGCTTGGGGTCTCTCCTTTCCGCCGCCTAATAGCGGTCTGGCAATATCAGACGCCTAATGGAGACCACAGGAAGCAATCTTGTTCGTCGATGGCATGTCTTGCGCTAGTTGGCTAGTAGCTGCATGTATGAGATGGAGCCTGCATTCCCAAGTCGGTGGCGTAGGCTCGTATGAGCTCATGGGAAACCAATCTGGCAGCCATCATCTCGCTTTCTACTAGTATGTAATTCCGAAAATGGATCCTTATGCGCAATTAGTCGCAAACATCTTTTGAGATGGATATTCCGCACCTAGTTGTGGTAGTACGAAGAGCGGGCGAGCTAGCTCACAAGGCGGCTGTATTACCATCGCATCTGCCAGTTTAGCATCCAACTCCCGAGTTTAGAATGCCTTGGTCAAGAAACGCGCAACATGGCACATTGTCGCTGTCATCTCGTGGCTGTACGGGCACTGTCGAGTTGTACAGCAGGTGGCGAAAGGAGATAGGGGGGAGGGGACCTATGGCAGTTGTCCTTTGCCAAATCGTTCCGTCTGAGGTGTCGATGGGGAATGCAGAGCATGACGAAGCGGGAACTTTTGTGTTACCTGCTACCGACCAGGAGATTCACAAGAACATTCTAACAACTCTCTCCAAGCTCAGAGCCTAGGGAGAGAACACGCCTCTTGGATTGTCAGCAAGACACCCAAACAGAGTCCGTGCGGTGAGAAGAAAATGAAATTGGAAGAGAAAAAGAAAAGAAAAAAAACCACTCAGAAGTCTTAATCATGTGGCTGTCCACATTGATTCCCACTTGGCTACCTCGGCTCTCTTCCCGTGCCATCAATACCCTTGCCAGACTTTAGTTGAGTGGTACCACAAGGTCGCAGCCCAGCTGTCCAGTCGCAGGTAAGCTTTTCCTGACTGATACTCATGGCAGGGCTACGGCATACAAGTTCAGCACAGCAAGGGAAACACGGAACCAAATCCAAGCAGGTGCGTCCTTTTCCGTCCTACCGGTGCTTTGGTTTACCTTGCTGCATTTTGTGGCTGTCTCGGTGAGGTAGCATGAGCATCGCCTGAGACACGGTGCGTCCAAAGAGCTGCGCGCATCGCATCGTGTCTCGGGGTAAGTAACCACATTTTGCCGCCGCCCATCTCCTGTCCGTCTGTGCTCTTTGCGGAACCCGGTCTCTGCCGCCTGTGAAAAGAGACGGCAAAAGGGCTGAAAGAAAGAAGGACAAGAGAAGAACAAGGAAGATACACGGTACGTTGAGCTAACAGAGCGGCAGATGAGAGCAACGTATCTCGGAAGATAAAGACAGGAACAAGGACAAGGACAAGGCCCAAGTGCTACCACACGATGCTTGTGCCTACATTCCCAAGCTCAAAGTTCCGATAGGTACCCGCACCCATGAGCATCGGGTCCGCAGCTCATCGCCCAATGGGGACGATCTACTATCAGATAGAGGCAAGGGATGTGTTTAGAGGAGGCCCACAGAGCAAGGGCCGGGACCTGAGAGATCTCTCCTTCTCCTGGCGCCAGTCCAGTAATCGAGATCGCTTAGATGCGGCCAGAGTCCCCTCTCCTTTTGTGCCGTGCAAGACGCGAATCACAAACCTCCAAGTTGTAGCTGCTTAGACTCGTTGGCTCTAGCATGCTGCCTCTCTACCTCGCCCGTTCTCAGTAGAATTGGTTTCAATGGCCCTGGATTTCACACTTTTCTCAATAGGATGGGTGGGCCAAAGATGCAATGCGACGAAAAGGAGAAGAAGGGGGCTGCTGCAGTGCAGACCGGCCACTGGTGAGCCAGAGACGCCCTTCGTGCTCGTCTAGCCGTTGCTCGTCTTCCCTTTCGTCTCTTTTCACATTCACATACGCAACGGCAGTACTATGCTGCCATTATTACCTGCTGCTAGATAATTGCTCGGACATTTTGCACAATCTACGCTAGCAAGGACTGCCCACCGCTCCATGCAATGGGATCAACGCCATGATGGTCCCTTCTGGGGAAAGGGAGAATTCCTTGATCCCCGCTACGGAGCCGCTACGGCACCATCCGCCTCTCCATTTTCGCCTGGTTCGGTAGAGCGTCACATTGAATCCACAACCAAGACCTTTATTTGCACACGTGGGCCTTTTCTGAGGTCATGGCCCTCGATTCTGGTTCGGCCAGTCCATCATCCGGCTATCGGTGACAGCAGAGCACCAACTGATGGGCCAGGGGGTTCTCAAGTGCAGGACAGAGATGCCCTAGGCAAAAGAGCAGGCCTTCAGTGCTGTGTATTATGATAGGAGGCAGAGGAGTTGGGGAGACAGGCAACTGCAGCCACCATGTCGCCAGTTCACATGCATTACTCCTCGCCCAGCCCTGCTTACCTGCTTTCCGATATTGCATTGTAAACGGCGTGGTGCAGGTGAGAATTGCGTCTTATTCTCGCTGTCAACGCCAGAAATGCCCACTAGCTAGGATAGGTAACATACCTACGGAATAATTTTCTGGAAACATGTAATCAACCAGACCGGCTGAATTCTTAGAATCTCACGACCCGTCGCACCCCCTTAGTTTGTTCTTCTTATTCTCTTCTATTCTCTTCTCTTCTCTTCTCTTCTTTTCCTTTATTATCGGGATATTTTTGCAGAAGCAATTTCTTTTCGGTGACTGTTCACGTTGCTCAGCTTTGGCGGCGAACACAGCGTCCCATAACTCACATTGGTTGAGCAGCAACTCACTACTGCATCTATATCCAAGGCTCATATTGGAGTGAAACCATGGCAGGCACCCTAGGATGTCCAAGTAGAGCCCTAATGGCGTCATTATCTTCCCGCAAAGATCAAGAAGGGACAAGGAAAAAATTGTCCACTCCAAGACATACCAATGTCTATTCTCCATACGAAATGTCGTTGGTTGTGAGCCCGTGGAAATCGACTTTGGGCGCTGGTGGCGCACGGCAAGGAGATCAAGAAGAGACACGCATGCTGGGAACCTTTTGCTCAATACGCTACACATCATCACTACATACCTGCTCTGTCTGTCTCTCACTTCCCAGGATGTGGCGTACGGCATACAGGTTCTCGCTGCGAATGAGCATTGTGGGATGGCTGGCGACCGATCAATCAGCTTGGCACTTGACTCCTTGTGTGCTTGAGCTTCGACGAAGCTGAAGCTATTTTCTGCGTGTCTCATTAAGGCTGCATTACGTGCTGCAACCATCCAGGCACTGTCCAGCTCTTCGGCCTTGGATGGTACGTATAGTCAACGATTCTTCGCGAGACCTGGGCATGATTAACTCCGAGAGCTTGATTTCATCTAGAGTCTCTGAGACTAAGAACTAAATGTAAAAGCCCAAGATCTATACAATACTTCGCGAGCAGAATAAACGTAGCATCTTAACCCTGGTACGTGGTTACTAACAAAAAGATACAAAACCAGCCATCACGGGTAGTCATAGGGTAACAATCGGCACAAAGCAATACCTTGTCGTGTGACGATATTTGCAGCATAAGCTCTATGCCTCTTTGAAACCGGGGACGAGCAGAAAGGATTTTCGTGTCGGGGCCAAGAGCTCAAAGGGCTGATGATGCGACGCAACTTATTTGGAGGGTGCCAGGAATGAGATGTTTCATTGGCTTTGGTCTCAATTGAGGCTTCTGATTGGAGTGATTCTTTATGACGCCTGCAAGTCTAGAGCGGCGCAACCGCATCCTCTTGGGCCTTGAATCGGGCTGCCCGCCCTCAAGCGCTTCCAAGAGGAACCTTTGAGAGCTTTTGTTCAATAAACATGAACCGGATACCACTTTCATTGCTTTCCAAATAAGGCACGTAGAGAATCAAATATGAAGAGTTCTTGGCCCAGACACGCCCATGTGATACGCACACCACTAACATCTGACGAGGGATGGCATGCGTAAGAAGCTGAAAAAATTGTTCATACCCGCCGAGATATCCCCTACACTATTACAATTCTGTACTATTTTATGAAGCCTCTAGAGGTCACTTGCTCTCTAGCACAAGGCAGCAACTTGGGGGCAAGTTTTTATTCAAGCAGCTGCCCATCTTCAACGGTGGCTGAGCAACACAACAACATGCCTCAACGTCTGCCTCCGCGTTCATATTCCCTGACTGAGACCCGATCCGGGCGCATTAGCGGCGCGTCGTTCCGAGCCTAGGCGGAAGGGAGGGGGCTCCCCGTCGGTCTAACGCCGATGATGCCTCTAGCCGTACAACGGGGCAACAGAAATCTAAGCGTGTACTACGAGAGGACCTAAGCATTCCCTGTGGATGTACCTGGACCTCAAGTGTTTTGTACAAGATATCCCCGAGGAATGTACAGGTAGCATGTCAGGGCTGATGTCGCTTGGGCATCTTGCCCCTCCTAACAGCTCTTACAGAAGGTTCACATGGCTGCCCTTGGGATTCCTCGAGCCGTAGTGAGCAAATTGATAGACATGAACATATGATTAGCGGCATATAAGAATACCTAATATCTACGTGCGGAGACGCGGAACAGACTGCATCCAAGCTGGTCTGTTGGCGGTTAAGTGCAGCCCTCCCGGAACCGTCCCGAGGTTACACTCAACGTAGGTGCTTCCCATGAAGGCCGTTTGGCGTTGCATTCGAACGGCTGTGCAAGGTAAAACGTGGCAATTTACGTTGTAACGACACGTTTAGGAGAATACAAAGCCTTTCTACAATGAACGGCTAAAAGCCTATTAATCTTGGTCATCTTGAGGTGAATTGGGGAAGAGCCGTGGAGGTACACAGATACGTAGGAGTAATCGATCAAGATGGCTCATCAGCTAACACGAGTGAAACTGTGTAGTGAGGGTCAGAAGTATTATTTCCTTCCCACTATTCTGGTTACTCTGCAAGGGGCGGCAAGACAGAATTTGCAAAATATTTCCACGGAAGAAGACTTTGGGACTTGGTGGACGGCACATGGATCAGCCACACCTCGGTTGCTGAAATTGCAAACTTGGTGTTCTTGATTCAATGGCGTTTTCCCGCGGGCACATCTATTCCCACTTTGATTAAAAGCAGTGGCTCCTGCATGCCGTGGCAATCAGATAAACCTCGTAAATGCGAGGTACATGTTCATATCCTACTGCTGATGGAGGGCACCATGGCAGCATGTGCAGAATTGAGGGGTGGCGAGGGAGGAGGAGAGTCTGTGGGGTGTTAGCACGATACCACCTCACACCGCACGTATCTCAATCAGATAACACCCTTAAGCATTGAGGTAGTATTCGTTTTACATCAAAACATCAAGCTAGGAGAGCTAAGAAGAATGTTATTACTCGTACAACTCAAAACTAAGCCTTTCCAGTATCCTAGAGGCTCAAAATGTGAATGAAGCTCGAAGGAGCAAACCATCCCGACACTAGCCCTTCCACACTTTCGGAACACTACAGCCGGAGACGTGAGCTAGCACGAAAATTAAAGATGATGCCATGCTACCCACAACGGAAAGGTATCTATGCCTAATGACCAACCTTTATAGAAGATCTTGGGTGTTTGAGTCACATAGCACAGTATTGTGCGCAGATTGAGCCCGTATAGAGGTTGGTTCAGTGGCGCGTATGCAGATCAGGGGGCGAGCTGAGATCAAATGGGATTGTATAAAAGGGTGCCCATCTATAGACCGGAATTCCATGACGCTGTTTTGAGCTCAAGAACAGGCTGTATACCGATCTTGGAGTTGCGAGATGTTGTCTCAAAGTGACTTCCGGCGTGACTGTCTTATCTCTTCAACGCGGCTCCATGTCCTACCTAGGTGCCGCCCAGGTATCTACCACGACTGAGGTAGATATGTAGGCACAGGTACAAATTGTTCGTATGATGATATGTACACCAAGAAACATGCTTGCTATCTGTTAGTTCATTCGCTACTCCGGAAGCCCTTCATTTGCCGACAGGGTCAGGAGAGCTTGTGGCCCGTAGCTTATGGCCACGTTCCTGCAGCTTGCAAAGTGGGTTCGTGGAACACATGAGCTTTATGTTTCCAGTGTGCTTTGTACCCATGGACATTTTTGTGTGGTTCTCTGTGGGAGGGAGGGACCCTGATCTTTTATACGCAATACCTGGGCTACGAGCAAAAGGTCGGGTTCATTCTACCATTCTACCACAGACATCGGGTGTCATTTAGAATCCATACAGTTGATAGAATCGTTTTAACAAAATAATTGAGGCTCAAACTCAGTTAGTAGAGATGGATATATTACAGGCAGGGAGCAAGCATGAGCGCAGCATCGCACCCTACGAGCTAATGAACATCAGATGAACTAATGGGTGTTTCTCGTGCGGGGAGAATTAAACCAGATGAGACGCTAATTGAGGTTGTTCATCGCGGCACGACCGCTGGATTTGCCGCCTGTAACCACGGGATATCATGCTTGGCGTTTACAGCATGAGTACAACACCTCCTCCATTTGTAGACCCATGTTTCTTACAAGTTTTGTACAGAAACTGGATTTCTTTGGTATATTATAAATAAATTGAACCGATAATAGAAACCGAGAACTTCCCAGTCCAATCAAGGTGCTACAAGTACAGCCCGTATGCAAGTCTCAGCGCCTCTTGTCTTCTCGCCCCTGCTCTTTGGCCACACGTCAGGCGTTGCTCGGCGATTTCTGGAGCCCATTGTTTCGCACATACAATCAGTATCTGGCCAGCAGTATCAAGATTATATGGGCGGGAACAAATTCAATCTGAACTGGATGAGACACGAAGAAGCAGGAGGTGCAAGCCGTGTACTTTGACCATAGGAGTACGAGTACTTGAAAGATTCTGATATGGTGACGTTGAGAGTCTTGCTCAGATGGAAGCCATTCGTGGAATGAACACACTAGAGGTGCCATTTCTTGGTAAACTGCCAAAGTCCAGCATTTCCTTGATCCACACATCAGTGATTCTTGCCTTTCGATCGGGAATATTCTTGCTCAGAACTTGCTCCAACCAATGACCCCTCCCCTCATCCTGAGTCCTGGATATCACACACCATTCTCAATCCAGATGCTATTCAAACCTCGTTTACCGCAAATTCCTTCCTCTTGTACACAAAACACGAATCATGGACAATTTTCAAGACCACTCCACTCACATTGATTCGGTCTAATCGAAGCCCGACTGTACGGCCGAGATGCGAGCTGTCCATCTGCTGTCAGCAAGTGGCCGGCTCGTTGACTGCCCGAAATTCTTAGAGAGAGCCAGGCGGTTTATGCGTTCTTAAATTACCAAGAAATCTAAAATAAGAATTCCATGAAGCAATTTTCTTGTATTTCTAGTTCAGAGTAGCAAATGAGCCTATCCCTTGGCACATACTAAGAAAGGTGAGGTATCAAAGTAATACTGCAACCCCCCTGCATTGAATGGGAATGTTAGCTACTCACGTAATCGCGGCACATCAGCTGAAGGATGGTCAGCACACAACGCCTCTCACTGCCAAACGGCCATCCACGGTAAGGAGATGGTATGAGCCATCGCCGCTGCCTTCTCCTCCTCCTTGTATATGCTTCCCGTTGACCCGGTTCAGCTGAATCAACCTTTCTTGACACGGATATCCCGAATGAGACACCTAGTGGTTATCCCCCGTCTCAGCATCGGCCGATGAAGCTGGTAATCTAGTATAGTACATAGTATGCAAACCACCGTCCGCATCATGAGCCGATTACGCCTTACAAGATGAAATTAAAACAGGACTAAATGATCGGCACATCTCGGCCAGCGCCGCAGATCTCGAGGCTAGTTTACTGGGCCGCGGAGCGGCAGCAGGGGTGCTTTCGTACTAATACTTCATCAATCTGAGTATTACCCGTCCAGCCTCCCTCTGGCTTGCGCCGGCGTGCTGTCATTGCCATTAGCATGCTTAGTGTCGAGACGCAAGATTGTCACAGCCGCCAATAAAAAATACGAGGCAATTTGGGGTGCTGGCACTTTTCAGTAGCGTCAGTAAGATGCGTTTCAAATTCTCCGTAGGATTTAATAGTGTGCTACAGTTGTCGTGACTTCGTCCCTAGAGTGATGAGACAATTTTGAGTGTTTCAAAGCAGCCAGCCACCAAAAACACAAGAAAAATCTGCCAAGCCGCTCGTGAGGCAATCAAATCATCTTGACTTCATCAATTTGGCACACGATTCCAGCACACAAATACTCGGATATCGTCCTTCGTAAACCGACCCATTAGGAGCCTGCAATTCTGTGTCTTACTACGAGCCGTGGGGGGCTCAACCAAGTGAGGCATCTTTTCCTACCTGTCACAAAATAACAACTCGGGCTGCCATGCCAAGCAGGGAGAGAATATCCAATCCAACTCTGCCGTCCTCGGCACAAACCCCCAGCCGGAGCCTGAGTCCGCCAATACCATTGCTTTGTTTGAATCAATCGCCGAGCAAACGCTTTAGGCTTTCGAACCATCTAACTCCATGTCTTACTTCTCCAATCCATGATGCTTAATATTGGGCTATCACTTCAATAGTTCCTCGTAGGCTACATCGAGCTCACTGCGGACCGGATGCTGTGTGCTCTGTCACGTCATATGTCCAGAATACAACAGGCCTTCAGGTTTTTCTGAGGCGCTAAGCTGTTGAGCTGTCATGCAGAGACATTCAATACCGCTCCAGCTCAATTAGAGGTAATCTAGGGAGAACAGCCACCAGTGCTACACCATATAGTAGTAAGTTTTCACATGAATGAAGCAAAACGTAACACCCTACACTTCACTACTCGTTCTTTTTAGGTTCCGTTTTTATGCACAAGAAGAGATTACCATAGTTGGGGAGCGCTATTCGACGTGAATGCTCCTTTCTAATCACCTATATGCAGAATTTCTACAGAATAGAGTACACACCACTAAAACGGATTTTTGTCTTCATTTTACGTATGTTACATATACCAATAAAAAAAAGTGCTGTCCACACAGCAAGCCAAAGGCGTCATAAGGGTATCATTATGCGTAAGAAGTCTATTCATGTACGTAAAGATATTGCTTGGCTTCTGCATTGCGATGTCGGCACTCGCATCCCTTCTTTCAACAATCTTACCTAAGTCGTTATTCTACTACTAAGCTCGGTTACCGTTCAACGTTTCATCGTCGAGACTCGGATGCCTCAATCCTGTCAATCATGCATCTCCGGCACTCACATAGCCTTCTCCCTAATGAATAACCCTCCCTTCATTTGGCTGGGTCGTCCCGCTTCCTTTTCTTCAGACATGTTCTCGTTCTTAACCTTTGATCTGTTTTAGATTCACATGAATGAATACATTGAGACTTCTCCCATAAAATCTCGTTTGAGCATTTGGTACCTCCAATTCTTCGGTAATATCACTATTTGCCGTGTAACCGCGACTGGACTGAAACCGGTGCTCAGGCCAGGCGCGGGCTCACACTTGGTCTGCTGCAGACAGAGTTCAGCCTTACTGGTTAACCGACTTCACGAGGCCGGAGAATCTACCCTGGCGCTGCCAGCATTTTCCTTCGGAAGTGGTGTCGTGCGTGGAGGGCTCATTGGAGCTCTGGGGGTCATCTCATTGGCATTCCCTGTAACGAGATGCATTTGGGGGGCCACGGGTAAGCCCACGTTCTGCCTTTTGCCACCCCTCTTTTCTCCGCACTCGCTGCGTTTCCGGGGCGGCTAAGGCTACATCGCCCGCCGGTTGTTGTATGAGAGGCTATCGACGGCATGCGAACTGGTGTCGAGCGGCAGCTATATCCTTGACCAAGGGGACTCGGTCACTACGAGAGAAGCATTGTCAAATTGAGTACGAGCCTCTTTATCCTTTCTTGTGATTAAGAAGGGGGAGGAGGAGAAAAGAAGAAAATACTTTGTTCCCCAAAAGATAACTTCTGGCGTCTAATTTAGCTCCCCAGACCAAATCTCCGGACCTGCGTGTCATCTGCACTCAACCAGCCGCTACTTAATCCCTGACTACCTCAATGGTGTGGAGACAGCCTCTTTCTTGACCATTTCGAAGATACTCGACATCATATACATTCCAACGAATTCTACTCTCAAATCACTTAAATCGACTAACGCTGCGTGGAGCCGAACAACGTTAGAAGCACACGCACTGCCGTCATATCCTCTGCTGTTTTGTCATCCCCACCAGACGAGCAGCAATTCGTATATGGTGGCTATCAAAAACTACTGGCGAGTTACGGGTCATCTTCTCGCCCCAATTGTCACCGTCTCGACCACACCAGCTTTGTCCCAAGTTCCGAAGGAAGCAGGCCTCCGAGGGCGTGCGCGCACAACAAGTGTGCCACCAGACTAAGCCTGAATAATTGCTCTTGCTCCTTTGCTATCATCTTGTCGTTAAAAATCATCATCGACAGTAGTGAACCCCTCTCCATCTGACAGCAGGCTATTGAACACGTTGGGGTAGTTCGGAACGGCTAGCCGACGGTTTTGTGTTAGATGCCGCGCCAGAGAACTTCCAACATGACTTCAGAACCCCCAGCTGTGAGTATGCTCTTGACTCCTAAATTGTTGAACTAATTTGTCTTTTCGCTCATCAAGTGGCTAATCTCAACATCATTTGAAAGAAAAAGGGACCAATCTGGGCAACGCCTTGTCGGCCGTGCGCTGGGCGAATGGTCAAAACTCCCGGCCATGTATGTCGTGGACAGGGTGGTTCGTCTTCTCCCCCTTTTCCATATCAAACTACTTCATTCCTCTTTCTACCCGAGGGGTGTTTCGCTACGGATCCTCTGCGCATCCGCTGCGAGTGAGATATGATATAGCTAACATGGGCCCTGAACACTGGGCTGGCACTTAATATAGAGAAGAGCGCCAAGTGTTCTCACTGCGTCGCCGGCCACCATAAGTGCGAGGACGTACGTGGTCCCTTTAGTCGTCATTGCCGTTGTCTGTATTTGGTATTCTTACTATTAGACCGCCTCCAACGACGTCATTGCCTTGCTTACAATACTCCTGCTGAACACCTCCTGTACATAGTTGCTTGTAGACAAAGATGGCAGAATCAAGCCCGCCGCGCGCGCCGTTGCAGCTGCATCCCTCAAAGTGTCCCAGGGTGAGGAGGTCAGTGTTTCATTACGAAATTATTTGCCGGTCATGTTGACTTTTTCCACACTCAGCATTAGTGTGCGTATTGGAGGAAGTGAATGACTCTGCATGAGTGTTTCCCACAATGCAAACGTTAGCTTCATCGGCTTTGGCTAACAATTTCCACGTTGCTTATTCAACAGGTTCCAGAATACGAAGACTTAGCCACCAAGTATAACTTGCTTGCACGCCGAGAAGCCAAGCGAAGATCACCGACAGCAGCTGGCTCTGCTTCAGCTGCTGGTGCTGCCGTGAGCACGGATGCTCTGGCGGAGCTTATGCGCCGGCAAAATGAGATCCTCCTGGATATACGAGCTGAGCTGAGCGCATTGCGCGAGAAGACTGGCGCGGGGACGCCGCCAGTGGAAGACTCGGATACTTATGACGACGACTATGGCTTTGACCTAGCAGTAAATTGACAAGTTGGGGGGTGAAGAGTTGAATGCTTATACACGCAGCGCTTTTTATTGGATTACGGACTGGTTACATGGGGTTTCGACTGTCTTACAGGCAACAATCGTGTTGTTCGCGTGCATTTTGTGTGTATTTAGATTTATTTTGCTTAGAAGGATAGAAAAAGGCCATGTCAAAACTAAAAGTCAACGTAAATGGACTCATTTAGACCTTCTTGCTCAAGAGCGTATATTTTGAATATGGATGAAGTTGTAGCCCGTTTTGGTGGTGAGAGAAGCTGATCCAAATGTCTGCATGAAGACCCCAATCTCTAAATGCTTAATTCACATGTAAGGCAGGAGACCAATCTAGAGAATATTTACAGAGCTCGTGAAAAGCATCTTGAAACAAGCTACATAGCGTCGCCGACTTTTTTTGGTTGATACACGATTGCAATTGGAGCATCCATACGAATATTCTGCGTGGGGGCAACATGGTTTGCCACGGGACCTTAAAAATATGTAACTGTGACATGCATGGCGAGTTTTTCTAGGCCTATTTCCGTCGCCTACTTCAAACTATTAACTTGTGCATGCACGCCAAAGAAGCCTGGAAGTTGAATGGTGATCGCGGTGGCGAGGTAGGTCGGACACGTGGTTGATTTGCAGTAGGTTCAGTGCTTTCATTGCCAAGTATGAAGTATTCAGGCTTTTAATGAGTAATATCAACATATTTTTCAGCCAACTCGGAAAACAAATCCATATAACCAGAGATATAGATCTGCACAGGGGAAGCATGTGTGTTCCTCATGTCATGATGTATTTGCTTCTTTCTGCGAATTCAACTGCCGAACCCGGCGGATTGCCGAATTAGGAAATCAACCTGATGCATGGACCAATTATCGTTGAGCGGAAAAGGGAGGTGGGGCCACCATAGTTGGCGGATAAAATGACCGAGTCATGAGCGGCAGATTTCAGGATAAAGCAATGATTCAATAATTAATTTTCTCTTCCTTAGGCAAATAATTTGATTTGATATTACAACTGTAGCTCCCAACCCCAACTGCTGTGCTGACATGGATGTAAAAGAACTTGCTGCGGAATTGCACACCGTACGTGAGCGATAGCGGGGATGCTCCTCAACAAATTTCCTTCTCATGCATTCATTCTGGTCCCCCGCCATAGCTGTGATACACACCAGATACCCAATATTCCTCCCTTCAAGCCGCAAAAGTGAAACTAATAGACTTGTAATTTTAAATAGGGGACCATAGTATCTGCGAGTGAATCTTTCTTCCCACCCTTCCACTTCGTTCTCAGGCTCATGTGAACAATTCAACGACGCGATTGGTTCGGAGCCCCCAGGATTGGAGGGGGCTTCTGATGGTGTGGACGTAGTGAAGAAAACCGTTAGGAGAGTTGACAGACCGCATCCCCCACCAGTCCGCTTAGATCCAAAAGATGAGCAGTAAATTTTGCACTTTATCTCTTTGAGAAGAAGATCGTCTGCCGGTCAGATGCAAACTAAGTATCTAGCTTACGCTGTACCATGTACATGCTCTACGAGTATGCCCCCTGCGAGCGGAGAGTTGCTGGTGATAGGTGGATACAGCAGACAGGTTAGCAGTGAGGAAACAGAGCTAACGAGATGGTGAGAAAGATATTCCCATACCGAAGTTAAAGTAGATGGTGTCTAACCATAGCAAGGTATCATATAAATGCCGAACCCTTGCAGCGACTCGTCGAGAAGGTGAGATACTCGGAATGTAGGAAATAGCCTAGCCAGAAAATTCGCCGTAGCTGGAGGCTCACAGGAATCTTAGTGCTCCTTCAAGGCTAGAAGTTAATGCAAGGAAGAGGTGACTAGCTTGGCTTCCCAAATGAAGTAAAATGACCGTTTAAAAAGCGGAGAGGAGACCTCAGAAGTGCCACTAAACTCAGCCGCAAAGAATGCAACTGACCTACGGAGAAAATTGATGGTGACAACACTATTTGGATTGGAAGACGACGAGTCTCGTGTGTGCATTACAACTCTGGGGCTACTGCTCACGCGCAGCAGTATTTAACGCTTATGAGTACTTGCATCACAACGTCGGGGCTGCCGAGAAGCACATTAGCCCAGGCGTGTAGCAGCGTAAAGGCCAATCGGAACACTGTTGAAGCTGCCAAGCCTGCAGAGTGACGGCGCTGGCCGTGGCAGGACTATGAAAACTCGTATGTTTTTTCTCAAGATAACAGGGGAAAAGGGAACCTTCTTCCCCTTTAGCTTGCCTTCGGACTAATTATTCCGTTGGTACCTGTCATGTTCGGTATTCGATTTTGTCCGAACCATCTCGGTTGTGATAGTACCCCGCAATGATCTGCGACAAAGAAGCCATAATCATTCCACGCAGGCACAACTGGTTTGGTTTAAACCTCAATACTGTGTAACGGGACTCATATGGAAATATTTAATGGCCTAAGTCGTTTGAAGCTGGCAACCCATCACCAGCCAGACGTGGACACGATCAACATCAACAGCCTCAAAAACAAGTTTCACGCCTGGTTAGCCGGTTGCTTGACCAGGAATCCTTGCGTATACTACAGCAGACACTGGGGTTGCTGACCAACTCCTCATTTGAGCGCGAACCTGCGAACACCCCATGAAGCACTTACACGGCAGTGTGAAAATAAAAAAGCTTCAAATCCAGGTACACGTCGCTAACCTCCGAAGGAGTCCTACCCCATTCCACGAACCCATGCAGACAGCAAACCCTGCTCTATCTTCTTCCGGCTACCAGTGCAGACCTATTATATGCTAGTGTATAGGTCTTTTGCCAGAGCATTTGGTATCTTTAGAACCAAGAATGCTTGACACTCCTCTGGATCGCATTACCAGGCTCAGAGTCCAAACATGTGAAACTTACATTATTATATGAGTAGGGCCCTAAAAAATGCATTTATGACTTGTCACTTATTGCCGTTGTCCCCCGGATTGCGGCCTCTAGAGGATTGCGGAGTGCAATGTCAAAGGCGTGATGCCGTTTCTATTTTCACTCCCATACAAGCTTCTCGGTGACCGAATTTAGTCTTGGAGCATATTATACGTGGGAAAAATTGGAAGGGCTATACAGTAGTCAACAATCAACATGCCAAGATGGCGTATCTCTCGTATATGCCATGTTATACCTACGCCCAAAACTGCTCCAATTGACGGCAATTCATGATATTTTGGTGCCATACTTGTCACATCTTAGTCATAGTCTGGACGGGCGTGAGGCTGCTCAAGTAGCTCTTACATGTCGTCATAAAGACAAGATATTGCGGACATCTGCTAGATTGATCCAGGTCCCGATCGGAACAAAGCTTTGTAATATAAACCGTTGAACTTTTCTGGTATTTTCTTACCCACTCAATCAACAAAAAGTTTGGTAATTGTAATTATATCCGTATGCAGCCAATGCCACCGGTATCTGGGGTCTTTTTGAAGAGGGTGCGTGATCTTACGTGCTTGGATCCAGACAAACGGGCACTCGTCAGCATAGGGTTTCATCTGACGTGGAAGAAGCTAGAGTAAAATCCGAACTGATTCCGACAAATTAAAAAAGGGATATCTTTGCATGCTTAATTCGACCCTCCTGAGAACTTGTAAATGGTGGAGTGTGCATAACCGGTTTTAGTGCAATATGTTGTCATCCGGGAAGAAAGTATCCGGGGATAATTGTGATATCTTCGCCTCTTTTAGCGTTTGATATGTCAAACCAATGGAAGCACTTCCGTCTTAGCTCTATATGGAGTTGATAGGTTGAGCCTGAGGCAGAGTAGCAAGTACTGGGTAACTGCTGAAAGTATGCTCTTCATGAAGAAGGCCGTATAAAACTAGGCTTCAAGAGCTTGAGCATTAATATACCAAACTCTAGAAATACAGGAGAATGAGACTCGGCAAATGCGGGTTTGGTGTAGTAGCGGATTTTATAAAACCGAAGATAAAACCGAAGATATGGAGAACCCCTGACCTATCGCAAATAATATGCGCCGTATCGTTAGAGGTTCAATCATCGCCTGGCCAAAAGCACATATATACATCAGTAAACCTTATTGTTTGATCAAAGAGTAATATGTAAGAGCTTTCAAAGGCTGTATTTTATCTCTGTGCTCATCAAATAGTCGGTCGGCCTGCTGATTGCTCCTTAGTTTGAATGAGAGGTTTTGGAGTTCGGAACTCACATATAGGGGCTAATTCTACCTATGCTATGATAAGGTATTTATCTAAGAGTTTTGATTTATGATGAATCATCAAATTAATTTCATTATTGAGAAAAAATGGAAATGATTTCTATTAGATACTGATGGACTTTACTGATTCAATCCGTCCTTACGTATAATTGAAGCTCTTTCGAGTATGTCAGTGAGAACACATGAAAGACACATAAATGTAGAAGTCGACATCATTGTGGCTCAATATTGAAACATGGTAGCAAATAACATCTTACGAGCTTATTGTTTACTCTTGCAATATGCAATCAGACTGTTTAATTTCGGCTTAACATGGTGAGATTACGAACGCGAAAAATAGGCTTGAACACGAAAGTTATCTTTTCGATCAATCTATGTGATGGTGGAACACCACCGTCCCTTTTGACTGGCTAGTCCACAAAGTTGGGATTCAAATGTGACAGCAGCAAGGGATCCAATCAACATTCCCACTGTCTCTCCCACTCCAATGCTTCCAAGTGCAAATTCTGCGTCGTCATCTGGATTCCTGCTCAGATACTCCATTGCGGCATTATATATATGCATATACATCATGCCACTAAGCCAACCAATGGAAGATATAAGGCCAAGTACAACATATTTGTTGGCACTCAGCATAAGTGATGTGTTGAGGATGGCAATAAGACAACACACCACCAACAAGGCGAAGAGGAGTCTCGGTCTTCTGTTGCGAAATAACAAGGCGGTTGAACGAGCAATAGCATCTCCAATATGGAATGCGAGACCATATGTGGCTGAAAACGATTGATATCCTGAGAAACCTCGTAGTTTGCGACTGGCACGAGGTGTTCCTGTGGACACGAGGGCCTGTACTGCAGTAACAAGAAGAAGAGGATCTATACATAGCCGAAGGAACTTGCCGCTCATTAGCTGCATGTTACGATGAATGCGTTCCCAAAAGCCAATCGTTTGCGAGTGATTTTCCGCAGTGAGCAAGGAGGATTTGGGACTTTCCATCTCGATTGTATCTTCTTCTTCCCTGGCCAATTCATTGACTGCCATAGTGTCCAGCATAGGAGGAGGCAGCACCAGGAAATAAGCAGCTACCATGGCCACCAGCAAATAGTAGACATATCTCGTAGCATTACGCATCATAAGGCCCATGTGAATTGTTAATATTGTCGGCAGGACGGCGCGCAATGCACCGCCGGCTGCGGATCCAGTTCCCCATCCTGCCAGAGCCGTCTTGCCGTAATGGGATAGCTGGCTCAAGAAGAAAACCTCAGCAACTGCAGTATTCGCTGAAGCAAGTAGGGCAATCAGAGTGCGGATATGGGCGATAACGTTTGGAGGCGCGGCATTGGCAGCGACTGTAGCCAAGATCCAGCAACCAGAAAGCAAGGCCAGCCAAACCCAGTGCGGCGTGTAATGCAAGATGTGTGGAACGAGGAGCTTAACCGCAATAGCAGGAAGCAACTCTATGAGCAAGACAACAGGCAGCGAAAAGGGCACAATGAGATAAAGGCTTGAAAAGATGATGTATGGAAGAAGGGTATTCGCAAAGCCTGGAGTAGCTCATGTTAGCTTGCATGCGGTTGGTGATGGATGGCTCAAGCGACGGTGCCTCCACCAGCCAGCACAATACGTGTACTCACCAACAATTCCAAAAGCAGTAAATGTCCGCAAGTCCCATCCGGCAGTAAAGATGGATCCGGATCCGCGAGCAGGAGGCTTCACTGCCGGCATGACGGAGATGTAAGGCGGCAATCAGCAGTGTAAGCCGGCGTTGATGTTAGAGCTACAACTAGCTCAAGTAGCCTCACTACTCGGTGTAAAATCTGCCCTCTTTTCTTGACTCTGCGAGCCTATGCTGTATTGCAAAATTTGCGGCTCTGATCAATAGAGGTAGATCACATGGGTATCATGAGTTTTGAGCCGTGCTCTTCTCTTATCGGCACTCAACAGGCGTCAGCCTTGGCATCGATCACCCAGGTGACCAAGCTGCGGTGAACTGTCCTCAATCTTTCCAAAGCCGCCAATCCTTTGTATGAGGCACATTCAATTTCACACTCACAAGCAGAGAAACGGTCAAGGCCCAGAAAATAGGATGACGTTGATGGTGTGGAAATCGGCCCCTTAGAGGATGATCCTCGCCCACGTGCGGTAGCGCCAAACAGTCCCGGATCCGCCTGACTCGAAGCTGCAGAGACGGACGACGATAGCACGACTAAGGCCCCTTATGTATGTAGTATATACGGAGTGCCTCAAACCGACTCTCGGGTAATCGAGTGCCAAGTCCTGGCGACGCGCAAGCTAAAGCCTATATCCGCATTCTCCGTTGAATCCCCTTGGATGGAGAAGCCAATCACTGCTTGATTCGATTACCCGTCGCCGCAACGACCCACGTTTTGTAAGTTACATGTAAGCTGTACATAATGGACGTTGAAACTCGCATAATGATGGGCAACAAATCAATGGTACAGTACCACGAGGTGCAAAAATGAGGGGACTAAGATATGATCAGCATACAGAAACAGATAACCCACGCATATGCACCACACTAAACTCATATAGAATGGTGGGCGTATTCTCCTCATGTATGTCTGAGGAGCTACTAGGGGAAATTAATTATTGTTCCTAGTTGATACTATTCTTTTCTTTCCTTATCCTACCAATACTGTGACCAGAGAGACAGTATCGAAGCATGCGTTGGTTGCGGTGTTCTCTAAAAGCTCAATAATCGTTCAAAACGCCGAAGCATCTCGTCGGTGTTTAGTGAAGATGAGACGCGCGTCCTCTCGCATCTTTGCCAGTGTGTTTAGCCGATCCGCATCGAATAGAGAGTATCGCGTTCTACCAAGTCACGAGCATCATGAACATCAACCGGTGTCTACCAAAAGCACCGCATTGCGGCGATTTTCATTGTTAGTATGCCAAGGTGCGGTATGGCGAGTGTTGGGCCTGGTGGTTCTCACCATCAGCCTCTTCTTTTCCGCTCTGGTAATTATGTGGTTGTCCTTTTATTCTCCAAATTCCATCTAATCGAGCGATAGTCTGCTTCTGCACAACTGCGATATGGTACCTCTTCATCAGGTAAAGCACCGCCTTCAGGTGTCCTGCCGCGAGAAGCCCTAGAAGCCTTCAACTCCGTCGCCGCAAAAGATGCAGGCGGCGAGCGACAGCTGCGAATCTTCATGCCCGCTGATTCACCTCACATTAACTTATGTAAAAGCATCATGTCCGCGGTCGCTCTGGGCTATCCTCTGCCTACGTTGCTAAACTGGGACGGCGAATTTAACCGCCCGGAGTGGCACTTTGCAGGAAGCCACATTGCAAAACTCGAGAGCTTGCTCGCCGTGATTGAGGAAACACTGGGCGGAGCCCAAGTCGATGGAGGCGCCGACGACGATGACCTGGCAGTTCTTGTTGATGCGTATGATATATGGTTCCAGCTACCCCCCTCGGTGCTCATCCAGCGATACCATCAGCTCAACAACGAGGCCAACGAGCGGCTACGCAAAGAGTGGCAAGCAGCACAAAAGGATCCAGCTTCTGCCTTTCCAGTATCACCTCCGAAACAATCCATCATCGTCACCACTGCCAAGGATTGCCAGCCGGACAGCGAATCCGGCTCCGACCCTCACTATGACCACTGGCCGCAGTCTCCCATGCCAAGAGATCTATATGGAGAGGGCACCGACCAAGTTCTGCCTCTCCTCTTCGACCCAGCCCGCAAATACAAAAAGATCCGGCCCCGTTGCATCAACAGCGGCATGATCATAGGCACCATGCGCTCCCTCCGCCAAGTCCTCAGGCGCTGCAAGCGCAAAATCGAGACCGTCGCCCGCAGCGGCCGCCAGCTCTGGAGCGATCAGGCCTTGCTTGGCGAGGTCATTGGCGACCAGGAGATGTGGCGCGAGTGGATGCGAGAACTGGGCAGCTCGTGGGACGGTAGCGGTTCAAAGTACGACTTATCGACGCTCAGCCCCGAAGTTCGCGATATTGCTGCAAAGGCCCTCGTGGGCGAGCAGTTTGAGTTTGGAATTGGACTGGATTACAATTTTACGACTATTCCAGCTACGTGTTCTGCAGAGGAAGATGGTTACTTTGTCAAACTCGACGACAAGAAGGCTGTGAAGGAACAATCTCTGAAAGCTGGCGTGCCCAACGGCGCTCGCATAAGCGGCACCCCAAAGGAATTGAAACTCGACAATCCTATTAAAAGCCCCCTTTCCAAAGTTTCATGGGGCAAGGTTCCTCTCTATACCGACTTCTTCTTCGGCGTCGCCCCTGTGGGAATCCACCACAACGCATACATCAACGGCCTCAAGTCCTGGAGATTGAACAATTGGTGGTCCATGATGTGGTTCTATCCCCAGCTGCGAGAGCTCGTTTCTGCGCACCTAGAACCACCCCAGAACGATGATGACGCAAGACCGCTTCTAAACATATCTTCGCAGCAATATGGAGGCTCAAACCTGGTCTACTGGCCACCGAGGGCGCAACGCCAGGACAAGCAAGTAACCGTCTTTGAGCTAGCAAAAGAGGAGCACCCAGCTAGACTCAAACCCATAGATTGGGACGGTGTCTGCCAAAAGGGAAGCAAGCCGTGGCATGAGACGCTGTTTGGGGACGGAAAAGGACCGTTGGAAACACGACGGTCCTAAGGATTTATGACTGCTACACGGCTGAGATTGTTATTCAGCAGAGTTTGGAAGAAGATGATACACTTGGCAACTTTAACACTTGGATGAAATTGAATGATACCCTTTGATCTCTGGTCTAGTTCATAGCATAACTCGGATTTCATGACTATTAATGCATTACTGACGGTTGTCCCAAATACGTTATGTATTAAGGGTCAATTTGATCTTGTTATAAGTCACTGTGATCTCCGTAAATCTCCATCAAGATAATAGCACTCATATCTCCTTCATGGCGTTTATCCTGCTAGATTCTTAAACCTAATCCACATGGATTGTATCCTTCACATGAGAACTACATCAGTATGTTATAATAGCCTGATACGACACAAAATCCAAGAAAAGGCAACTCATTTAACGGTATCAACATAATAACATTTCTCTTTCGACTCATAGAATAGATAAGATTGATTTATAAACATACTCAAAATTGACACATGATTTACACATAAGCTGCTTCTTCATTCACCCTAACAATCTCACAGAGACTGCGCATAAACAGCACGTCCGCATCCTCAATGTCCATCTCCACCATTTTCTCATCTACACCGTCACTTTCAGCCATCAGTCTCGCGGTTGCAATCAGACGTCGTATGCACCGCAACAGCTCAGTTTGAATGCTCCTGATCGCCATATCCTGGTGAGGCGAAGTAGACAAAGGACTCGTGGCCATGAAATCCTCCCTACCCCAGTGCGACGAGCTGAATCGCTTTGCAGAACGGATGGATGCAGCTGAAGTGGAGTTGGCTCTTTCATTGAGACCCAAGAGAGAAGCTGCCTTCTTGGGGATGTCGTCATGTTGTGATCCAACGGGCGAGGAGCATGAGCGCCCACAGCCAAGTGATGTCGGATACCGCGCAACAAGGGCGGAAATGTAATTATAGGCAACAATGTGGGAGTAAAGCGCATCGCAAATGTAATCAGAGCAGTTGCCAAATACATTCTTGATCGATGTCCACGGCTTGGGGGATTCCAGCGAGCTTAAGCTGGGTGATTGCAGCAAACTTGCAGTTGGGGTGTGCACATCACGCGTCCGTTGGTTCGACTGCTGTGATCCGCGCTTTACCACCCTTCTCCATAGTGACTGCTTCGACGTAGGGGTCGAGCATCGTGACGTTGGGGGAGGAGTAAATTCTGCCCCAGGATTCCTAGCTTTCCTGGAATACGCTCGAATCGTCTCAATAGTCAAGCTAGAAGAGAGGAGCATTGTCTCTGGAAAACATGCCGTAGTGACTCTCAGCGTCTCCATAACATCAGGTGGTAGAGGCACTACCCGAGCCAACTCATCGCTCTGGAATGGCAGAGAAAAGAGCTGCGCGCTCCCGTTGAGCCACATCTGCACGCTAGGAAGAGGTGATGGAGGGGGTGAGGGGCGGATATAGACACTATCAGCCCTCGGTGCATACTTTGAATCAAGAGATGAGACAAATTGATTGTATTCCGTTCTAGCACAGTCGTCAATCACTGTAGCGTCGGTGGTATGATATATCGCTGGTCTTATAATTGACCGGTTGCTAGCACGCCGAGCGAGGCCACTCTCTGGCGTATAATGCATCTTCTGTGAATGCGGCGTGGGAGGAGTGTATTGGGACATGGGTAGATAAAGGCTTTCGGGGCTGTCGGGGCACTGCATTTGAGTCTGGGAGTGCCTGGAGTACTGCGTGGAACTCGGCCGCCACGCCTGGGCCGTCGAGTTGCTCAAGTGTTGCCCTGGATGTGACGCGAGAGCGGCGGCGTCTGCGACCGAATGTGATTTCCGATGCAGAAATTTATGCATGTTTCCGCTTGAGGATCTAGAGTCAACTCTGGATTCGAATTCTGGGGGCGTTGGCGGTCTTGGTGAAAGGTGAAGAACGGTGCCATAAATGGCATCTTCCTCGCGGTCATCCTCTACATCTGAATCGGTTTCAATCCAGCTGCTTTCGCAGCGAGAGCTCTCCGACGGCGACATTGTTGACAACCTTGGCGGAGCCATCTTTGCTTTTGTCGGATCCAGCGAGGGCACATTTGTGTCCATGGACTGGCGTCGTAAGAAAAAGGAGGGGGGAGCCGCGTCGTATACAGACGACGCATCAGTTTCGGTTGCAGAGCACGAATCAGATGCTGCATCACCAGACCTCTCATCTTCCTGCTGATCGAGGAATGAGACCATTGAGTTTCGCTCCTGGATAGCTCCGAGGGTCTGAACGCGCAAATAACCTGATTGGTATGGTGACAGAGAAGAGGCTCGATAAGGATTCATGGTGGCTATTGACTTGTCGGTGCAGTCGTCAGATGGTAAGAGTGAGGAAGAAGTAGGTGAGCCAGCTGTCATACTTCGAGCTTCAAAGATGATCTTGGACAACTCTAGGTCTTGAACCAAAACTTCGGGAAAATAGTCATCTACACGTTGTTCAAGAGCTTCTTCGGGAAGTTGATTTGCAAGGCTCGTACAGGAAGATGTCGACAAGGTAAGTGGTAGCAGGCCCTTCATACTTGATACCGATCTCCGCGTGGCCTTGGCCAGGGGCTTGTTGGTCGGTGCGCTCTTTAAATTGTTGGTAGGTCGTTCTAGAAAACCAGCTGGCGAAGTCGCGATTTGTGAGCTGGCCTCCGACATCTAGGCTACCTCTGTCGCAATATTTGTCCCGGCAGTATCAGACTTATACCATGAAAGGATCGGCCAAGCTATATCTATCAGAATTCCTCGGCCACTGACGGAGGGTAGGGTTGTTGAACGGGTGCCTGGTGGCAGAAAGAGCGAGACACGGACAGAGTCAAACCCAAGGGATGAAATGTTGGTGAGGCGTCTGTTGTGTTGCGTCCGTACTAGAAATTTTAAGAAGGGGAGGGGAGAAGAAGGAGAAAAGGGTCATATGATGGCGCTTGGAGAATAACAGCTTGAGATGGCTATATTTCCAACAGCATAGATCATACTCGTAAAATGTGGTGAGCGGCTGAAACTGAATACACTCAGGACCGGCTGAGAAGCCGATCTGGCACATGCATACATACGAGAGCAAGATATCTCAGGTCTCGACTAGAATAGCAGCGTTCCTGTAGGGAGCCTCATTGGGATGGATGGAGCATGGAGACTTTTGAAAAGGGTGGCTGCATCCTAGTTAGTGGCACAACCAAAACGAGCAAAGACCATCTCCAGGGGTTGGCGCGGACCAGAAGAAAGATGCAGCTCTCGTTTAGTGCAAGGGCACTGCTAGCCCGTGATTTATTGACTTCGAGGGGGAGGGTTACCAGAACAAAAGCAAAACTAGAGCATGGCCAAGATCCAACCGCTCAAGGTCAACGCTCAGGCCGCCACCTGGCCATGGATCCTCAGATGGCTGACTGCCGGTTCGTTCCAGAGAAGCACCGAGCAGGAATTCGGCATACTTGTATGCCGTCTGCCTCAGACTTGTATCATTTTTGTGAGTGGCATGAAACAACGGCAGCCCGTGAGAGGGGCATAGATGTTGGCAAATGTGTGTCATGGTCGAGAGAGTGCTGGCCCATGTTGCCTCTTTCATATGGTATCTTCCCCTCCTCCATAGCTTTCTGCAAGGGATCAATGCTGCGCAGCCAATCATCCCTCCTGGCTATCATAGTCGGGTTGAATCCCAGCTAGCGAGAGCCAAGGACGAATAATGCCTGCCCTCCTCGATATGCGCAAATGATGTATATCATGTCGTACCAAGATGGCGATGGCAAATCTCGGCTCGGTATGAATCCTTTTAAAGCGCGACAGTCATTTCCCGGAAGCCAGGAGCCTGCCGTCCTCGGGTAGCTTGAATAAGACAGTCTTGTGCGACTACAACCCGAAACCCACGGAAGCAGCACAAGAACCAAAGCCAGAGTACTTGACTAGTAGTGGTCCTTGTCAGTGGCTTTTCCTTTTTTCTTTTCGTCTCTTTTGGCCGTCAGAGAATGGCGTGAGGAGCGGAGTTTTCGGAGTCCTTGGTAGTACTTGTAATTAGCTGCATCATATCCGTCTTCGTGCACGGCCAGCAGGTCAGAGCAACAAGACATAGAGATGTGGGCAACACTCCGCAGCCAGAGTGAATTAGCCACAGCTTTCTGGTACGATTCCCGACAGGTGGGAGGAGCACGGAACTCTGTCCCGTGCGATATGGGGCGCTGAGGCTGCCACCCCTGCACTTGTTGTTGGCTGCTAACAAGAAAAAGAAACGAAAGAAAAAAGCAAGTAGAGCCACGAGTCCAGGCCTGGAAAGGACAGGGTCCGCAGCGTATCCCGTGCCTTGCAAGGACAATAGATAGCTATTGAAGCCGTGATGCTAATTGGCCCATCGACACCTCACCATGGGTATCCTTGAGGGCATCCAGGTATAAGCAATGCAAGCCATTTCATCTCATTGTGCTTCGGAGCTGCAGTTCCTGTGGGGGCTCGAGGCATCCACCACCACATGGCCTCGCTCTGGGTAATGAGCTGAGCAAGTCCGGAGACCCCACAGATCAACCTGCAGTTAGATTAGATATGGCGGCAGAGAAGGGGATCGGGGATTTGCCAAGGGAGAGGCAGTCCAGTCAAGACCAAGGCTTCTCGACGCAAGGGACGTAGGTGATGAGCTGGCATCTGGTTAAGAGCGATGATATGCAGGGGCACGGCCTTGAGGGGCTGCGGCAGCAATAGATGCAGCCATTTGGACGGGTGGACGAGACATTGAACTTGACAGCCACAGCAGCAGGCGATAGATTGAAGGCGGAGATGAAGTTGAGGAGACATAGATGAGGTCATGCAGGGAGAGGCGTGCTAGAGCTGCAATAAGGTACATAATCAGATAAGTCACTTGCATGAGCGCTAGATCGGGCGCCGCCTGGCAGTAGTAGCCACTAAGGATGGAGCGCTAGCGGCCGGCTTCAGAGGGCCGAGTGGGCTTGGAGGCGCTGAAAAGGCCTGGAGCGACAGCTTATACTGGCTGCAGCACAGAGCGGGTCACCATGCACTCCATCGGACCTCAAAATTCTTTTTTTTTTTTTCTTCTTCCAACGGCTAGCCAGCCTTCTTCCCTTGCTTCAAACATTCGAGCGTGAGAGATCATACGACGCCCACAAGACCAAGCGGATAGTTTGTCAAGCGCTTGTCACTTTAGTGTAACGCACGTCTGCAGCCAATTCAACCGAGGGAACCATTGGCAGTAGCATCTCCTTGGCAGAAACTGAGCTTGTTGTCCCGACTCGACCATCAACCGTCTGTCAACCCCGGCGGCATTGATATCAACCTGGTAACTTCAACATTACAGAGGCACCCAAAACGCCACTGTCCAACGTCTAGCCAATCTCAAACCATAGCCGTTATGCTGTCGGACGAGCTCTTTTCGTCGGTGTGCGGCCCGCCCATCGCTGCCAACACGGCGATATCAAAAGACGTTGGCATCTATGCCCACACACTCACTCCCACGTGGGCCGTCAAGGCATCCTTCAAGAAAAGCTCAGCTCCGGTTCACTGCCTGGCTCTAAGCGATAGCCACGTGTACGCTGCCCAGGATCAGAAAGCCCATGTCCATGTGTATTCTCGAGCTCGGGGAAATCAAGAAGCTCTTGTGCCCTTCCAGGAAAGGATTCGGTGTATTGCCCTCGCTGGTGATGTTCTCGTTCTGGGAACAGCCGAGGGCCGGCTTATTCTTTGGGAGGTATGTTTATCTTTTCTTTTTATGTTCCTTTGTTCCTTTATGTTTTCATGAAAGCCAGGGGCTTGAGTTCCCTGAGAGAGATGGTACGCATGCTGACAGCCATTGTCTAGACCTGTACTGGGCGGCAAATCACAACGCCTCCGTGCCATGTGCAGGCTGTAAGCTGTATTGCTGTGTCTCCCCACCATGTACTCTCTGCCTCAGATGACTCCAACATCAATGTCTGGTCTTTGCCGCGCCTCCTTGAGCCTGGGCAGGATATCGGGCATGAGCCAGACAGGACACTGTCCAATCACCGAGGTGCCATTACCGATCTTGTCCTAGGTCCAGGCTCCAACCCCGAGACAAATCTGTGTGTATCTGCAAGCAAGGACAAGACTTGCATATTGTGGAACTATCAGACAGGCCAAGTGCTGCGAACACTGCTGTTTCCTACGGCACCTCTTTGTATCTCTTTAGATCCTTGTGCCCGAGCCCTCTTTGTCTCTGCTGAAGATAGAAGCCTCTATCTCGTTGAGTTCTATGGCGACAAGCCGCTTCTGGGATCCCGCAGCGCCGAACTTGCATCTATAGTTATGCAAATCAATTCCCCCTTGGGGGTGGCTGATGAGGACGTCGGGCCCGCCTCTTGCATGGCAGTAAGCTATGATGGCACCTCAATTGTCACAGGCCACGTCAAGGGAAAGATTCTGAAGTGGAATCTCATCGACAACAATCATCCCACAGAACTAGCAAACCTCAACGCATCCGTCACCAATCTCGCCTTTACTCCTCTCCTCTCAGAGAAGCAGAACAGCCAAGCTGCCACAATCATCAAGCCGAACCAATCTCAACGTCAATATACTCTGACAGCTCAGTTGCAAGGTGACCTGAATCAGGGCACGAGATTCGATCGCATGCTTAATACCAATGGCTTCTCTGACGAAACCATTGCACAGGCTTTAGCTTCATTTGGTGCCTCTACGTCCAGCTCATGACCGGAAATAAACACTCTACTCTAAGAATTTCCCGGCTATGTCACGACTGGAGGGATTTCTTTCTTTTTTTCGCAGACAGCAGCGTCAACGCTTCAGACGGATCATTGCATTGGAGGATCATTAAAAGTTAATGTTATTTTGGGAGGCCCAGGAGGGCTTTGGCACTGCCTCAATGTCATCTTCTGATAGGCGAGCATACTATTCCTACACGTCCTTATTTTCAGTTCAGTTTCAGCGCATACCGTCTTGTTTCGATCAGGGATAAAGATCATACAGGAGTTTGGCCCTTGAGGATTGCATTTGGTGAGCGCATCAATATTCTGATACCCCAAGGGAGCCTGGCCGTGCAAAAGTTTTGGATATTCACAACATATCAAGTCGAGATAGAAACGCGAATCATATATTAGGTTTCAGCCCACCTATCCCCAACATTTCTAAGAGTTGGTATATGGTATAGGTGATATTATAGATGCGTATATAGAAATAGAAATCTGGACATTATTGTAAATACATATGCACATATTCAGGAAAGAATAGAAGTGTCTATAGCTTCATCGGCATTTTCGCTCATTCAAGGTGCAGGGTGACTGGTTCGTCCGGATGGCGAGAAAGCGAATGCTTCTTTTTTGGATTACATGCGTACTACAAGTCTGCGTAAGACGTACTGCAGTCACGCAGGACTAACGCTAGCAGGCACTTCCACGTAGGACATGATCAACTTGAAGCCCTGGCTAAGACGGGCCACAGCCTCAATATCCCGAATCCTCTCGGCTTCTCGGAGACAAGGCCAGAATCGAGTTGAAAAAAGCGGCGGCCAAGGCTCAAGATGCGGAAGAGATTTGCCGGGCAAAGCTCGGATGGAGCAGCTTTTTCGGAGCAGGGATTTCTCCGGCCCGACTAACACCGAACCGCAGGATTCCCGGCTCGTCATTATCAATTGTCTGGGATATGGGAATTTGAATGCCCATACTTGCCAGAGGCAACAACACGCCAAGTCACCAGCATACAATGTCTTTAGTCCGCACCTTACGGGGTGACTTACCGCAGCAGGCGCGATCACTGGTACGTTGGCTTATTGCGATCCATGCGAATTGCGCGAGCAGCTTTGTTGCGTCAAAGCGGCGTAAATGATGTAGTGGGGGAAACCGTGAAAAGAGCAATATTGGGTCTTTTTCAGCTTTGGATACAGTCTCTGGCCTCGCGATACAGCTCAGCTAACTCTACGACACTATTTAGTATCGACAGCTGCTGAGACAAAGCAACGAATTCGGCTCTTACAATTTCCGCGAGTATGCGAAGCGACGGACCCGAGATGCTTTCCGAGAAAACGCTGCGGTAGAGGATTCGCGCAAGATCCAGGAGCTGATTCAGAAGGGACTCAAGGAGCTTCAGACGATGAAGGTATGCTAGAGGATTGCTCACTTGTGCTCCCTCCAGCACGGAAGATGCTGACGGCGCATGGCAGCGACAAACAGTTATTGGACAGTTCTACAAGCTGGATCGATTAGTGGTCGAGGGAGGACAGTCGGTAGGTTTGACTGTAGCTTTATGTCGTTCGGCCCCATCTCTAATGCAAAGGGTTCAGGGCAAAGAAACAAAATCAGGAGAGATAGTACGGCAAAGGGAGCAAGGGTGAGTCAAGACTCTTCAACAGCGGGGGCAGCGCGCTAACATATTCACCTTCAGTTACGACTGAGTTAATGAAAATCATGCGAAAACGACAATGATAAATACGGAGGGATTGATGGCTGTATAGTAGGGTGGCAATGGGGCTTGTACATCATACATATATCACAGGAGCATCGAGAGACCGGCTTTTCGGCTCGGCTTGGGAGTATTGCGGGATCGTTACGGGACAAACTTTAGACTACACAATCTCAACACCGATTGCGATAACTCGCGAGCGCCCAAGCAGGGCTCACCCAGAGAGAGCTTTGGCTCGTCTATATGACCTCGATGTTCAGATTTAGTGCTGCAGGTCACCAATTGAGGGCAAAGGAATGCACTGCAGTATCTCATCTTGCACGCTAGATGCAGCGCTCAATCTAAGATTCTATGTGAACGGTTAAGGTGGCGGCTATCGCAAAGTACAATGCAGAATCTATGCCACTTATAAAAGTTTACAGGGTTCGCAAGTTACGCAGTTAATCATACCTAACTTCTCAAAACACCCCAAATCTTCATCACAATACCGCATCTACAGTAGAATGCTCAATTATGAAATTCCAGCCTTTCATGTATGCGCAGGCACTAAAATATTGATGCATTGAATCCTTCTCACTGCAGCATGCGTGCTTATGTCATCGCCTTACACTTGCTTCCAATTGGCTGATACGCCGTAGTCACATTCGTTTTCGCCAAACACTTTGGAGCGTGTTCACCATCAGTTGACTCTATCACTAACACGGTCACTCCAGCCGTTGCAGAATTACTCTACTCCAGGCATCGCCGGCTTTGCCTCGCCTTTCTCAGCACTCATTGATCCCCTGCCGCTGTGCTAATTCCAGTGTTGCGCCGTAACGGACAAAGGCCTCTACTGCTGCAATTCGCCCAGGCGCAATGGCCCCAGGAGTACGCTTTTCTCGTGTCTATTCTCTCGCGGCGCCCGTAAGCTGACAGTATTGCTCCAGACTAGACGCGCAAATCGCAGCGGCTACGTTGAGCACGACGATTTCGAAGGTTCGCCGCCATCGCGCATCCCATTAACACGCGACACCAGCTGAACTGATTGACGCAGGTCTCCCCGTCCGACAATGGCGCCACGAATGGGTCAACGTCGCGCCTCCGGTCCAGCAGGAGCAGCAGCAGCAGAATGACATCTGGGCCATCGAACTCATCCACGGCATGCCCAAGGACGCGACTCTGCTTCCTCCCCATACGCAAGAGCTGCTGCGCGCTGCGCGTTCCGGTCGCCTCTACAAACGACCACATCCTAGCGAAGACGATGAGGCAGATGGCGAAACAGCCATCCAGGACAAGCCAGAGAAGAAGGAGGAGGACGCGAGCGCCCAGGGCTACCAGATAAGGATCTGGAAGCAACTCCCTAAGAATGTTGAGGCACCGGGCATCTCGCACCTTGCGAAGCGGAGGAAGAACATCGTTACCATAGCGAGTCGGACCGTGGAGGAGAAGGTCCAGGGACCTACGGTGACGCGGGCCACGGTCAGGCGGATGGACGCAGCCGGAAATCCTTACACGGAAGAAGTTACACTGTCAGAGGGCCAGCGTGTGGAAGGCGAAGTCATTGCGACCAGAGTCGAGGCCATCGCCGCGCCACAGCAGAATGCCTTTGCAGCCCCGCCACCATCGGCAGTCAGGAGACGACCACCGCCGCCCAAGAGAAAAGCAAAGGCAGGACCTGGAAGAGGCAAGAAGAAGATTAAGCAGCCGCTGTCAGCAGAACCGCAGACTTCTGGAGCTGCTCCCGTTGCAGGGGCTGGAGCCGCCGTAACAACGGTCAAGACGGAGGCCAAAGACTTGCTCGTAAGTGGCATTGAGACAATTACCATCTAATGATGAAGCTAATTTATGTACAAATAGACGCCCACACCGAACCCGAGCGAAGCGCGGAACCCAGACAGCGAGATGGGTGACGTTGATGGCGACGATGACGATGAAGAAGAAGAAGAAGGTGACGACGGCGATGAGGGCGAGGATGGAGATGAAGGCGAAGGCGACGAGACTGAGCTGCAAGATGAATCAATCCTCGACGTCACCAGAGATCAAGACGAGGAAATGGTTGATGCTTCTCATATCATTGATCACCCCGACACCGAAATGAAGGATGAGCAGCCGGCACCATCAGAGCCTGCGCCCAAGGAGCCCTCTCCTCTTCCGCCACCAAGCATCCCGGCGCTTGAAGAGCCATTGGAACGTCCAACTTCTGTACCGCTCAAACAAGAAGACACACCACCCAGGAATCCCGTCATTGTGCCGTCGCCATCTGAGCCATCGGTAGTTGCCGAGCCCACAGCGGAAACGATTCAACCTATGTTGGATGCGCTTCCCGATAACACAGCGGACTCCACCATCGCTGAACCCCCTTCGACAATCGTCGGAGAGGCTCCTCAGGAGGCCATGGATCGTGACGTGCCACAGGCTGAGGATCTACCTCCCCCTGACCAAGTGGGCAACATCTCCAGCCCAAAAACTGAGGATGAAAACTCCCGAATCTCTGAGGGAACGCCCAAGGGACAAACGAGCAGCCAGCCAGATCTCAACATCCAAAAGCCGGTATTGTTACATACACTGTCTACCATGACGGAGGATACCATCAAGCCAGAGGACTCGGTCTCAGTAACGGCACCTTTACCAGAATCGGAGGCACCTTCAGAGGTTGGAAATGTGTCAATAGATGACGCAAAGGAGGAAATTGCCCCCGCTAACACCGTGGCAGAACTCACCGAACCAGAGCTGACAGCTCCCGAGCTCGATGGTGACACCCACATGACTCAGGAGAATGAGCCAGATCTGCTCGGTGGTTTGATGGGAGAGCTGGATCGTCAGGCGGCAGCATCACAGCTGTTGGAAGAAGCTATGCCGAACACTGCACCCGCCGCTGAGGTCAAGCCCGAGAGCCCTGCCGAACCGACACTGCCTGAGGTTCCAGAGCCGGCACCTGAAGCTGCACCACCCATCACCGAAGAGGCCCCCGAACCTGCTCCGGAGTCAGAGCAGCAGCCAGGGCCGGAGTCAAGGCCGGAACTAGAATTGGAGCCGGAACCTGAACCTAAAGCTGAACCTGAGTCTGAGCCTATGGTAGAGGCTGAGCCTATGGTAGAGGCTGAGCCTATGGTAGAGGCTGAGCCTATGGTAGAGGCTGAGCCTATGGTAGAGGCTGAGCCTGTGGCAGAGGCTGAACCTGTCGTAGAGTCCGAACCTGTGGCAGAATCCGAACCTGTGGCAGAATCCGAACCTGTGGCAGAGTCGGGCCCTGTTGCAGAATCCGAGCCTGTTGCAGAACCCGAGCCTGTGGCTGAACCTGAACCTGAACCCAAAGCCGAGGCAGAGCCCGAGTCTGAATCTCTACCTGTACCCGCACCAGAGGAGCAACCCAAGGAGGAACTATCACCTCCAGTGAAAACAGAGCCTTCTGCTGCAGAAGAGGAGAAGGGAGAGGAGAAGGAAGACCCGGCAGCCAACGCGTAGGTCGTCTTGGCGGCTCAGCATTGGATTCGACCTCTTTTGCACATGGGGAGATGTACTTGTATATGGCGGCGTTTGGATTCCTTGGGTCTGTTGGTTGTGCTCCCCCCGATATTGATATACGAGTTAGCTTTTAGATGAGAATGCCTCAGTTTCCATTCATGACCGTCTACGTTTTCTCTTTTTCGATGCCTTTTATGTGTCATGTTTTTTTCTTTTATTTGATGAGAGCATCTTCTATTGGTTCGTCTTGATACAACTGTTTATAAAGAAAGAGAAACCTGATATACATCGCAAAACAGAAAACAAAAAATCCGGTTGGTATCTCTCGTGTATATCTAAACCTAGCATGCGCCGCCTTTCAAAAACAGTCCGAAAATGAGAAACCTCCTCAGTTACTGACCACCGGCACAATGTGAACAGGCATCCCGTCCGCCGTCGTATCTACCTGCCCAGACACCGCCATGCCCGGGTCCAGCGGCGCAATCTTGACCTTTTCCACCTTTAACCGCCCGACGCGCCGGCCGTGCATCTGCATGCTCGTCGCGTGGGCGTTGCTCAAGCCTAGAAGGCCTGCACTGACAAGTAGAAGCGACATGAGCACCACGGCGCCCGCCTGGGAGAGATTGCCGCTCAGAGAAGCCACCATGTAGACGATGAGCTTGGACATTGCCTCGAGGTAGCCTTCTAGAGTCGTCTTCGCACGCAGCCAGGCTTCGGTAGTGACGGCTCGTAGATCTGCGTCCTCGCCTTTGAGGATCACGCGCCGGTTGTCCCCCCAGTCGATGGTATACTGCGTCATGCTCGAATCTTGTCGCTTGAACGTGAGCGGCAGCGCCAGCGACTGCTTCGACTCCCCCACCGCCGTCCCGTGCGCAGGAGGAGGAGTCGAAGGAGGAGGAGGTGGTGATTTGGGCTTCTCGTCATCATCCAAGGGAGGCAACGGCGGCGGCGGCGAACCCCCAGGCCTCGCACGCTCCTTGATGGCCCAAATATTCGCCAACCGCGACACCATGAGTGCAATCAAGAATCCCAACCCCCACCAATCCTGCAACAACACCATAAACACAATCGCCGTCACCGTGAGCAGCGGACTCAGCAGATACAGCGCGTGGCTCACCCAGTCCATCTCAAGAACCTCCCTGACATGACTCTTATGCTCCGCCTCAAGCTGCCTCCTCAAATCCCTCTGCCATCTTCTCTGACTCCTCCTCCGCGAATCATCCCTCCCCAACAATAACGATAACGACGACGCAAACGATATTCCTCCCACGCCATTCTCCGCCCTGACATACAGCGTCACGACCCCGTATTTCCCTTCCCTCTCCCATAAACTACGTAAATACTTCACCATGGCGACATTGCTCACGACAAACTGCCTCGCCCCGCCGTCCAGCGTCGACAGCACCAGCTTCCCGGATCCATATTCAGGCGTTAGCAAGTCCGCCGCCTGCTGGTAGTGCAGACCCGGCGCGAGCACAAAGGCATCTAGCCATGATGAACCGCCAGCAATCGCCGTGCGCTGGGCAATAGTGTTTAGATCCGCGAGCGCAAGTAGACCACCAGCAGAGAGTGAGAGGTTCGGGATCGGGGTGGATGTCCAAGCAGCGATTAACGGATGATTACTAGTAGGCTCCATAGAGGTTTAATGATATAGAAAAGATGCTTTAATGAGAAGTCTAAATGCGGGTGCGTAAGAATTAGAGTCCACGCCCATCAGCCCGAATCCCTACACATATATAACATATACCTACCTACCAGCTACCTAGATATATATAAGCCTCAAAACACATCATCCACTCACTCATCCAAACAAAGGAACATACAAACCCAGACATTCCTAAAAAGAACAAAAACACCTATTCCAGGCAGTCAACGTCATTCATCCATCCCCTCAAAAAAACGCCCGCTCAACACAAACCCAAAAGCCGCAATATCAACACAAAGAAGAAGCAAAAAGCAATCACTCCCCCATACGAGCTCACCTGGCCAAAAATCCTCTTTGCCTCCTCCCGCCCTAAACCACACAGGCAGAATCCGCCCCCACGAGACCAGGCCTTTGTTATCGTTTTCCTTTTACGGGGCCAGAGTGCTGATCATCGTGGTCAAAGGCTGTCGGCTGATAGGTGGTGATAAAAAGGCTTGATTTTAGTCCCGTGTGCTTGAGAGATCTTGTGACTTGAGCTGCACGGGTTCTGCGCATTTTAGGAGCCTCGATGCTACCCTACACAACGACGGCAAAGACACGGGACGGGCATTTGGAGATATTGATGGTTGCTGTACTCATTTATTTATTTATGCATGCTATCTAGGTAGTTGTTAATTTTGAGTTTAAACTGATTTCTGATCCGTCTCCAGCATCTCGCTTTGCATCGCTGCTGCAAACTTTCATACCTTATACAACCCATGTCGAGAATGCATCTCCAACTTAGCCACAACTATATCGTGGTAGCATGCGCCTGCTCAGCATTTGCCTTGTACTTTGAACAGGTTCAGATTGAGCCCTGTAAAGTACATTTATGAGACCTTCAGCGTTCTCTTCATCGCCGTCATCAGGCTCCGGCGTTGTCCTGCTTGTGGAATCTGAATCTTCTCCGTCGCTGCCATAACCACTGTCATCAGGCCAACTCTCATCCGAATCCCAGAAATCGCTGGAATCATCCATATTGCGTAGAGTGTCATCGCTTTCATTACCATCGCCTTCATCGCCGCCGTTGGGACGAGTTTCACCACGCTCAGTTGAATCCTAAGGAACAGGATTTGCGAAGCGACACTGTAGCACCCTGTCTACAAGTCTAGCCGTTATGCTGCTCACCCACTCCTCTACAGTGGGTATCATCAAAGGCTCCAACACCCTGTGTGGTGTCATCGACGGCCGGTTAGAGCACTCAGGGCACTCCAAGGCACCTGGCTGGTTATGACACATAGGGCACTCAAAGGAAAACTCCAAGGCACGGTCCAGTGCCTTTGCAATGCCGTCGACATCTCCTCGGGGGAACAAGATCGCTCTTGGTAGCTGGAATCTTAATGGACTAGTTTCCGATATGACGGGTCGTTTGTTGCTTCCTCGCTGGCAAAGCATAAAGTCTAGCCCTGCCTTTATCAGGGCCTCAGGCGCAAAGGGGAAGATGGTTGCGTCACTGGCTCGTAGCAGAGCATAGTGTTCGGTTTCTACAAGCTGGTCTTTGAATGATTTCTTGCTGCTGTTTTGGGCAGCCAAGGTATCGACGAGTGTCTCACCTGACTCAGAGGCCCCTTCGTCTCTGTACAACCATGGCAAGCTTGTAATCTGTAGCATGACTACCTTCCCTCTCCACCGGGGGAACAGCGTCTCGAGTCGATCAAAAGCTTGCGTCACATAAGCCGTCTCTTCGTTGAAGCCAGGCGTACTGTATGAAACGATAATCTTCTTGTCTTCGAATGCGCTCTTCAGAGAGTCACATATTTGGGAGACCTCTTCGCTCGATGCCAACGATGTGACTCGGGATGCGTCAATGGCCATTGGATGTACGAAACATAAATCTGCTACCCTCCCAAGCAGGAAATCTTGATGTGGTGCCCATGCAGGGGCCTCTTGTGCGCACCAGCCTAGAAATTGATCAGAGTGTATGAATGCCTGGAAGGTCAAGAGATCCGCGCCGAAAGGACCTTGCAGCACTTTGGAGAGTAGCCGCATATTTGTGCCGGGAGGTATATGACTGGGGCAGCTGGCGTGTAATGAAAAGGTGAGATGGATGTGTGGCAAACGAGCTCGGAGGATTCGAGGAAGCAGCATAAGGGCATAATCGTGGACCATGACTATATCTCCAGGCTGCCACAAGTCACATAATTTGTCGGCAAAGGCGTCCATCAGGCCGAGGTAATCACACCATCCGTTCTCTCCCTTAGTAATTGTCATCTCAGTGGAACGACCCTCGTGGAACAGCGGGAAGAGGAAGTCATCGACAAACCGTCGCTATCTGGCCTGGTCTCCCAAATTGATTCCTTTCCTGACAAGATCCCGTGAACTCGCCATCCAGACAGGCGCTGTTACCAGTTCTGCGCTGGCTAGCTGTTGATCTAGTACCTGCTGGTTGTGGCAACTAACAAACAGGTTATCTCTCGGTTGAGCCAGGGAATTTGCGTCGTTGCTTAACCGGGGGCTAGGATCATCCGCGCGGCTATGAGTTGCATCAGGACTTGAGATTTCTCCGGTCCAGCCGATGACAATGTGATGCTGAGGGCACTTTGCCGAAGAAAGGTGGGATAGGATATCGAACTGCACGGAATGTTCCATCCGGCTACGAATCGACACCTCCTGCTCGGGTTACTGACAGATTCTCAAGGAGAAGGCTGATTAGAGATGCTCACCCATTCTTGGCCTTGGTCTCCCGGAGCTCGTATAGAGTACGGAATGGTAAAAGTGACGGATATAACTCTCCCACTTAGCGGGAGTAATGGGATGTTGTTGCTAGGGATCAACGGTATATCTGAATATTCATGACTGGGCTGTGGAGCATCAAAATGTGAATATTCATGACTGGGTTGTAGCGTGTCAACATGTCCATATTCATGACTAGGTTGTGGTGCCTCAAAAAGCAATCGCTGGTTAGGATCCGCCGAGAAGTAGCCAGAGTTGTCTGACATGACTTCATCGCCGTCTTCGTCTAGCTGGACTCTAAAGTAGTACCTCTCGTCGTCCATTTTATCTTTATTTATCACAAAAGATTGGTGTCCTGTGTTGGTGATTTGAGATATGTTGTTGTAAATAGCCTAGGTGCGAATATGGAAAAGACTGGGGATCAAATATATTCGCTGATGGTGCTGGAGGAGAGATTTTGTTTTCCAACTGCATCGAACCGAGTCGACATTTGATCAGCTCTATAGAGTTTACCACTTTGTATGAAGGAAGGAAGGCTGACGAGACGCTGGTTTGGTCAAGTGCTGCCTGCTGCTATTTTCTCTGCTGTCAGCAACGATGGGAGATGGTGCAAGAGAGCGGCGAGAGCTGAATTGCCTGCACCGTCCTAGTTAATATTGATGGGATGTCCATAACGATCATTGCAGTTGAATCCCCTTGATGATTTACGTATCAACTACCTCTTTCTTTCACCTCCATCACCAAGGTCCGACGTTAACCGAATAGTTTATATGCAGTAATGCCTCAAACAATTGCAATTCACCTGCCATGCTTAGTACCTATCATTCTTTTCTCCAGTTTCATCAGCCGTCTTGCAGCATCTCCAACATTGACTATTGGTCAATAAACTAATGCCGAGGCACACTTTGTAAAGATGACTTCATCCCGCCCAACCAAAGAATAGCAGCCAAACCCTAAACAAAGTCCACAAGCTCCTTTCCCTCAGCTCGACACCACATGCCATAAATCGTCACTGTGCTGTCATACGCAAAGCTAAACCAGCCATTCCGTATAAAAGCGGCACGGATCCCATTTGCTCAAACTTCCATCCCTCAATCGCAGCATCATATCCATATTCTTGATCCAAAAACCAATTGACACCTAAAGCTTCAATAATCTAATTCTCTTGTTCACGATGAAGAAAGCTGCACCTGCTGCAAACGCTGCCCGAGACGCCGGATCTCACGATCATATGCTCCAAGGAGGGCATGCAATCATGAAAGACGACCCGGAGGACTTCAATGCTCCCAAGCTTTCCGAGAACATGTCGAAGCAGACTGGCCTTGGGGGATCCAAGCAGGGCAACTTGCTAGGCGGCCCCAGCACAGGCGATAGTATGAGGCAGCGAGACACTCAAAGCCATGTAGGTCAAACATGCGTTGGTATACCATTGTGCTGACTAGTATGAGTGATGAATACGGCCACGTAAAAAACGAGACTGCATTGCCGATTCGAACAGTTGATATCAATGGAGTATGCACACGATAATAGGGGTTGACGAGAATCCCAAGTTTGAAATATGTTGAAATAGGTCGTATAATATCATGGCGAGCAAAACAAAAATTGAAACTATTTACAAACGCTTTGGGTTCGAATGATGATTGTATAATGCACGATTATTCACAAATGCCCGTCATCTAAAACACCACCTCCAAGACGCATCATGTCTCTTACATGAGCAGTCTCCAAGCACCAAGCAGCAGCGCCGCAAAACCAGTACACACACCCATCAGCCACTGCAGCGTCTGGAACTTGACCTGCTCCAGCTTCTCCCTCAGCGCCGCCACCTCTTGTTCAATCTTGGTCTCAGTCTCCTTGATCTTGAGCTCCTGGCCCACGGCTTCTTCTCGGATGCGGCCCTTTTCCAGGTTGAGGTCCAGCCGCACGCTGGCCTGGGTGCGGCCAATCTCGTCTCGTAGCCGGCTGCTGAGCTTGGCAATATCGTTGGTGAGGCGCTCGTGCGCACTGCGCGTCGTGTTGGACTCGGTGCTGTCCGCCGAAGTGAGCTCGGAACGGAGCTTTGCAAAGTCGACCTTTTGCGTGTATGTGGTTCTGGCAGCATCGTCGCGGAGGACCATGGTTCGGGTCAGGTTTTGGATGCTGCATTGGAGTGTTGGTATTAGCATTAAGGTAGCACGCTCGTCGATGAGCCTCCAGAGATTGCAAACACAAACCTCTCCTGAATGACGTCGTTGAGGACCTTCATCATGGCGACTGATTGCTCCTCGGTAAAGCCCTCATCCTTGAGTTGTTTGACAAACTTGAGCGTGTCGAAATGATGCTCCCGGGCTCGTCGACTCGTCGCGTGAAAACCTCGCCTCAGCGCCGGTGTCTGGCCATTGTTGTATCGTCTGGCCGAGAAGTTGGTGTTGAATGCGGGCACTGCTCTTTGGTTCGTTCGTGCTTGTAGAGGGGCAAAGGGTTGGGCTGCAGCAGATCGAGATGCGGCGAGCGGCGCAGTCCAGCTGAGCCGTGGGAGGAGGAATCGGGGCAGCGTCTCGACTGCAACAAGGCCAGTGACGGCCATTTTGAGGGTGAGGCTATTTCTGAGAGAGCTGAGAGAGCTGGATATGAGATGCGGGTGAATATGGTGTCTCTTCAGCAGTGCAAGATGTAAATTGGAGCCTTGCTTCAATGGTGGTGGCTAGCTTCGGATAACCGCCCATGTGCCGGTTCTCGGCGGCGAAAACATTTGCCGAAGTGGCAGATGCGCTGCGGTACCTGGAGATTAAGGTTACCTGACCCTGTCCCTGTATAAACATGAATTGGCTTTGATCTCTTCGTGCTTACTGCTTACTGTAGATAGTTGCGATTTGCACGAGCTGCAATGGCCTGGATAATTCATTGCAATTCGAGTTGCTTCACTGCCATGGCTTGCACTTACGCTGGAGATTTGTGGTGTCATTCTTCTTGACAAGCAATGCTCCTGTTGGATTGACCACAGCAGCCTCATATGCTCTGAGCCTGTATGTTGACCTCGATGTCTAGATATTCGTCTTTGGTATCTTCACATCTCAGGTAGTGCCAAAGCCAAGACATCGCTGACTATCAAATGGCTTCCATGCAATTCGCCCATTGAACAAGCTGGGCCGGCCCCTTGAGCCCGTTTTCTCCTCCGGCCCCGCCCTCTCACGAACCGGAACTCCAGCAGGGTTGGTGATACGCAGCACAGCCTCAACCCTTTTGGAGAGGCACACAATCTACAAGCAATTGCCTCTTACAACGTGCTGCAGTATCAATGGTTTACGACTCTTTTGATTCCTTCTGCCGCCCCAATCAGGCTTGTTTAAATTCAGCGTCTGTTTACTCCCTAATGGCTGCATATCAATACACGGCATTGGAGGAAGCGCGCTTCTCTCTCGGACTTCGGAATGCTAACCGCCACCGGGACTCCGACCACATCCTCCCAAGATGCTGATTCAGCCAGGCCATCCAGGCCATGCTACAGGCCATGCTCCTACTAGGCACGCTCCAACGAACCCCGTTGCTCTCTGCCAAACGCGAGAGTTTCCATCCACCATCCTCTACGGAATAAGGGAGTCGCCCCAATCCCGGCTGCGCGTCCCCGTCGATGCTTCGCTCTCACCACTGCGAATCTTTGCGTCGGACGGGTTTGGCTCATCAACTGTGTTAAACGCCTCTCTGGTTCTGGTTTGGGCTCCATTGCATCCCGTGAGACAATGGCCCCGGCGCCGCCTCCCCCAGACGCCGCCTCTGCTGCTGGCATCCCGGCGGGCTATGGCCGTTCGTGCACCAACTGCTCGCGCGCCAAGTGTCGGTGCATCTTGAGGCCAGAGGGCGGCAAATGCGACCGCTGCCATCGCCTGGGCAAAGAGTGCCAGCAGATGGTGACATCGCGCAAGCGGGTGGCCAAGAGGACCACCGCCTCGAGGACCGCCCAGCTGGAGGAGAAGCTGGACGACCTGGTGTCGATTCTGAGGGCGACACAGCAGCAGCAGCAACAACAGCACCAGCATCATCAGCATCCGCATTCGCAGCAGGCACAGCAGGCTCATCATGTCAACCATTTGCAGCAGGCTCAGCAGCCGTCGTCTTCGCAGCCATCCATCAACGGCGTGTCCAACTGCGACATCCCTTCGTCGTCCTCAACCTCGCCCAACTGCCAGCCCTATGTAAGCCGGCTCGACTCGTTGGCCGACGCAGCAACGACATCGCATCCACGCTCCTCGAGCATCTTGAGTCTGACGCCCCGGCCGTTGGATAGCGACAGACTACCAGAGCCAACTCCTAGCGAAGCTGAAGTCTATCTGGTCAAGTTTCGCCAATGGCTCGAGTACTTCCCCTTCATACACCTGGACCCCGACCTCACAGCCGAAGCTCTTCATAGAGAACGTCCCTTTCTCTGGCTCTGCATTATGAATGTCACAAGCATGTCCATGACGCAGCAGGCGGTCATGCGAGAGAGAGTGCGACAGGAAATTGCGCAGCGGATGATTATCAATCACGATCGGAGCCTAGAGATCGTGCAGGGTTTGATCGCTCTGATGTCTTGGTAAATCCAACCTTCCCATGTGTCCTATTTCCTTCATATTAATGACTGACAACTTTGTTTTCATAGGGCAACGATGAGCGCTGGTGTCGGCGGCAAACCTTTTCTGACTCTGTACATGCATATATGCAGCTGCATCATCTACGAGACGAACCTCACAAAATTTCCCAACGAGGAGCAATTTTCGACTGTCTGTTTCAAGGCTTGGGGAGGCAGGGCTGCTCCTCCAGCCAAAGAGCGCACAATGGAAGAGCGGAGGATGGTGCTTAGCTTTTGGTATATTACCTCAATGTAAGTGACTCCCCCCTTCTCTCTCCTTCGTTTTTTGCCACCTTTCTTAACCATTAGCAAAGTAGATGTGCGGCTTTCCTCGGCAAAGCCGAGTCATTGGTATGGACGCAGCACATGCAAGAATCGTTGGAAGTTCTCGAGAGTGAAAAGGAGTACCCATCAGACGAAATCTTGGTGGCAATGGTGAAGCTTCAGTTGATTGGAGAGGAAGCCCGAAAACTCCTAGTATGCGACTTTGTCGGTCGTGATTTTGGCAGAGTCGACCCCGACAAGCCCCCCACATACGTCTACAAGAGAAGTCTACTCCTCCAGTTGCAAAAGATTCGTGATACTCTACCGCAGGGAGTAGCGTCCAAACGTAAGTCGCCAATATCTCGAGTCTGGCCAAAGTCAGTGTAAACTGTGCTAACTCTTGTCGGTTTTCAGCTGTGATACAAATGCAGCTCTACAGCACTGAAACACAGGTCCACTCGATTGGGCTCTTTGGCGCACCGAGAATTCCAGACACACCGCGAATCGATGCCATGTATGCAGGTATCATGGCTGCCCGGGCCTGGTATGATGTTTTGTTTGCCATTCCGCTCGCAGAGTTCATTGGCATGCCGTTTACTCTCTACGTGGAGCTTGCCCAGATTCACGCTTTGCTATATAGAGTCACGACCCTGGACGATCCTGCCTGGGACAAGGAGATTGTCCGTAGTACGGCAGATCTAGGTAACTACCTGGACAGGACCATTGACCTGTTTACAAAGGCGGATGCATTGTACCCCCTGAGAGGTGGACCAGAGGATATATCCATCTTTGGGAAATGCACAAAGGTGCTTCGCAATGTGCGCTCGAATTGGGAGCCAGCCATCGTGCAGCAACCTATGGGAGGGCTCCCAACGCCCAACAGCTCCGTTATCCCGGGTGCGGCGCCGCAGCCTCCCTTGTTGGTGGACCACTCTATGCTACCTGACCAAGACCTATCAGCCGATTTTGGTGACATTAACTGGATGACACAGGTGTTTGGGCCATGGGAGTTTTGAGAAGTGCGTACTGCACCTTTGATGGCGAATGCATAGGATGACCTTGAGCATCACCGGTCATACCCAATGCTACCTGCTAGCATGTATATATGCCCGGGAGAGGAGAAGACAAGAGGTTGAATGAAGACGCCGGGTTTGTCAACAAAAAAGTATAAACTTGGACGAAGGGGGCACACATCCTAACGGCATGGGAATGGCGGATGTTGTCTTCTGTCATTATATGGAGAAGAAATTGCTAGAAAGCAGCGGTTGAGACACTCGCACCTTGGACGATATTTTTTTTTTTTTTTTCTTTTGGAGTTATTGGGACCCTTTTCATCATGGATGAGAAGCATATTAGCGGCCGGGCAAAGTTTGTTTTGGTATTTGAAGATCGACTCCCTAGACCACGGCTTCATGTTGTGTATAATTCTCGGATCACGGTTTCGGATGTTTTATACGAATAAATAAATCTCTATTCACTATTTACATTGCAAGGTTGTGGATGCCATATGCAACTGTGATGAATTGGGTACTATGTCTACTAATCTTAAGGACGGGAGGTGTGAGTTTGAGTTGTCGCCCATAAGGTTGTATGGATGGACTATAAGCCGAGTTCCAATATGATGCGTCTGTTAGCCTCCGATTTCGCCGATGCCATGGATAAATTGAATTCGGCAACGGCCATCCGATGCGTAAATCAGCATGCCATGCGCTCTTACCTATAGCCGCGCATCTACTCGAGTATATATAGCCATGATGTTGACTGTTGACTCTTCAGATACATGATACATTCCATTGAGGAAACGGACAAACTTGATCAGTCCCGGGATAATTTCCTGCCGGCACAATGAATATTCTGAACGCGATGAGATTAGCTGTGAGTGTATGTGGTTGTGTCCAGCTGCAGAGGTAATTTCTCCGTCTAATGTCCGCCCGCTTTGTCTGAAAGGGGGGTCCAGTTCGGCGGGAGATGCCCGAAATAGCGATGTAGCTAAAAGATGTTGTTGAATTCACCAGATAGAGATATTCATTCTCTCGAGCACTTTGCTGTTAAGATCAGATACTTTATGTAACAAGACTTAAAATATATAGATCTAATTGGAAGTAGAGTAATTTCGGAATGGTTTTCTTTCACTCTATATGAAGCAACAACAGTCCTCAATCTCAGCACGACAAGCAAATGATAAGACAAGACAAACCCCACGCTGAATTTGACACCAAAAACCTCCCCCGCGCTACGGGGGCCAGTTTCTCAGTTTTTAGTGAACTTTTACCCCGCCGAAACGGCGCCTTCGCAACTACAACCCACTTTGACGGTGATGATGGGGACCCGGTTTGATGAATCCCATTTCTTTTTTTTTTCTTCTCTGCTCTGCTTTTCTCCTCTCTTTTTAAATCCCTAGACCTTTTTTTTTTTCTTTCACTTGATTTCGTCTTTTCTGTTAGAATTCCAATTCCTGTTTCCTTCTTCTAGATACCCCCCCTGACGCTGGTGCAATTGCATCATCCCCTCCTCCTCTTATCCAATTCCATCTATACAAGACAATTTCCTCCAAGATGAGCCGTCCCAAGGTTCTCCTCCTGGGCAAGATTGACCAGTAAGTCAGGAACCATAACCTTAGAGGCCTCCCTTCTTTTTCTATTATTCCAAGTCAAAGCTTGTTGCATCCAGAGCTGACAATCATCTCTCGTCCAGCGCTCACGTAGCATGGCAAACCATCGCCGACATCGCAGACGTGATCCAGCCCAAGGCCACCAACCGAGACGAATTCATTGCCGAGTGCAAATCCGGTGCCCTGGACGGCATCAGCGTCGCATACAGGACATTTGATTCCGTCAAGATCACGGGCAAGATTGACAGCGAGCTGCTGGATGCGTTCCCCAAGAGCATCAAGTTTCTGTGCCACAATGGTGAGAAACTCTCTCCTATCTATTCCTCGCTCGTCTCTACTCCCATTGTCTCTCTAGACTTATACTCCAGAAAAACCATGAACATACAAAACAGAACAGAACACTTGCTAACTCCAAACTCCATCACAGGCGCTGGCTACGACCAGATCGACATCCCCGCCTGCACCGCCCACGACGTCCGCGTCTCAAACACTCCCACTGCCGTCGACGATGCCACCGCCGACGTCACCATCTGGCTGCTCATCGGCGCCCTTCGCAACCTCCCCATTGGCATTGAAGCCCTGCGAGCCGGCAAGTGGCGCGGCTCGCCTCCTCCCGCGCTGGGCCACGACCCTCAGGGCAAGATCCTGGGAATCTTGGGTATGGGCGGCATTGGCCGCAACGTCGCTACCAAGGCGAGGGCCTTTGGAATGCGTATTCGATACCACAATCGCTCGCGCCTGAGTCCTGAGTTGGAGGATGGTGCTGAGTATGTTAGTCTTGAGACGTTGCTGGCGGAGAGTGACGTCCTGAGTCTGAACCTGCCTCTCAACGTAAGTTCTACTCCTGTTTTTCCTTACCTCGCGAACATCACCTTACATATATATAAACTAACACCCCATTCACAGCCCAGCACCCGCCACACCATCGCCGCCCCCCAATTCGCCCTCATGAAGCCCGGCATCGTCATCGTAAACACCGCCCGCGGCGCAGTCATGGACGAGGCCGCCCTCGTAGACGCCCTCGCCTCCGGGCAAGTCTCCTCCGTCGGCCTCGACGTCTACGAGAACGAGCCCGAGATCCACCCGGGCCTGCTCGCCAACCCAAACGTCCTGCTCGTCCCCCACATGGGCACCTGGACCCAGGAGACCCAGCAGAAGATGGAGGAGTGGACCATTGACAATGTCCGGTTGGCGGTCAAGGAGGGGAAGCTCAAGAGCATTGTTCCCGAGCAGACGGGGTTGGCTGCGTGACTGCATGGCGGTGCGAGGAGCTCGAAGCTGTGAGGTTTGATCTTGTGTCTGATTTGTTGAAAATGCGTCATGTCATGTTATAGAATTAGAAGGAAGAAAATAAAAGGCGTGGTCTGGTGAGACTGACATCTAGATGAAAGTTGTTTTGAGGTTATGGCCAGAAATGTGATTTGAGTGATGATGGTATAGAGAATCGCTATAATGTCGATAGCCCAACCACCCTGAGTGAGTCCTACGATATCTCTAGATACTAATTACGCAGACAGTAACTCAAATTAACAAGTCCACATACATACAACGAAATCAGTACCAAGTATAAGATCACACACATTCATTCATTCATGCGCTTGCAAGCCATGGAAACATTGCTTTGCCCAGACAAGGGACAAAAAATCTTTGCCCGCCATTTTCATTTTTTCTAATTGCTATGTCCATCCACTGCAGCCGCGGTTGACGGGCTTCCTCAAATCGCGCCCATCTCTGAGCGCCTCTCCCGTCTCATAATCTTTGTGTATCACGTTTGTCTCGCCATTGGGGGGAATCATCATTAGCAAAAATAAATTTACCCGACGCCGTTTTTGTTGAAAAGGCCATGTTCTTTTCTGCCCCATCCGCCCAGCGAGAAAAACCCCAAGTCTTTTGAGGAAAGAAGAAAAGGGGATGAAAATCAAATCATAAAAAAAAAAACCAAAACCAAAACCCATGGGCTTTTATATTTTTCCCTGCCCATATATATGCCCCCCTGCCAGTTCATGATGCTGTTGAAATCACAAGTGTTCCCATTGACCGGATGATTGACCCGGATGAAATGTCGTTACACGTAGGAGTCCAGTTGAAGGATCCTTGGGGGTATGTATGAATACATGAAAGGTGCTTAGTAGCGGTAGCTGTAGGAAGAAGCTTGGTCAGTACATTTTCGGTTTTAATGTCAATCATGTTAGGGGGAACGCTTACATCTCAGCCTTGAAGGGGCCCTCGACGGGAAGGCCAAGGTACTCAGCCTGGACGGGGGAGAGGGTGGTCAGCTCAGCCTGGACGTGGGCCAGGTGCAGCTTGGCAACCTCCTCATCCAAAATCTTGGGGAGGACGAAGACGCCAACATCGAGCTTGCCAGTGGTGCCGAACTCGACGTACTTCTCAGCCCAAGCCTTGTCCTCGGCCTTGTACAGAGCAATCTGGGCAAGGACCTGGTTGGAGAAGGAGCAGGACATGACGAAAGAAGAGTGGCCGGTAGCACAGCCAAGGTTGACCAGACGACCCTCAGCCAGGAGGATGATGTGGCGGCCGCTGGCCATGGTGAATCGGTCGACCTGGGGCTTGATGTTCTGGACAGACTTGGCGTTGGCCTTGAGCCAAGCAACATCGATCTCAATGTCGAAGTGGCCAATGTCTAAAGTGCGGCTGTTAGCTCACATGCAAAATAAATGATAGTCTTAGATTGTGGTTCAAACTTACTGCAAACAATGGCGTCGTTGGGCATGGCCTCGAAGTGAGCACCAGTCAGAATGTCACGGCAGCCAGTGGTGGTGACGAAGATCTGGCCGATGGGGGCAGCCTTCTCCATGGTGGTGACCTGGTAGCCGGCCATGGCAGCCTGGAGGGCGTTGATGGGGTCGATCTCGGTAACGATGACACGGGCACCCATGCCGTGGAGAGCCATGGCGCAGCCCTTGCCGACATCTCCGAATCCAGCAACAACGGCAACCTTGCCAGCAATCATGACATCGGTGGCACGCTTGATACCGTCAATGAGGGACTCACGGCAGCCGTACAAGTTGTCGAACTTGGACTTGGTGACGGAGTCGTTGACGTTGATGGCAGGGACCAGTAGCTTGCCGTCCTTGAGCATGCGGTACAGGTGGTGGACACCAGTGGTGGTCTCCTCAGAGACACCGTAGCAGTCCTTGAGCTGCTCGGGGTACTTGGTGTGGACCAGGGAGGTCAGGTCACCACCGTCGTCGAGGATCAGGTTCAGCTTCTTGCCGTCCTTGAAGGCAACGAGCTGCTGCTCGAGACACCAGTTGTACTCCTCCTCGGACTCGCCCTTCCAGGCGAAGACGGGGACACCAGCGGCGGCAATGGCAGCGGCGGCGTGGTCCTGGGTGCTGAAGATGTTGCAGCTGGTCCAGGTGACCTCGGCACCAAGAGCGACGAGGGTCTCGATCAGGACGGCAGTCTGGATGGTCATGTGCAGGCAGCCAGCAATGCGGGCACCGGCGAGAGGCTGGTCGGCGGCATACTTCTTGCGGATGGCCATCAGACCGGGCATCTCGTTCTCAGCGAGATCAATCTCCCTGCGGCCAAAGGCGGCCAGGGACAGGTCGGCGACCTTGAACTTGTGGGCGGGGGCAGACATTGTGAGGGAATTGAGCTGAAGAAGAGGCTCAAGGACTGATGAATAAAAGATAAAAAGACGTGGGAGGAGGAATTGAGGTGCGGGATGAAGAGAGCAGAGAGGTAGAAGAAGAAGAAAAATCGAGTGGGATGTGCCCAAATAAAAAGAAGTTACAAGCAGCGGCCGAGGAGGGGAAATCCCGTTGAAAAGCGGGCGGTGTGTTTAGAGGGGCAAAATTTCTCACCAAGCGGGGCAGATTAGATTCGGATGGATTTCGATTTTTCGAGGAGCGAATAAGAAGGGCGGCTGGACTGCACACTTGACGGCTTATGGTTGTTGGGGATCCCAATGGCACCGACTTGCTTGCACATGCAAAAAAGCGAAGCCAGGCCGGGCCACGTCTCACCAGGAGCCGGGGGGTTGATACGCAGGATGCTGGGATTCTGCGGTGATTATGGGCGGTTGAGCCTGTCAAGGCCTGTCAGATGTCAGACTGTGGTGACGCTGGATGGATGGATTGGGATGGGACATGGACATGGAGAGGACAGGCAGAGAATAGCCCGGGTATATACATTTGGGCATCAGCGGGATGAAGATTCATCTGCATTTCTGCATTTCTTTAGGCTCTCGACTCAATGGGGAGCAAATCAACAAAATACACGTATATACACACATTCCTCAAGCATTAGTACAGACAAACGCCGATGGGCCGACCAAAATTCAACTACTGCCTACTAGTACTAATAGAATCTCTCGCTCTCGTACTCGTATATACTCACTTATTTCCTTGGGCCTCGCTCAGTCGGCCTAATCGCCGTGTGTCCTGTCTTACTTACTTGACTGTTACGGCGATATTTCGTCCTTCTGCCGCATCCTGCTGCTCCCCTATCGGTGCTTTTCCCCTTCAGGATTCCCCGCATGCATCCTGCGTATCAGCAACAGGCCCAGGGGGAAAAGCCCCGAATTTCGATATAAGCAAACAGGAAGGTCCAAGAAAAGGCGAGGTGATCAATTGCAATAGATATGAAGCCAAAGAGCGAGATATGGACCGTCTATCTGCGGGTTTGACACACCAGCAGACAGTCAGGATATGGAAGCAAAAGAAGAAAGAAAAAATTACCTAGGTAAAGAAGAAAAAAAAGTTCACAGTGGTATCTACCTTAACAGCAAAATACAAGTCGAAGCCGTAGAAATCCTTCATTTCAAACACTTCTTTTTTATGACTCTCTTGTCGCTGCAGATCTAGACCAGAAGTACTTTATTATATTCCACCCAAACCGGAACGCCGTCAATGCACCCTGCCGCCAATTGCCTCACCCCACTAAAGACCTTTACAAGAGTTTTTTAAGTTGAGCTCAAATCCGCTTACTGAGGCAGCAGGTTTTCCCGAACGGCAAACATCTTTGCGCTGATGTTGGCCGTGAATCCGTCCACCTGCTTGCTGTACTGCTCAACCTGTTTGGCGTTGAGCATGCCCTCCAGCCGGCTGGGCTCCTGAGGCAGCTTGAACAGCCGCTGCCACTCGTCTTCCGGTAGCGGGGCCTGCTTGGCAAGAGTGCGCTGCGCATTCTCCGCCTTTCGCTTGGCCTGCCATTGTGTAATCTTGGTCTGCTCACGCGCCAGCTGGCGTTGGTAGAACTGGAAGTTGTTGAGGTCCACGTAGTGGGACTCGATGCTCTCGAGCAGCAGGTCGCAGGTCTTCTCAAGGAAGGGGTCGACAGACAGGTCCAGGTTGTCGATGGAAGGGTATAGAGGAGCCTTGATGCGGTCGTTGTTGAGCTCGCTGAGGGTTGGCTCCTTGGCCTCGGCGGCGACGGCGGGCGAGGGCAGCTGGTGGAGGAAGGAGGTGAGGAGGTGTGAGTTGTAGACGTTGAGAGGATACTCCTGGAGAATGTCGCGGAACGAGAGCTTGGACTTTTGCAGGCTATTTCAAAAACACGTCAGCATCATCATGTCCAACCCACCAATGCCGAATTCCCGCGCTGATTGCAAACAAACCGACTCACCTCTCAGTAGTAAACTTGCCCTCCTTGTAAACAGTCATGAAGAGGTTGGTCAGGCGGTAGGCCTTGAGAGCCAAGGTTCCCTGTGAGCTGCGGCTGGTGTCATATACCAGGGCAATGGTCTTCTCGTTATCCTTCTGGTAGTGGAACTGGTTCTCGATAAAGGCAAGGTTGACAAAGTTGCCCATGGTTGCGCTTGTGTACCATCCGACGTTGTTGGCATCCACATTGACCTCCTTCAGGTGTCGGATCATCTCGCCCTGGTAGGTGATGTTGGCCTTTGCGCGGGGTGCCGCGGCGGCAGCGTTTGTGGCATCGTTCTGGTGAGTGTCGGCGGCGGAGTTGTCGACGGTAGGGAAAGCGAAGGTGTTTGTGATCTCCAGGGTGCCATTCTGGTCCATGCCCACGAGGGAGCCGGTGGCCACGGTCGGGAAGGTCGACGAGCAGTGTCTGGCGATTTTCAGAATGACCTTTGCCAGGTGTCAGTCCTTGGATCATCATCGTCTTCGTCGAGGCAAGGTGGGGCAATGCGAGCTGCAACTCACCAGAGCATCGACCTGCACCGCCTGGAAAGGCGCATCTTTCGGAGCTTCGCTCATTTTGGGAGGTTCTGGGAGGCGAGAAGGAGAGAAATGGGCGGGTGACGAGCCGAGGTTGACGCCGAGAGTCGCTGGATGATGAGCTTCAGGAGCGCTCGCTCTTGGTGTTGGGAATATCGAACTTTTCGCCTACCAGATTTGTGGGCGTTGTGGGTTCGGGGCGGTGGGCGGTGGCAGAATTTGAGGGGGCCAAATACGCCGCCAAACCGCCAACCTTTTGCGTCCTCCAACCTTACCTTGCGACATTTCCAGCATCACACGGGATTCGCCGCCTCTCGAAATGACTTTTGCGACACTCTAGAAATAGCCATAAGTAGACGAATACATCAAGATTTACATCTCACAAAACGTTCAGAAGTCAACATGCCCTAGCCAAGCATTCGGGAGTCCTGATGCCCTGGCTGTGCCGGCGCGTTTCGCGTCTCGCGCCTCACTGCAAATCGCTTTCTTTTTGTCAAGTCATGCAAGTATTACTTCAATCTATTTCTACTCTATCCTCCAGTTGCTTCATTTTTGTTTTGAAATCCCAACACAATGCTCGCTTGCCCCTCATGATATCATACATAAAGAAAAATTGCACTTTTGGCAATGACGCTTTTCAATCCCAAACATATCCCAGAATGCTCCAAAGTCCCTTTGTTTCGTTCAAAAAAAAAAAAAAAATCATCGTCCTTGTCTCGCTCTCTCAAAAGTTAAGACTGGGCAGCCAAGCAAAGTTGCTTAGCTAGGTGTCAAATGCCCATTAGTTCACTCCCAGTCCTCAATCACCCAGTCGTCCACATTGTCGCGGATGGTGAGTCGGTGCTGGTCAATCTTCCAGAAAGCATACAAGTTTCGGGTGGCGCCGACTGCCTTGCGGTGCGCTGGTCCTCTACCACCGACCATTGCGTCCTCTCTCGATCTCCAAACGCAGGTTGCCAGATTTCTGAGCTCAGGATCAGGCGAACCAAACCAATATCTGTTTCATTCGGTTAGCGCGACGTCAAAGTGAGCGGCGAAGCACCCGGGCGTCTCTCTCTTACTTCAAGAAGCCTCCACTGGCAACGGCTTCAGCATGAGAAGCCTTATCCAACACGCCAAGGTCGCCATAATGGGTGCTCGGCTTAATCTGCGACCGGAATGCGACGATGTAGAAAGAAATCTCTTTGAACGGCCTTCCGGATTGCTGAGCCAAGCGCTTCACCTCCTCGAGGACTTCAGGCCAGTTGAATGATTCGACATAGGGTGCAGTGGCATAGTCATCGCGAATTGACTTGAAGGTTTGCAAAGCCCTCGCCACTATGGCGCCTTCATGAGAAAGGGTATCCAGGTCAAGCAGATGCTCCTTATCTGTGTATGGCGACTTGACGATGAACCTCTCTTCGTCAATAGGGTTCAATTCCAGAACCGGGGTGGCCTCCTTGGGCAATGAGGCCACGTCCAGAGGCTGCACCAACTCGACTGAAGCGGCCATGATGATTGATTATGGATATACTGAGGATTTTGTTCCAGAGAGAGAATCGTCTGCGTGGGAGGATACAATCCGACTTTTATCGAACCAATTCGCTTTTCTGGGGAAGAATAAAGACAGAAAGGGGGAAGAAAAGGGCTGAAGATGGATGGGAGGCCAAAAGAGTATTTATTTTGCAGTGGCTGGCTGGATGTGACACAACGCCGAGCCGTCTGTACACCGCCCGGACTTCGCAGAGGAACTCGTCTCAGCTCCCAACGGCGGCTAAGCTAGGCGGTTGAACAGGAGCAATCACGAGATATCTTACTCAATGATGCCACGACTCGTGGGGTTATGGGCCCAGAGGCAGATGCGTACCTACTATATCGAGTACCAAGATCGATTGCGTGACTGGTACTTAATGAGGTGGACCGTGGTTCAAATTTCGCAATACCGGATCTGCGCCAACAATCCTTCTACAGTACAAAGTGCGACGCACAGGACACGAAACGGTGGCCATTGGCATGCCAGAACTCTTTATATGAGATTCCAATCAGCTGGAATTAGACTTTCTGCTACGTGCTGATTCTTCAGATGGCCTCAGAGAGACCCTTTTGGACCCTTGGAGAATCTTACAGATAATACGGCTTTCCCATTATTCATCGGGATTTCTCAAGATTTTGCCCCGCGCTACTTCCAGCGGTCATCTTTGGAGAAGACCAGGGCGACAACGGATCCCGCTTTAGCGTGCAACGCCACGCATGGTCTGAATGACACCATTCTGGTGGCACCCAACCATGAATCAAGAGCGCATTTGTTTTAGGTGCGAGAAATTTTATGTCCGCAGTTTGACAGCCCAAGGGCTCGCTTGGCTGCCAATAGGAAGAAAAGGAGTTGAGATTTGGATGTGCGGCTCGACTCAGAAGAGGTTAAGCTGCCTACGCAACGAGCTGGCCTGCATCCCTAGGGGAGACAGAGGCATGAACCAATGCATCCCGGCTTCTTGCAACGTGGAGAGGGAGTCCCCGACAGCCGGCCTGCCTCGAAATGCTTTGGCGGACAGATTTCCCCTACTTACTGGACCCATTTCCCGGATCTGCCATTGGCCACTAAGATTTCTCCCTCGCAGAGTTTGCACAAGTCAAAGGGTTAGCCGGTGAGGACCCGAGCAAGCCGGGATCGCCGATACTGGCGCGGAACAAGGAACATGGTCCCTGAAGATCAATAGGGCCCCGCCCACACTGTTGATGCATTCACATCCGTACCAGCGTGATAGTTCACAGAGTGCAGACAAGAGGCGCACAAGCCGGCTTGCGAAGAGATTTACGGTCGAGCTGTTTTAGGGTCTAGGACGGAGACGGTACTGCGCTAGAAGTTTCGGGACGACTTGCCGGATCGGACACTGGCCGGCAGTGGCTTCGGAGTGCATGGCCTGGTCTCAACGCGGTGTCTGCAAACTTGAGAATCGGCGTCTGTGAAGAAATTCCTTTTTTTTTTTTTACCTCGTGGCAAACACTTAGCCCAAATCTCTTCAGTATTATGCCATTGGGTCTTAAGATGGTCCGAGTCGCCATCACTACTTGATGTCGAGGTTTTTTAAAGTCTCCCAGCTCCAAGTTGTCTACGCACCAGTTGAAAAACTAGCTGATACAACATGATAACGGCCCCCAAGAAAGGATAAATTAGTACAAGGTAGCTTGGACTTTCTTCTTGTTGGTTGTTTAGCCTATCCAAAGCGGTCATCCGTAAATGTAGCATAAAACTTGGAGCGCCCTCCCACGTCATCTCGATAGGGCAGCTTCTCACATGGTGTGGATACAGCTCCTCAAAGCATGCTCACCTCACACTACAGCAACAGCTCAGAATACTTTATACAAAAACCATCTCTACCGTTTGGCTCCATTATAGTTTGTTCGCAGAGCCATTGCAGCATTTAAAATTTCATCATATCTGAAATGCCTGCCCTACCGCCAGTTCACAAGTAAAAACAACAAACAACGACACAGATACAACTCATACACTGGATGACTCTTAATGTTTCCTTCTAGTGGAATGCTCATCAGCTTCCAATCCGGAAGGTGACATGCCCAGAGCTAGAAAAACTCGTGTTTCACCCCGCCATCAGAGTTTTATCCTCTTGGCACATCTTTTGTCATTCTTTTGTGCTCTTTCTGGTTCCATCCGGATGTCGCGAATACCGGTCAGCCGTGAGCCCTTGACGTTGTTGACTGAAGATTAATTTGACAACTTGCGGTTACATAATCGTTTGATGAGATTAGATGCATAGATGGATATGGAGAGTGGTTGGTTACAATGCCCCAGTGACAACGTGGAGTTCAAGAGTCTCAAACAATCGTGGAGGATGCGCCCTCCATCTACAAGATACCTAGTCCTTCAAGTGTCTTCTGATGATTGCTTGTGTTTTCTAGGTTCTAATCCCCTCACTACGTATCAAAATTAGGACATGAGATATCAGATGGCCACCCCCCATATATGAAGTTCGTCTGCTTCCTAGTGCACCAACGGCGTCTCTTTCAATGCGCAAGATGGTGGCCCACAGACTTGCAATGATTCAACCATAAAATATTAATTTTGTGCATTTATCCTGTTTTATTATGCGTGGTATCCAGATGGCGCCTCTGTGTGAAATAACGATGACGCTTGTTGTACAGCAGATTACTTTCATAAACTCACAATGAGAAGCTGCCGCCGCAGGAAGAGCTTTATCAAGACCCACGTTTCCATAGTCGAGGATTAAAGAAGGAATGCAAACAAAGTCTTTCTGCCACGGAGATAGAAAGTCTGCTCCGGTTTATTTCCTCGTTCTACAGCCCCAGTCATTTCCAGATGAGAAGATTTAACCGTAGGATGTTTTAGTAGCACTACTGATTAATGCGAAGATTGCATCGTCAAAGGAAGTGGCTAAAAAAGCACAGACACTGTTCTTTATGATCTGCAATTGGAATATAGATCCGAAAACACCTTTTGTGGCGTAAAAAAGCAATCAGTTGCGCCTTAATTGCACATATCTTTTTCAAGCGTTGTTGCAGCCACACAAGATCAGTTTCTATGCGGTATATCAGTAATTATAGGTACATCAAGGCTGTCAAGCTATTAATATATAGGTAACTACTGACTTTATAGGAGCCCTTCACGAGAGTCGTGATATGTCATTTCAGAGCACCAGGTCATATAGAGAGTTGCGTCTAATTTATATAGCTCATATACCGGTTAAATGTGTATATCATTCACATATTTTAATACATGGCACAGAGACGGCTATAACAAACAAAAGAATCGCATCAAAGATTTCCAGCTAAATACCGTTTCCAGTATCTTGACTGGATGAGGAATATTCCCGGTGAGATCTGGCACCGATTGGCGACCGGGGCTACGTGTAACTCCGTCCGGCACAAAAGGCGAGGAGGGTCTGGAGAGGACTAGTGCTGGATTGATACCGTTCCGGCCAATCATAAGGCGAATGATCCGAAGCAACCAGTGGATAATCTTTTAACAGTTTGGTATGGGGATTGCCTATCTCGTTACTTTGGCATCTGAGAGAAGTACATCTCAGCAACTTGCGACTCTCTGAAGTATTCCTTTTCATATATTTATTTTTCTCATTATTATTCGTTTCTTCTGCTTTCAATTATTCCATAGAGTTTTGCAAGCTCCTAAATGGGACTGAAGAGCGTGATGGAAGCTCCTGAGGTTCCGAAAACTAATAGGCCCCAAAACCGCCGCAAGGTGAAAACAGGCTGTCTGACTTGCAAGTATGCGTTCCTCTACCATCATTTAGCCCGGCCATTCCGCCACAGTTGGTCCAGCTGACGAACCAAAAAAGAAAACGTCGAGTAAAATGTGATGAGGCAAGACCTTCTTGTGAAAGATGTCTCTCAACGGGTCGTGTGTGTGACGGCTACGGAATCTGGGATAGTGTTAGCAAAGCCCCCAGCAAGCTGAAAGACAAGCGAGCCAGTGCGCTTTCAAACACCATTGTACTCTCTCAAGTTCAGGAGATTTCTGGAAAACCCTGCAGCATCGGATTTGAATACTTTCGCAAGTATACTGTCAACAAATTGCCCGGGGTCTTTGAATCCGGTTTCTGGAATTCGCTGGTATTCCAAGCTTGCGTTGAAGACCCTGCTGTTCTCCATGCGGCAACTGCTCTTGGTGCAGCGCATAAGAATGAGGAGGCAATCTCTTTGGTGGAGTATAACCAAGCAATACAACACCTTCGTCGACATCTCAATCGTCTCGACAATGACGCACTCCGCGTGTCACTGATAACATGCATGATCTTCGCCTGTCTTGAATTACTGAGGGGAGGCTTCAAAACCGGGCACGCGCACTTGACCAATGGTATGCAGCTCCTTCGAGAAATCCAAACACGTCAGGGCATCACATCGTTGGATGGTCCTATTGTTTTGCGGACGCATCCTCAGTCTGTCGAGGACGCGTTGGTCGAAGTGTTTTCTCGACTCAACATCCAGGCAATGCTTTTCGGACAAGTATCAAACCATCACATTTTTGTTAGTGAACGCGCGCCAGACGGACCGAAATACAATATTCCCTCAAGTTTTCAGAACCATACTGAAGCTCGAAAACATCTTGATTCTCTCATCAACGGCGTCTATAATCTAACCCAGCAGGGCAGAAATATCCTTCACAATCAGAAGCAGGTCTCAGAACAGTTATATCAATGGAAAGAGGAACTCGACATCGCCCTGATACGATGGCTGCAGGCTTTCAATTCCAGCCAGAGAGGATTACTTGCGGATCTTACCCCGCGGAAAATGTATCGTACACCACTTCTGCGTCTATATCATACAATGGCCACAATCATGGCCGCAACCTCTTTGCGTGGCACCGATGAGATGATCTTTGATTCGTATAACTCAAATTTCGAAGCCCTTCTTAGACAAGCCACCGAGCTATGGGACGTGATGCACAACGCGTACCTAGCATTCAAAAAGCTTACCGGATATGTAATGCCTGCGATTTGCTTCACGGCAGACATGGGGTTCATTCCACCGTTATATTTCACAGTTATCAAGTGTCGTCAGCCCAACTTGCGGCGAATGGCTATCGAAATTCTCATGTCAGCTCCTCATCGAGAAGGAGCCTGGAGCGGCCCTCTTGTAGCTCGTATGGCAGAACACATTATGGCTAGAGAAGAAGAGGGTATATATGAGGATCTTGATATCATGCCGACCTGTCAGCCAGGGAGTGCGCTGCCTGTTGTACCTCACTCATCACGGTTTAACGATATTAAAGTTTCTCTGCCTGAGCGTGTCGGCGGTAAAGCAGTTTTATTTTGTAGTCGATATCTGGGGGGAGGGGAGTGGATCGCAGACAATCAAGAGTTTGCCGTCTCATTGGAAGATAGCGTTAGTTCTCGCATCTGGGACTCTGATGCTACCGCATATTTTGCCAGATTATGGAATGGACAAATTTGAGAAGAGTCATTGTTTAGAAACCAGCTGAAGATGACTGAAATTTCTATAGCTAACAATCAGAAATTCTCTCAAATTCTATGCTGCAATATTCGTGGGATTGACCAAAGCAAAAAATATTCACAATTTCCTTCCGGCTTCCAAGCTAGAAGTAAGCTACTCTTCAGCCCAGGACGGTGAAATAGGCTATTGAAGTTAGCAATAATCCAGCGTAAATATATATCCAAGCTCATGGTCGATTACATACCTGTTGCTCTGGCACGTACTCAAAGTTACCAGCGTTATCGAGAAGACCAACATTCTGCACATTGTCAGGAACCTCCGCACCCCACAAAAGGTCATACGGAAAGCCCAGTTCAAACGGCACCGCAGCTTCAATCTCCGCAATGTCCTCCTCGGTCAGCTTGAGCGTCAGAGCTGCGATGTTCTCCTTCAGCTGCTCTACCTTGCGGCCACCAACAATAGGAAAGACATAGGGCGCTTTGTGCATTACGTATGCCAGCGCAACGCTCGTAATAATCGAGTTCTTGCGAGTAGCAACAGCCTCCAACACTTTGCTAACCTTGATCTCCCCTTCGGTTGCCTCCACATTGCGTCCGCCTGGAGCGTTGCGTTGCTCTTCGGTCTTGAATCTACCAGCTCCGAGAGCACCCCAGGGAGCTATACCCATACCTTCGGCTTTGCACATGGGGATAATATCTCGTTCAAATTCTCGTGCGGCGGCGGACCAACGTCCCTGGTATACAGAAAACTGTCGAAGGCCATGGTTTCTTGCATACTCGTTTGCTTTGCTGTATATTCCGTTGTTAATTCAGAAATTTGCACCGTTATACTTGATGAACATACCTCACGACCCATGCTGGGCTGTCACTGATTCCTAGATACAAGACCTTTCCGGAATTCACGAGATTATTCAGGGATATCATCAGCTCTGAAGTTGAGGTGCTAAAATCCCACCAGTGGACATAGAGCTAAAAGCAGATGTCAGCAGAAATGAGTGACTGGATAACAGGGTGCTCACGAGATCGATATAATCAGTCTGCAGCTTCTTCAAGCTTGCTTCGACAGAAACATGGAGACTTTTAGAGCCGTTACCGGTATAGTTGGCTTTCAATTTCTTCGAATCGGGATGGTTTTCGTAATTTGTCGTGTACTTCGTAGCAATCACTTGAAGCAATTAAGTTCGTTAGCATAAAACCGACTTGATGTATTCGTAAAGTCATTAGGGAATCACACCCATCTCGTCACGGTTTCCGCGTTTTTTCATCCATTCGCCAATAATCGTTTCAGACTCCCCCAATTGATAATTGTTGGACGTGTCAATGAAGTTGCCTGATATGAAGATGTGAGCCACGAAAACCCGTGAAAAGAATTCGTTCTATCCAAACATAACGAACCTCCCTAGTTAAGATTTTCGTTAGTAAATAATCCATCTTAATCGAACCTCAGACGCATATGACTTGCCTGTTGATAAAAAACGTCAAGAATCTCTTCAGAAGCCTTTTGATCACAGTCTCCCAAATATCCTTTCCTAACAACAAAGTCAGAAATGTCTACCATCAGCGGCGTACGCGACACAAACCATCCCGAGCCAAAGCTCATTGCTCCAAGACAAAGGGGGCTGACTCTCACAGCGCCAGATGGGGATAACAAGCGGTATTTGTTCAATGGGCCAACTGGAGTAGGTGCTGCCCCTAGAATCCTTCGGTTGACTTTCGGTGCCATTTTGTATTGTTCGGGGTCAATATGAGCAAGACTAGAAGAGTATCTTAGTATTTGTTCAGTTCTGAGAGCTCTGTTGATTTCGAGTGAATTGATCACAGAGAAGGGGGAAGAAGGGTTATTTATAAAAGCATTCCTTGCGATACATCTCTACTTCAGCCAAATTACTCTCCCTGGTTTGATAAACATTTCTATGACATCAACGTTGTTGATTATTTACGTCGTACTCGCGTTGTCGATGAAACGGAGATAGAGTGCACCAATCTACAATTGAAAGATCCGACCGAACCAATCAGGTGCGATAGAATCCAATTTCAGATACTACATCTGGAATTGGCCCATAGGCGGACTTAAAGATACTAACTCCAAAATTCCGTGATTGTGTTCTACGACTTGACAGATTTCGAGATATATATATTGCCACACTTATCTAGGTAGGCTATACACGCGGTGTCTCTCATTAGGATAATCTATCCTCTATCAATGTTCCAGACGTATCGCTGTTGGCGCTGAATTAGATAACCCTGCATATTTGAACATGCGATTTTTCTTACTAATCCAAAATCATTTTCCCCCCAATTTTGCCACTACACTCTCAATAATAAAGCATCCATGAGTATTATTCATTCATAGATGCTATGTAATGGACTCCAGTCATACATGTATACAACTTGCCAAGCATATTACATACAGAGGTGGGGTTAAGTAAGCCTTTCAACGCTCACAAATCCCAATTCCAGAAACGGCAACACAATCGTTTATTAGCGCCGCTTGTGTTATACACAAAATCCGCCGTTGAAAGAACCTCGGCACTCCATAGTTTACAGAAGAGATGGCTGAAAATGGAAGAAAACTCGCAGAGTAGCGCAACGATGTACGAAAGCCAGCTCCAACTCGCATGTTGAATTCGCAAATACGCTCGGGATCTATTAGAAATGTTTGCCCGATTCTCCTGTCCGCTTGCGTGTGACATCAAGTATAAAGCCATGCCGCCATGTCCAACGTAGTCGTCCATCAACTCAAAAACTCAACACCTAAAACTCAAAAGAACTTCATTACCTCCATCTTACCAGTTTATCCACCAGAAACAATGGCTACCAAGCAAAGACTCCTCCGCTTGACGCTCATGCAGTACAAGAACCCCAAGATCACCGATGAAGAATTCCAAAAGCACTGGAGCGAGCACCACGCACCAATCGCCTCCAGCTGGCTCGCTCGCAACGGAATCGTGGGATACACACAGGTAAAAACAAATCTGCCTCTCTCAAAATTAATCATATTATTCCTAGGAATTCATGCTAAAGTGAAAACGAATCAACCGTCATGTAGTACCACACACCTCCCGAAACACGCAACCTAGCCACTGCCCTCGCCGAGACAGTGGGAGCTACTGTCGCGCCGTTTGACGGCTACGTCGAGTTTTTTGTTAACAACCCCGAGGATCTGTGGAAGGCTACTTCGGACCCGGAGTATCCTGTTAAGATGCACCCTGACGAGCAGTACATGTTTGATAGTAGCAAGATGCAGGTCACGATTGGGTGGGTCGAGGTGTATATCCAGAACGGAAAGGTGGTCAACATTGTTGATGGCAAGTCTGCATATGCCCAGTAGAGAGCATCATGTAAACGTATATATGTCTTTGATAAATCGACTATAAGCCTAGATGTTTGCTTCAACTGTCTTTAGTTGTTTGTCTATCATAGTAGTCGTTGATCTGATGAACAAGCGACAACCAGGGGGAAGACACCCGTTATAATACAAGTATATCAACCAGTAACTCATTCAATCTTCTACACCCACCCGATTCTTTGCCCTGAGATATTTCCCCAGCACCAAAGCCTGCCCAATCCCCCACCGACTCCCCATGAGCTCAAGCATCTCACTCAACCAATCGGCATCCTCACGACCGATATCTACAACACCTATCAAGACCTGTATCGAGCCCAGTAGCCCAAACACCCCCGAATGCTCAGGCGACAAAGAATTGCTCGTCTTCGTCGTCTCGTACATCCCGAGAATATACGACACGCTGCCGCGAATATCGAGCATCATTGTCGCCAGAATCTTGCGCGAAGCTTCCTGTTGCGAGGCATGAGCCGCCATCAGCGCGGGGTGTGCCTGCGTGACGGGCAAAGAGAGTGAATCGAGATATCGTAACAGCATGGTATGGACAAGGATTCGGCATATGCGGTATTGGTTCCAGATGAACACTTGCCAGGCGCATGCGTAAACGTGGTGGGAATTTCCGTGGCCCTTGTCAGGATCGGTATATCTACATGCGGGTGGGAGATTTGACTCCCACGATAGCAGCTCCTCTTCCAAGCTCACAGCTCTGGACACCCTCTCGGTGATTTTCGTCACTTGGTCGGTATTCTCTAATGAATGCATATCCGTAAACCTACATATTCTGCCGAATAGTTGCCTAGCGGGCAAGAGATCCCCGTCTGATATTAACGCGGGAGAAGAGCGACAAAGCTCCCGGATGTGAGTAGGAACAGGTACACGTCTGATAAGACAACTCATCGCCTATGCAGCAAAGCCCAAGTTAGAATAAATCGTCATATATCATTTCGTAGGGCATCAATTACCAGCAAGTAGAACAAGTGCAGAAAGGGCCGCACATCAATCGCCTTCTTCCACTCATCCTCACTCCAATGCCGTATCAACGTCGCCGCCGCCTGCGTATGGCAAACCCAAGCCTCAAGCGACGAACTATCCCGGCATGCAATAATCTAATCAAAACTCATCAATCTCCCATTCCTCTCACCCCACACACAAAAACAGAGAAAGAAAATACTCACCTCAAACATGGCCATCATCACCACCGCCCCGACCGTACACTCCGTCGTCGCCTCCCCCCGCTTCTGAATAGCATCATTGATCGAATGCAGCGTCAGTCCGTACTTTGTCCTCGCCAACGCCATCACGCCATGATCCTTCTCAGAATTCGCCACGCCCGCCAGCCCCACGGCCCAGATCCCCAGCATCTTCGCCGTCGGCAACCCCGTCGCGCTCTGTATCGCGTAGAACTTGTTCGCGCCCGTCATGGAAAAATGGCGGAAGAAGAAGACCTGCGCCACTGACTCCGTGGGGATGGAAAAGTTGAACCGCGGAAGCGATAGCAGCTCACCGTGCTGTTGTCGACGACTTGATGATGAAGAAGCCTTGTCGGCTGTGGAATCAGAGTCATTTGGGTTGGATCGCTTCTTCTGCTTCTTCTTCTTGCCAACTTGCGTCCCCGCCATGTTGACGATGCGGAGCTCCGTCTGGCTTCTATATCCCCAGCAGACCAGTCCGGCCCTCGCGCACTGCGCGCACCGCGGCTTGGATTCATTGCACTGTCCTTCTTAGTCTTCGCTCTTCTTCACGTATAGACTGCATTAATGGGCAAAGAGGAAATGTATAAAAGGAGCAGACGTACTTTGATTCGCCGAGACCTGCAGTTGACGCAAGCTGTGCTAGTCGGTCGCGAACCCATTGTTCAATACCAGGTCACCGCTGTCAAAGGGGAAAAGAAAGCTCAGAACCTATGTAAATCAACTTCACTTATACACATATAACTCATAGAATTCAAATCACAAACAAAACAGAGTCAAATTGTCATGATGAAGTGATAAAGTTGAATGAATTAAAGGTCAGCAACTTCGAGGTTGGTTGAATCCCCCAACTTCTAGCGAATAAGCCAATCGCGCTCATAGAAATACCCAAGTAGTAATCTAGCGTATCTTTTTTATTTCCGACTCATCGACCTTTTTCCTAGTCAGCGTAACCCCTAGAACACTCATACAGTCGGAGCGAAACTCTCTCCCCTGCGGAATAAGTAAGCCACCTCAGAGTTATTAAGCGGTGTGGACTTCGAAACAGGGGCCTAAAGCCAAAAGTTCAGCTTCTCATCTCAGTTCAGCTTCTCATCTCAGTTCAGCTTCTCATCTCACACCGTGCCGCCAAAGTCCGGCCTTCACATCGCTCACCACCCCCTCTCATTCTTCATCTCATCTTGCAACACCAAAAAAAGACACACAAATCCATTTCCCGGCATCATCTGTGAATTAATTGATTTATTGTCGTCTATGTGAAAACATAACACACCCCTCCCATTCACAACTCAACACACAAAGTCCATTGAATTTTCAAACATTTTTGTTTTAAAAAAACCGCTATCTTGACTCTCCCAACTCTCTCTCACGCTCGCTCTCACTCAGTCCTATCTGACATGTTTGATTTCGAGGACGCCGCCTCAACGTCCCACCTCTTTCTTTCTTTCTCTTTTTTTCTTCTTCAAAGTAAAAAAAAAAATTCACTCCAAGAGGTTGCACGACAACGCTGGCCCTAGAAGGCATCGTCACAAGACCATCTATTCTCATTCCAACTCCGGACAAGGCTAAGAATATTAAAAACAAATGCCAAGATCCACCAGGATGGAGCCAAAGAAGAAGAAAGCAACGGTCGGCGCCATCCTGTAACAGGTGGTCGGCGTAAGTGTAAAAAATAATGGAGGAGTGGTCAGCGGCCAAGGATAAAACTCCCACTGCGCGCTGGACGAAACTACCACAAGGAGGAGGCCCAAGCAACCGGGGAGTGGGTTTTTCAAAGAGTTCCCAGTCAACTTGGTAAGACATCAAGAAATTCGTAGACATCGTCCTACATCCTCATGAGCAAAAGCTCCCCCAAGGGTATCGAAATTTAAGTAAGGAAAAAAAATATGATGCACGGATATCCAAAAGGAAAAAATAAATAAAAATGGAGGCGAAAAAAAAAGGCCGATATAAAAGCGTGTAGATCATCAGTTCCAGCCAAGGGAATTCTCAGCCGCAACAGGAGCGGAGATGTTGGCAGTGCGAGCAGAGCTCGTTCCGCTGTTGTGGCTGTTGCGAATTCCGGTTCCACCATAGCTGGACATGTCGCGGCTCATCAGAGCACCGCCCATGAGGGCAGGGCTTCCGTTGCCAGCATACTGCATGCCAGAGGAACGCTGGCTGCCATCAAGGGAGCTGCTGCGGCGGTGAGCCTGCTTCTTGCGCTTGTAACGACGAGCAATGATGAACATGGCACCACCATACAGAGCACCCAGGCCGACGGCACCGACGGCAATACCGGCGGTGGTGGCCTTTTGCTTAGAGGTCTGGCTATCGGTGCTGCTGGTGCCAAAGGCGTCGTTGTTGCTGGAGCCAGGGGCAGGACCGTTGCCACCGCTGCCGCTGCCGCTGCCATCACTGCCATCGGTAGAACCACCGCCGGTAACTTGGCCAAAGATGTTAATCTTGGGGTTGATCAGGGCGGTCAGGTTGCGGACAATGGGGTCGGGGTTGTTGTAGATGAGAGAGTTGGCAACCGACATGTCCAGCTGAAGCTTGTCAATCAGGTTCTGGGGGTAGTTGATCTTGGCAAGAGTGGTAATGTAACCCCACTGAGTTCGGGTGTCGTAAGGAACAAGCTTGGCAACCTGAACCTTCTCCACATCGATGCCGGCAGCGTTGGCGAGAGCTTGGGGAAGGTACTTGAAGATCTGAGCGGCGGCGACGGTGTTGCCGGCAACGAACAAGTAGTTAAGAGGATACAGGAATCCAACCTGGATCGGGACAGTGCCTTCAGCAGCGGGGGTGTTGGGATCATCGGGGTAGATGATCTTGGGAACATTGGTTGGCAGTGCTGTTGAGGCAGAGGCAGTCTCGGAGGAAGTAACCGGGGTGAAGACCATTGTGGTAGGCTCAATGACAATGGTTGTTGGCAGCCAGTCGGCGGTGTTCGTCAAGGTGGCAGTAGGTCGAATGCTCGTGACGGGTTCAGCGGTTGACGTCGGGACAACAGGGATAGTGACAACCGGGGTGGAAGATTTCGAGACAGTCACCAGTGTGGATGACGAACCGCCGGTCGCAGTAGCACCAGCACCTGATGTTGCCGGGGTCGACGATTGGGTCGCGGGAGCAGAGGTCTCCGTGTTGTTGCCCGAGACACCGGTCTCGACCGCAGAGGAAGAGGCGGTACCCGAGGCAGTGGCTGGGCCGGTGACTGAGCCAGTAGCTGAGCCAGTAACTGAGGCGGTAGGCGAAGAAGTAATCGGGCCAGTTGGCTCGGCGCTGGTGCTGTTGCCGACGGGGGAACCTGTCACTGAGCTGGTGGGGGCGCTTGAGGTGCCTCCCGGAGGGCCAGTAACAGTCGCAGAACCAGTAACGGGAGGCTCAGTGCTGGTGGAGTTGGCGACAGAACCGTCAGAGCTCGTAGCGGAGGTGGCCGAGTTAGTAACTGAGACCGGGATGGTGGGGATCGAGATCGAGAGCGGGATGCTGAGACTAGGAGTAGTCGAGGGCCCTGCGGAGGAAGTCGTGTTGGCTCCATCCTGGGATGTCGCCGGAGCAGAGCTAGAGGCGGGAGACGATGAGGTTCCAGTAGGAATCACCGGTGGCAGCGTCAAGGGCAGGGACAAGCTAGGAAGAATGCCTCCATCCGAAGAGGTGGTCTTCTGAGCAGACGTAGTAGATCCGGTGCCAGCGGGAGATGACTGGACTGGCAGGCCAGAAGAAGTTTCGGAAGCAGGTCCCGTCGTCTCGGCAGCGGAGGTGGCAGAGGTCTTTGTTGGATCCAGGATGGACTTGATGGGATCCAAAAGACCACCACCAGTGGAAGACGGCTTCGCAGAGGTGGAACTGACATTTTCGATGGTGGAGTTGCCTGAAGAGCTGCTATCGGGAACACCGCTGCTGGTGGAAGAGGCAGCGCTGGAAGACCCAGTTTCAGCCGGAGCGGTGGTCGAAGGGAAGCGGACGCCAGTGGGATCAATCACGATTCCAGTCTCACTGGCCTTGCTAGACGTGGCACGGGAAGAGGACTGAGCACTGCTGTCAGAAGAGGTCGTCTGAGGAGGTGTCGTCTCGGCAGAGGTAGCAGCAGAAGAAGTCGTAGAGGACGTTTTGCCTCCAAGGGGGAGGCTGAGGCCAATGCTAAGGCCCAGCCCATCGCTGCTCGAGGAGGACGATGGCGCATCAGAAGAGCTAGTTCCGGCAGGAGCAGAGGTGGAAGAACCCTGAGAAGAGGAAGCTTGGCTGGAGGTTCCTGATGGTGCCGTTTCGGACTGGGTGCTACTTCTAGTAGGCTTGAAAGGGGTGGGCGAGCTGCTGCTGCCGGTGCCTTCGGGAGTAGGCGTAACGATGACTGTTTTCCTCGTAACAATGGTCGTCACACTGCCCTGGATCGAAGAGGAGGTCTCGGAAGAGCTGCTCGAGCTCGACGATACACTGCTCGACGAGCTGCTGGTGGAAGAGACATCGCTAGAAGAGCTGCTGGTGGAAGAGACGTCGGTAGAAGAGCTGCCGGTAGAAGTGACGTCGGTAGAAGAGCTCGTGGTGGAAGAGCTCGTGGTGGTGCGATGATGATGATGCCCAAAGAGGCCAGGAATGCCATCAAAGTCCGACGACGTCGTCGTTGAGCTAGAGGGGATGGTTGAGTTGGAACCTCCCAAGTCGCGCTTGATCTTGTGGGGGTAGTAGATGCGAGGGCGATCAGCCTTTGCGGCCACCGACATGGCCAGGGTGGCCAGCAGGAACAGCGATTTGGTCTGCATGGTTGCGAATCGTTTCCCGGTAGTGTTTTTTAAGTAATGAATGTATATCCCTGTGATGAAGGAGTGTGGAGTTTTGTATTTTGAGGTGAATATACTGCTCCTCCAGTTAGCAATGCGTAATTGACAGAGAAACAAAAGCTGTCAAGCTGGATAGGATGCCTCACTGTCAGAAACAGTTTTCAACGAATGTACTTGACAAGTGTCAATGAGCGTGTTGGTCTAGAAGGCCATGTTAGCAGAGATTCTCGAATACTCTCGTACACCAGTAGATTTCCCATTCAAGGTTTGCGCCATCCCCGGGCCATTGGCGATTTCATCTTCTTTTTCAATTTTTTTTCCCTTCCTTTCAATCAAACAATTCCATAAATGGCAATGAAGAATACCAATTGCCGGCCGGACGACACCCTCGTATGCGTGCGCAACCATATGTCCATTGATCGCCCCTCATTTCCTCGCTCTTATTGTCCTCGCCCAACAAAGCCCTTTGATCCAACCGTCTGGCACATCTGATGAATACTCACATTTTATCTTCGTATACCGGTGCGTATGTGCGACGAAAAAAAAGCAATAAAGGAGCGTCTGGGTGTTGAATCAATCGTCATATAGCGTCCGTCACCGGGGAAGCGTAGCGGCGTATTGGTCCCGCAGAAGTAGTAGTCGAACGAAGGTGTAGAGTCGCGAGAAGCTCCCGAAGCCCCAAGGTCATTCAGTCATGAAAAACCGAATCTCGACAGAGGGCGTTGACGCGCGGGCGGCGCAGTGTCGAGAGCCGAAGGGGGAACCGTCGCCGAGAGGTTGTCGAATGAGCGGGATGGCGATGGATTGGGAGGGGGGAGGATGGGAAGGGCGGGAGAGGGAGAGGGAAGAAGGAAATAAGACGCAGCCCAGCCTGTGAAGATGACCCAGAGCCAGAGAGAAACGAGAGACAGTGGATGGGAGACACAAACAGAACAGGGCCCCAAGGGGGGTGTGGCATCTGGCAGGGGAAGGGAAACGAGAAAGAGGAGAGACGACAGGACAGAGATTGTGTGCTGCTCTCTAGCGCCCGTGGCAGTAGGACCGACCGTCGCGGATACCACCTGGGCCGTAGCAGGCAGGTACTGTTTGGCAGCGGCTGCGGTGTGGAGGTACGGGGCAGCGCACGAGGAGGCATGTAACAGGTACGGGGGGGTGCTGGGCTGACAGGGGATGTGCAGGTACCTGCAAACTGCTCCCCACAGAGTTTCAAGGCTACAGGCCGGAGAAGAAGCTGCTTGGCTTGGTCTCTGTAAGTACGGAGTACGAGTACCTGCAGCAGTTCTCGTACAGTACAGGTAGGGTATTCGTCACCTCCAGCAAGAATGAGTACAGTGCTGGACTGCTTCGCACAGGCCCCCCCGATGTCACACAACGGGCTGGGGTTGGCCCTGGGCGGCTTTGTGTGGAATGGATGGAATGGAGGGCACAAAAGCGCGAGCCAACGTCGCGATGCTTGGCCCAGTACCTCCACGATGGGCGTCCACAGGGGCGGCAGTACAGGGCGTCAACATGCGTGAACCGGCGGCAAAGCAGGTACCGTCAGCGGCAGCCGAAGGTCTCTGTCGCTCTGCAGGTACATAATGTGCATTCGCGATGGTACCAGAATCCAGGATCCAAAATGTTACTTACCAGGTTGATACCTGTACAGTTAGTTGGCCTCTCTCTGCAAGCGTAGCCGAGACTCCAGGCTTCTCAAGGATTCCCTTGTCCCAAGCGAGCGTCAAAGAAACTTTTTTTGATTCATGCGTGCGAGCCTCCAAGAGAAAGCACTGCCACGGTTGGAAATTGCACCCGCCAAAACGGGCCTGGTACCAGCTCGTCGTCGCACCGGCGTGGACGGCCAGAATCCCGAACAATAGCGCAGTACCTGTCCGGCGTTACGACGTTGCGGCCAAGCTCTGCGGTGCGCCCATAGCCGCCCTCCACCGGCCTTAAACACGCGTCAGGTACCGCCCCAACATGTCCCGGCCACGTTCACTTCGGGCGGGCCAGGGGTAAAACCAGTGACCTTCTGATCCATTGGGCCAGCGCCCCACCGGCCCACGCTACGGGTGATTTTTTTTTAGATGCTTGGTGCGGCGGCGAAACGGCTTCGGGTACCTCGCAAGTACCGCCGCACCGTTTCTGCCAACCTCGCCCTGGACTCTCTTCTTCGTCCTTCTGCACCTGTCGATCAATCGCCATGCCTCAGATTGCCGTGAAGGAAAGCTGGTCGAGCTCATTGCCGAAGGTGGCGGAGGCATGCCGTGCAACAACGCCAGAGGTTTGCGATTCAGCACCGGTGGCTTGCATTCACGTTCAGGTTGGTTGTTTACACACCACATTCAGTATACCTGTATGCACTTGTACTTACACCGACAGCCAACAACGCGCATGAGGATTCCTTGGGTGCAATTTCGTCCTGCGCCCAATGGCCGAACCGCGTGAGCTTCGTATTACACACTGGTTCGATGAATTCGTATGCCGCCACAAGCAAATTAAAGCACCTGTAAGCAGTAAGAGCTCACGGCATCTCAGCTAATGCATCCCGCACAGCACGGGTTGTCGCCTGATTCCACGGAAAGCTTGTGCATGTACGGTACCTACCGAACAGAATAGAACCGTACAGTATCGATTACAGAAGCATGTCGAAAATGCCTCGCTCGCGCCGTGGAATCCGGCACCGTCTGGCGGTGGAGAGAAAAGCGTTCCTGGAGCTGCCCTGCCCGTCCAAGTTTTTGTTTTGTTGCCTTGATTCCCACGAACAGGGATCCCAGCTCTCTTGGCCTTCTCGGTGATGTGCGACAAGTGACTTGCCAGATACCTTCGCACCCTGAACGAGCACCCGCGCGAACCCCTGGCGCCCGGAAGGGTTCCTGGACCAATGGCAAGGGCGCTAGGAGCCTTAGCTCGTCTCGGGGCAGGATTGGCGTCGTACCTTTAATATTAACGACCAGGGGGCCAGCAAGCAAGTACTCTGGCACTGTAGATTGCGTGGCGAGGTACTTGTTTTTCGCGGCCTTACTCCAGTCATGGCCCACGATATCCTCTTCTGCACGTACCACTTTTCTCTATCCCGTTTCTTCAGTTTTTTTTTTTGTTCTATCGTTTTCTGTTCAGGTGTTCCGTACACTCCCACCGCGGCTGCTTCAGGCTCGCCGTTGGCATGAAATCGCCTCTTTTCCTGCAAGCCATTTAGCTGTCACCGGGCTTAGCGTCGACGGCTCAATAGTTCCTGGCGCTAAAGATTCCATGAGAGCAAACGAGGCTCGACGCGCGCCATCGACAATGATTCAGATGCTGCAATGGAATCCTGCTTGTGTTGCTACTGTACTTGTGGTACTCTCAAGCCTAGTGTAGGTATTCTCTACATGATGATGGGTGTCCGGCATAGAGCTGTTGTAGGTACCCAGTACACGCTCTCACAGGAGCGTAGATCAATTACTGCTATCAGATAGTCATTTCCAAGGAAGCGAGCCGCTAAAAGCAGATAATTCATGCAAATCAGATCATCCGGCACCTTCCAGACCAGCGGATAATCAAAAGACATGCACAGCAAAAACAGCTCATTTAGATAGCTTCCACGGCTTATGTAACTGGATGCTTGGCCCAATAACCGCCCCCAATTGATACAGCAGTGTAACGAACGCCTTGCTGCGGTTTATTACTTGTGCTTGTTTAATGAGATTGGCGCATAGTACAGTAGCCAAGCATATGCATACATTCGCTCAATATTACTTGTTATTGCATTGCTGCAGGCTCGCTCACACACACTCTCATACAAGTAGGCACCAGCCAATGCGCGTGCTTTCTTCGACTCTCGTCCCAGAAATGAATGTCGAATGCACGTGCGGGCCTCAATTGGTCTCTGATCGTCAAAGCGCTCAGAAACGGCAATGGCCGTACTGTAACGTATGCAGCCCACCGCCTCCGTACGGAGCTTCAAGTTTCAATCAAATCTTTTTTTGGACCGCGGGAAAGGCGTGAGATTACGGGGCGGTGCCAAGCTGCCGCTATTGCTATTGGTACACACGCGCACCGTCAACACCGCAGACGCTCATTTCAACGGTACCTCGTACATGTAGCGGCTGTACAGTTTCTAACTCAGCTGGAATGTGTGCCAACTCACTCTGTAACAAGCCCATATTTTTGGTTTCTGCTTTTTTTTTTTCCCCCCGAATGATCATCCATACTGCGCTGAAGAATCCGTAGTCTCAGACCATCGGCGGTGGTGCCCAATGTTTTTGTTTCATCGAGGCTGAAGCCTCTCCTCAAACCGAGACATGGATTGGCCTCCTTTTTTTCAGGCATGCGATGCTACTCTAGTCTGCCGTAATCGACCAATGTCGGCGTAGTGCTAGTAATACGAGCAACACGCTCCCACATGCCGGACAAGCTGTAGTAGCTCCATCCGTAGCAGATAGTGTCACTCAACTTGTTCTCAAAGGGGACATCCATTGCGCTTTGACCTCGAACTTACAAGGCTAGGGAGCTATACGCCCTTGAGCTGTCAGAGGGCGAAAGAGCCTCAGCCTTGTCAGCTCGGCATCGTCACTTGCCGTCATCCGCATCCCGAACCGTAATATTCCGTATATGCCGTCAAGGATTGGTACAGCCTCTCCGTTTGTCATGTACTTGCACCTATTTGGGTTTATTCTACGACGCACCTTCGGTATAAGTGATAGTCGCACAGAAGAGAAGAAAAGAAAAGGGGCATTTAACTACCACATGTTATCAGAAGACTACTACGAAGGATACGAGCCATGCTAACGGAAATTGACCATCACCACCTAGCTTTAGGTCACGTCTTGGCAGATCCTTCATTGGTGCGCAGCGGTGCGAACCAGCCATGAATTACTACCGTTCAAGTGCCACGGAAGCAGGGGAAGTGTCCTTGTCAGACTTGAAGTATGTTCTAACACAAGTCTGGATACAAAAAAAAGAGAGAGAAATACGAGTATAGCACAGTGACTACAAAGGTTGTTAGTTGCGAAGCAGCAACTTAGTCTCAGACCATCTTGTTGATGTCGGGAGTGAGTGGCTTGAAGAATCGTCGCCTCCCTAGTGTTTCTCTCATCCGCCTTCCAATGATCTGAGTCGCGTCCTAGATGGGCGTCATTTATAAAATATGTAACGGCTTGTATGTATTACCCGTTATACGAGTATGCGGCAGAACCACTGCTGTGTTGACTGTTTGTGGTTGTTATCTCGCCAAACGAATGGCGAGATGGAATGTCAAGCAGAATGCATGCCCAGAGGAAGGCTGTGCAATACCTAGATATCGGCAGCTATCCGTGTATTGCTGACTAGGTACATGTTGCTTTCGTTTCCCGTCCCTTTCACTGTAATCATGACATAAACATCCGATATGCCCCCTTTCGAGTCCTATACGCGTGTTTGCGGCGAGTGATGTGGCAATTTGAGCAGTAATGACAAGTACGGCGGTCTATTGTTTTGTTTCAAGCTCTTTTAGTCTTCAGCAAGAATTAACCTACAGCCGCAAATCTAAACGTTATCATGATGGTAACTACTTGTCGCCGAGTTTAGAGCCCGTCTACCAGTCAACCCAAGTTTGGTCGCCAAACACTCGCCAGTCATACAACTCAGTGAATGTAATGAGCGGTAGACAAGTAGGGTACCTTCCCAACGCGTAGTACTCTTAATGGTGATCAATTTATGTCATTTGGATTCAGCACACTAAGTCGACTCTCTAACTCCTTCACAGTTGCATGGAGTTCAAGTGCAGTAGCAACATAATACCGCTTGTCCGGTACAAGATACATGGTTCCTCAAGTACCTGCTATTCTTGTTACCCTCTCCCAAAATTGCCACTTATTTCTGATTGTCTTCTACTGTCTACCAAATTTGGGATGTAAGATGTTGGATAGCCATCTCCTAAGTTTAACATACCGAGTGTATATGGATGCTTTCGCCTTTTGGATTCGAATTAAATCGTGAGCATCTATGCTTCGCTGCGTCATGTGCCTATTAGTAAGTATGGTACGAAATCATCATACCTTTTAGTACAATTATACCAATGTGGCTGGTAAAGGCGCTGCAGTTGTTGTACCATGACCAATGTTTCTTGTTGGGATATCATCACGAAGAAGTAGAGCCTTGGACCAATTGCTTAATACTCCTGCGTTATGATGGGCATCTTCTGTGGCAGATGTAATTCTAGCGGAGGCACTACTAGATTAGCTGTAGAAATGAAATTCCATGGCTTGTACATATATTGGATGAAGATTCTTATTTTCTATGTTTTTCGTTCGGTTCCCTGCTTCTTGTTGTTGTGAGTGATATATTGGCGAGTAAGCTACATGGCGATGTGATTCTTTATTCGGATGCTATGAAAAGCTTACACTCTATGACAACATGCCTTCTTGCAAATTGTTCAAATTACCATTCAAATAGAATGCTCAAAATCCCCATCCAACTCCATCGTTTGGATATAAGTAGAGCACAAACCGCATCTCCAAATTCCGCTGTAGGGTAGCCCGGTGCGATATCTCATCTCAGCCACAGATCGATCTCAAAACGTGCCTTTAATCGTGGCGTATTAAGACCCCACTACACCAAAAACGTGGTCCCATCAACCTCCCTTGTGGCGCCCCCGACCGCGGTGTGGCGCGAGCCCATCATGCGACATTCAAAACCGTGTCTGGATTTCCAACCCTTATCTCATGAAGCGGTAACCACTCACCAAAGGGAGCGGCTCTCCCTGACATTCATTCCACCATGGCGCGCCGTCAGCATCTCACAGCGTCTATCCTGTTGGTCGTCGTCCTGTTCTTCAGCATCTCGTATTTCCTGTCCGGCTCGTCTAGCCACGATGTGGACCGAATCCATGAGCCTGCGGGAGAGCCCAAGTCGGAATTCAAAGTGGACCTGGGTGGCATGCCAGCTAGTCTGCTTGACGGAGAGTCTATAGCCCCCAAGCTGGAGAATGCAACACTCAAGTAAGTCTCTACATATATAACGGCTGACATCTGATATCGTACCCTTAATCTACATGGATTACCCATCTTCTAACACTTGCAACGAATAGGGCCGAACTGGGTCGTGCAACATGGAAGTTCATGCACACAATGGTCGCCAGATTCCCCGAGGAGCCCTCACAGGAAGAGCGTAAGACCCTCGAGACGTTCATCTACCTCTTCAGCCGCCTATACCCATGCGGTGACTGTGCGAGGCACTTCCGAGGGCTGCTGTCAAAGTACCCTCCCCAGACGAGCAGTAGAAATGCGGCGGCTGGATGGCTGTGCTTTGTGCACAACCAGGTCAACGAGAGACTGAAGAAGCCAATATTTGACTGCAACAACATTGGCGACTTTTACGACTGCGGCTGCGGAGATGAGGATAAGAAGAAGGGGGACAAGGGCAAGGAGGGAGGGGAGAAGGAGGAAGCCAAGGCTGGAACAGAACTCATTAAGGATTAGACCGGATCAATTGTAATAAAGGCTATCTAGAGGTAGATTTGACGAACTCTTTATAATGGATATCATATTATACGACTAAGTAACGGTTGCTGTCTATATTGCCACTGGGGTAATGATCAAACTTGTCAAGGTATTATCTCAATGTGGCATATAAGACAGCTGCACCAACAACGCTCCGCCTCCAGCTTCAACAAAACATGATACATGATCATGTACGGCGATTTCGAGAGAAAACAGCTATATTATGCAACCTACTTTTTCTATTCCATGATTGTCGAATTGCCATGCTTCGTTCTTAATTCTCTTGCCATTATACCGAAATTCAATATCACGTGCAAAATCATGTGCCGATACAAAATGTGGGGCGACGGCGCGGCTGCGCGTTCTCAGAGCTGCCTGAGCTTTGATGTGGCGGAACTGCTGGTCGAGCTCCAGCCTTCCCAGACAACCTCAGAACCACGACGAATCCACAGCACACGACTCTTGTTTTTGCAACGCTTCCGAATTACCACTACCTCTACGATCCTACACTGCAATTCATCTGCAATCATGGAGTTTGGCCGTGCTGGTGTGCTGAATGAAGGTACGATTGCGGCACTCTGTCCGGCATTCTGCCGATGACCCCTCGCTGACTTGATGCTTGATGGGACAATTAGATGGCATTCATGTCGATATGGACCGGTTGAAGAAGGGTGAAGTCAAGTGAGTCGATGCTTTAGATGCTGTCCAGATTGCTTTTACTGACTGGTGTTAGCTTGGGTACTTCCATGTATGCTCCTTGACCCCGCCGAAGCGACCCATTGAATTGATCTGACGACATGATAGTATGGCTGTGACATTCAAGGATGGAGTTATCTTGGGTACGTGGGCATCGGCAGAGATGCACTGTTACATTTACCAGTTGGGGGAGGCGCTGACCACGAGCCTACAGGAGCTGATTCGAGAACAACGACCGGTGCCTACATTGCCAACCGAGTGACAGACAAGCTGACCCGAGTACACGACACCATCTGGTGCTGCCGATCCGGTTCAGCCGCCGACACACAGGCCGTTGCCGACATTGTACAGTACCAGCTGGGCCTCTTTTCCATGACCAGCGGCCGGCCTCCGATGACACAGACAGCAGCATCCATTTTCCAGGAGATTTGCTACGCCAACAAGGACATGCTATCGTTAGTAACGTGTCCATTTCCCTCGACTCATATCTGATACAGATGCTAACGCTGCGTAGAGCTGGTCTGATTATCGCGGGCTGGGACGAGAGATTCGGTGGCCAGGTGTACTCTATTCCCCTGGGAGGATCATTGCACAAGCAGGCGTACGCCATCGGCGGTTCAGGATCGACATACATCTACGGATACTGTGATGCCAACTGGAAGGAGGGAATGGAGGAGGAAGAGGCAGTTTCGTTTGTCAAGGGAGCGCTAAGAGAGGCTATCAAATGGGACGGAAGCTCTGGTGGTGTCATTCGCATGGTGGTGTTGACCAAGAAGGGAGCCGACCGACACCTGTACCTACCGGATACAGACTACAAGGTGCGACAGCAGTAGAGGATGGACGATGACGGAACAACCTGTAGCCATGGGTTCATAATCCGTGAGCTTTTTGCAGGATAGCTTAGGTGAAGCACCACGCATGTGTCGACATTCGACAAGCCGACTGGGACTAGGCTTAATAGAAACGAAACAAAGACAACTGAACAAGTGCAGACTACTTTGGTAGATGTTGAATTTAGTCAACGATGTAAGCGGTCAGAGCATCAAATACCTCACTGGTATGCGAATGACTAAATGAGAAGAGGATTGAACCAAGCCATTGCTTCTTTGCAGAATCAGGGTGTCTTGTGCACGAGCGTGATGTTGGAAAGAAACAAGGTTACGGGAGTGGGGATGGAGGCGGCCCGAGGCAGGATGAGACAAAAGAGGAAAAGGATGAGGCTCGTTGGGGGGTTTTGACGTTGAGTGATGTGTTTGTATTGCAATATTATCGATTTGTATGGATATGACGCAAAAAGGTTAAACACGGCTGGGGAAACCGGGCCGTTGGGAGCTTTTCTCGTGGAGGGAAAAAGCTTAGACTTTTAGGCTGGGACGTTGATGTTGAACCTTGACAAGTGACGTATGTCAGAAGAAGGCTGCTTGGCTGCTTATCCAGGCAAAGCTTCATATGATATGATAGGTATCCAAGGACTCTGCTGTATGTAGGTCATACGAGCACGCTCCATCTTTGGCACCGTGAGGGAGAGAAAAAGATGATGATCCGTGACTGTACGATGAAATCAGTGATCTCGATGATTGCGAGGCTCAACTCGCAGCAAGCTATAAACTACACACGTTGAATGGCCAATTACAGAGTGGACCATGGCTGACTTTGACGGAACTGATCTGCAACCCCACTGGCCGCATCGCAAGGGCCCTTGTGCGCGAGTCACTGGCTACTGGCTCTAAGGATGATGGAGGGCAGATCAGCGAGATTTAAGCATTCGGGTGACGCCTGAGCCAAGTCTTGGGAGGCGAATTTCTTCTTGATACGCCTGGTGTGTGCTGGAGGAGAACTGACGTATACTCCATATTCTATGGGAGCTGGATGGGCGAGGGATGGGCGTCATTTGGCATCAGGAGAGGGGTTCTGTATTACCTGTTTTTGATCTTTTCTTCTTTTATGTTCTCTGGCTTCAGTTCAGTTCAGCTCGGCATGTATCGTGTTAGTCAAGGGTCATCCATGCTATGCCTGGTAGCATCTGGTGCTGCACGAGAAAAGGGCAAGGCGAGACGGCACGATGCATGAACAACGGTATTATTAGAGTACAGACATCAATTTTTGAAGGGCCGCCGAAAATCGCCGTGGCGCTGGTTGCAGCTCAGGTTGTTGCTGTGGCGCTTTCAACTGCTTTAGCCGTACGCAGCAAGACAAAAAAAAAAAAAAAAAAAAAGGGACCCTGGTTTTGGACAAGCCCACGTGCGGCATGTCTTGGCTAGGAGCGCAGCGATTTTAGAGGGGTCCGGGGCCTTGGCCTATGAGATGCAGGGCAGAGAGGCACGAAGCACGTACAGGAATCGGGAGCTGGGAAAAGTGCTAAGGACCACGTTGGACGGGGGTTGGACAGCGCTGTATTTTTGTTTGTTTGGCCTGTGATTTTTGTTTTTGTTGGTGCTGGCTTTGTCCCTTTTTGCTTGATGACTTTTTTTGTTCTCTCTTTTTGCTGCTGGGATGGCGAGTATCTTACTGGTGTTGGCGGCAGTGACGGAACTTTACTTTGTTCGTGTAAGCGAGCTGAGAGAATGATAAGACGGAGCAAGTACATGTATTGAGCATCCAGTTGATCGAATTCATCGTTGTTCTTCAGGTTAATTACCTTAGTGGACACCCCGTTGTTTCCCGCTCCCGTGTTTGTTTTCTGAGCCCTGACCTGACCGAGGGTGGCCCCATTTCCCTTTGTTTTGACCTTGGTTTTTAATTCCTCTACTATCCGTATACCCGCTGCCTTTTGCTCATTCCAATACGCGCTCCCGATATACTCGTACTCGGTGCTTGTGCCTGTTGCTCTGCTGAGAGACAAGCTGAGATCGACCCCCAGAGATCCGAGCTTCGTCCCTATCGCCAGTTTGGCTGGACAGGCAAGCCGGCCATCTATTTGCCATCTGGTGGACGACATCTCCACCGCCAATCCCTTCTTGTCATACGTACTCGTACATATCCTCGTACATATACGCATACCTCACCTTACATATACCTACATAACACGGGCACATACTTGGTTGGCACGTCCGAGCAGATAGGGCCATTTCCCTGCTCTTTTGTCCTGTCCGTGTCGGCCACCCCCCCTTTTCTCTTTTCTCTTCTCCTCCTCTTGCAGTTCTGTTCCCCCCCTCCCCTCTTTTCGGAACCCAGAAACGAGGCCAACGGCTGTCTATCCACGCCATCAGCGCTGCTCGCGAGCTTGACGAACGAGCTAGCTACCTTAGTAGCTTATCTTGGACGCCCCATAGCTATACCCAGGCAGAACGGCCAAGTTGCTTCGCACGGAGCTGAGGCTGGCAAACTCGTGGTTAATAAACGGTTTTTGCCTCGCGCGGAGAAAGGCGACCCTTGCTTGCGAGATCGATCCGATCGCGAGCTGAGTTGAGCCTTGCTCGTTCTGTTCTATCCTATCTTGGTTTCGCCGGCGTTCTTTTATGCTCTGCGCTGTGTCCCGATCAGTCGACGGTGATTTTTTTTTTGTTGGAGCCCAACCCCTCATACGTTGCTCTATTTTTATATAAGATACCACGATACTTGCATCTGCTATCTCTTATACACACCCACACGCATACACACGCATTATATCATTGATATCAAATAGTGAGCTTTCCCTTGAACTTGTCATCTAACCCACCGCATCCACATAGACTTGTGAGTTGTTTCTTCTATTCTATTCTATTATTGTTTTCCCCAATTCTTTCGTCTTCTTCTTTTCTCTTTACTTTCTGCCCGCCCTGCTTCTGCCCCTCCTTCTTCTCGCGCATTGCATGCCCATGCCCCCGCTTTCATGAACCATTCAATCCATTGCATGGGGATTTTCCCGAGCTCAGGCACATGCTAGCAGTTTAAAGCCTCCCTGCCTTGCTTGCTCGCATCTGCTGCCATGCCCATACCTGCCTATCTCCGCCTAGCACGCACAGTTGAGAGCTCCATTGCCGTTCATGGCATTTGCCACCCACTGTGAGTGACGCTGAGCGGCGGCGCCACAGATGCGATGGGCCACGACGCCACCGAAGACCGGGCGAGTGCCATCGGGGTCGCCTTGAGGTTAATGGGGGATGCCGGCTGGAAGGGGCTGCTGTGCTTGTCGATTCATGAGTTGTTTCTGGGGGCCTGAAAGTATCAAATCAAATCATCACGGGCGGACGGAGAGCGATGTCGGGGGTTGTCGATCCTGTCTGCTGTTGCTGTTGATGATGATGATGGCTGAGACTCAGAGTCTGATACAGACCGTGCATGTTCAGAAGATGAACAAGACAAACAAAGCAAACAACAGCCTTATCAGCACATGCAAAACCCCTTGATGACAAGCGTCATCTCGTTGTCCCCCCTCCATCCTTTCCGCCGTCTCCGGCTTTTTGTCGCGACCTCTGTCTGTCTGGCACTTCGTTCTGCCTGCTGAGTCGTCGACAATTGCATGTGGTCGAACCACTCTCCTCACTGGCTGCTGAACAATCCCCACTGCCGATACCACTGTGGTCCCCTAACCCGCTCCCTGCAGCAGCGCTTCTTCACTGCCCGCCGCCGCTAAAGCAGTGGTTCGCCTGCCGTGCAGCTCCCTAAACCTCCATCTCCCCTCCCCAGTGCCTAGAACTCAACTTGCCTTTTTTCTCTCTCTTCCTCTTCCTCCTCTCCTCTTCTCAACCTCAACTGCGCTTGTCGCAGCTGTATTTGTTCGAATCCTTCCTTAACGACTGCCCACGTCTCCTTTTTTGCTAATTTTTAATGATTTGCCCTGCGCTTCTAGTTGGTCGCCCTTTTTAATATTCTTTTCCTTGTGCCTCTCTTTCCCACCTCTGCCGGTCGCTGCCGCATCTCCGCTTCCCCCCCAATCCAAATCTCCTCCATTATCTCCATCCTCAACTCCAAGCGCGCGCGCTCTCTTCCCCCGCCATACAATACGACGCAATGGCAGCCGTCATCGGCGACTTTGTTCCTGACCTCTCGCGCTTCCACAGCATGATCTCCAGCTCTTCGACATCGACAACCTCCATCCCACAGCGCTCCGATAGCCAGGCCCACGACTCGGCTGCCCCCTACCGTTCGTCCAGCCGGCACCGGTTGTCTGGCTCCGTGCCGCGGTCTCAGACACCAGCGTCAGACACCTCCAGCAGAGGAGCCAGATCGGCGCAGCAGGGCCAGGCGCTGGCAGGACAGCCCGCATCGCGCGCGGCATCAGGCGGAGCGTCGCGTTTCCCCTCGCCGCCGCCGTCGTCGTCCCCAGCAGCTGCCCCCGGCCCTGTCGCCGCCGACGATGCGAATCGTCCGTCCATGGCAACACAGATGGGAGACAGCGTCTCCGCACCGGCCCTGCCATCGCAGCCGTCATCCTCTAGCATAGCCGCGCCTCAGAACCAGCAGCCTTCTCCCACCTCGGACGACTATCCGCTGCGATCAGGCCCGCCCGACTCGTACCTGGTTTCCAACGCCGAGGCCGCAGCCGCCCCCGAGCAGAATGTCATCCACATCCGGGACCTTGCTCACATAGAACAGCTCGCCCAGGCCGACCTGGCGGGCGCCGCCGACCGGTCAGGTATCCTCCACGACCCGCCGCTACACCAGACCAAGTACGAGATCAGCGCGATGCCCATTGCAGACGTCATCGAAATGGTGGCTGCCCTGCTGACCAAAATCACAACCACAAACGACCTGCAGCACGATGCCATGCAGCGCAATGTTGCCCACCAGCAGCAGGCCAATCAGACCGCGGACCCCCACGGGAACTCCCAGATGAGTCCGCTCAGCCATTCGGTGCTTGCGTTCCACGGAAAGAACGTTCCGGCTATAACGATCCTGAGCTACCTCTCGCGAATCGACAAGTACTGCCCGACCACGTACGAGGTCTTCTTGAGCCTGCTAGTCTACTTTGATCGCATGACGGAGAGGGTCAACGACATGGTTTCTCGCACCGAGCGCAGCAGGCGGTCGTCCACGTCACGGACGCGAGGGTCGGCCTCAGTCGCATCACACGACACCCCGATGGGCGAGGCCTCTAGGAGTCCCGACGAGAGCGATGAGGATTTAGCCGACGACGACGATAGCGACGACGAGGTCATGGTGGACCCTCCGACCAGATTCGCTCGGGAGGCGGCCAGAAGTGCCGCGACGCACGTTCCCGAGCGCTCCCTCGGCGTGCCGACACCGGCAACGTATTTTGTAGTGGACAGCTTCAACATCCACCGATTGATCATCGCCGGAGTTACTTGCTCCAGCAAGTTCTTCTCAGATGTCTTTTACACCAACTCGCGATACGCAAAGGTAAGAGCCAGAGACTTGTGCAGATTATGTGATGATGCGATATTAATCTTTGGGTGATAGGTTGGTGGACTTCCTTTGCCCGAACTGAACCACCTGGAACTTCAATTCCTAGTGCTCAACGACTTCCGACTTGCCATTCCGGTGGAAGAGCTGGAGGCATATGCCACCATGCTAGTGGAGTTTTACGCCCGAGAAGTGGTGGCTCCTCGGAGTCGTCGCACTTAAACCCCCGGGGGACCACAGCGAAATCCGTGGTGTCCAGATAGGAACCAAGTCGGGGAACCAGGAACATGACGCAACGACAATCCATCTTTGTGACGGGCTCGGTGACATGGGCATAACCGTCACTGGACCTCAGTCGGCGCCACGATGCTTCAAATTGAATGCAACAACAAAGCATCGTGTGGAGCGTGCGCGCATTGGAAATACTTTTTTTTCTTATCAAAGGGTGGCTGTGGCCAGCCTGACCATGCAAGACCAAGACAGCCTTGCGATCCCTGGAGGATGTTATATGGCGGCCATCAGAACGATGAGAAAAGCCTCTTGGAGGCACAACCAACACCACTCTGTCTTTCTTTCTTTTTCTTTTCTTGATCTAAAGGACGCAAAATTTGGGTCATTATACCAGCGAACTTGAAGAGAGTAGGTGAGCACGCCGAGGATGTCTTGAGCCCTTACAGCAAGACTACATGGACAAGACGTTTTCTTAATTGAGGGCGAGAAAGAGGGGGAGCCGTGTTTGTGTGTATGACATGTTAGCAAACGACTTTTTGGTTAGACCTGGGAGAAAGGCTGCATAGGCAGGCATGACATGGCAAGGAGGACAGAGGGGGAGCTCTGATGGGATTGGCAAATTCATTGCAACGGCGCTGGGGTTTGTTAGGCCTTGGGATATTCTTTTTATTAACCTTTTTTATTTTTCTGTTCTTGTTCGCTTTGAAGGAGTGGGGGGTGGATGATGTTAAGAAGATTGCGTGGCGATGGGATTTTTTTTGGCATGCTAGATAGGTAGATTTTATGACGCACAATACGATACATTACGCTCTACTTGTCTTTGATATAACAGGAGAAAGCAATGTTGGGGGTATTGGATGGCAATAGTGAGATTTTGATTGAGAGAGATTTTGCAATCTGAAACCGTATATGACGCGTACCAGGCCGTGTAACAATAAAAAGCTCTATCTAGGTATATATATATAGTATTAAGGAAATTCGGTTCAATCGACTCATCGCTATAATGACAACCAAAAAACATGTAAATGATTAGGAAATTAAACAAAAAAAGAGAGAATAGTTTGAGCGTCTGAGCAAAAGGAGATGTGGGGGTTTATACAGGATAACAAAGCAGAGAGACCGTCTTTTTCGTTGCCGTGATAATATCAAAACACCACTCTTCTCTTATATCGAAAACGCCTCTTTTGCTCGATTAGGAAAAAAAGGAATTAGGGAGTGTATGTTGTTGTGTTAAATGACGACTGGTTAAAGAGAGTTTGTTGTATGTCGTGTTATATGTATGTGTGTGTATATGTTAGGTCCATGGATTCTTGGTGATTCAAAAGCCCCGATCGATATATTAGAAAAAGAAAATGAGTAGCCCCGGTTTGCCGTGTTGCCGTTTCTTTGGATTTCCCCGTTAATGCGCCGTCGTGTATATTTTGATCGTGGAAAAGACTGTTGCCCCCTTTCCCCTAAACCAACCGGATCTTTTTTTTGCTTCCCCCTAGTAGACAAAAATAAGAGGTTTTTTTGGTGTTTTGTTTTCTAGTTGAAATAGTCGTTTAGGAAGTTTCCGGAACCCCATTGTCTCGGAGTTTGTGCCGCTGCCTCTATATTTACTTGCTCCGGCGTAAAGGTATTTTCGTCCATCGCCCTTGGTGTTGTAGCCTCGCCAATCACGTCCCCCCTTTCCCACGTCTCCTCCGGAATCTCAAACGTCAAATCAGCGTCCTTCATCTTCAGCCCAACCTGCCACCTCCCCAACCAAGGCAAAAAGTTCTTGTGCCCACCACAAGCCTCCCCTCCATCGGGCTGTTCGACATCATACCAGCCGACGGAGCTGCTGGCGCAGTACTGCTTGGTGACGAGGCTGATCCAGCGCGAGGTGGCGGGGAGCTCGCCGTAGGAGCCGTTGCCCGCGGGCAGGGGCGGCATGACGAGGGTGGTGTTGAAGCCGAGGTGGTCGACCCAGCTGGTGGCGAAGGGGAAGCGCGGGAGGAGGGACATGGGCTTGAAGGTGGTGGCGAAGAAGGGCCGGGGCGAGGGCTGGGACTCGTCGAGGTTGGAGGGGTCGTCGTGGGGGAAGATTTGGATGGTGGTTGAGCCGTCGGGGTGGTGGTCCCAGACGAATTTGGCGAGGTGCTTGGGGGTGTTCCAGTCTGAGAGATGAGTGTTAGCTTTTGTATAAGTTGAGTTAAAGAGGACTATGATGATGGATAGGGGGGCAAGGGGGTTGATGATATCCCCCTGATTCCATCACAAAACGATATAATAACGACAAACAAAATCCAAAAAAACTTACTCGTCCTCCCGTTGAAGCAACTGTTTGGCGTTGATACATAGATTCTCGTAATCTTGGGGTTGCAGCCCCTCTTCTTCTCGCCTCCAGGCTCCGTCCTCTCCCACTCAAAGCTGCCCGGTGCCACCAGCATCTCGTCGTAAGGCCCCACTGGAGAGTCCGTGTAGCTCAGGATCTGGATCATGCTCAGGCCACCAACCGGCCTGCTCATTGTCTCGTCGGCAAACGACGTCTTTCCCTCGAGCGGTGAGTAGGCGTGTTCGGGCAGAGAGCTGGCAGCCGAAGGAGGAGTCCAGAAGGAAAAGGTGTAAATGTCGCCTTTGAGGGCCCATTTCGGCGGGATATGCTTGATTGGGCCCCCCATTGATTCAGGGGGCACCTTCACATCTGTGGTTTCTGTCACATCTGTGGTTTCTGAAGGGGGCGACTGAGGTGAAGGCTGCTGGGTTTTGCTGGGGAAATCTGGGAGTAGCAGAGGGAAAGAGGCCGTATGCAGAGCATCGTTGACGCTGACTTGCGTTGTGGGCGTTGACGGTATGCTTGCTTCGGTTGATGCAGCCGAGGCATCTTCCCAGGGCGACGCTGACACCGGTGACAGGGGTGAGCACGGCTGGTCGTTGCCGTCGTCTTCTTGCGGCTTCATGGTGGTATCGACAACGTAGAGTTGAGGAAGCTTTGATCTGGCGTTGGGATAGGGCGATGAACGCAGAGGAGGAGTTTGTGGAGAGTCGTTATGAGACATGATTGATAATTGGCGAGAGAGAAGATGAGTCTGAGAGCTACGTCCAAGGAAGAGAGGTATCGTGATAGAGAGAGATAGAGAGGGAGGAAGGGTCAGTTAAGAGCCTGACTTGCAGGCGTGGGAATGATGCCGTGGCCCAGCTACAAGCAGGAGAGAGACTATGAAACGGAAATTGTAATAAATCGTCCAATGTGACGACGATGATGAAGATGGTGGGATTGGAAAACAAAGAAGAAGAAAAAAAAAAAGGGAAAATTCCAGACTAAAGAACGAGAGCGAGAGAGAAGACGGCAGAGAAGTCTCTTGGACTACTGCATAGGCGAGGCGGTGGTGTGTGAGTCGGCTGAGAATGAGCCAAGGGGGGTGGGTATGCCAGCCGTTAAAGATCTAACAAAGAGACAGAGACGGAGTTGCAGGAATTCCGGTTGCGCTACCCAGTCTCTATCATTAACAAGCAGGACGCCAGCTAGTGCAAAAGGGCCTCGGGAGCCAAGTGGAGGCTGTGGACGCCCGGCCTCGATCTCGGCGCGGCAATAGGGCTTGATGTCCGAGTGTCCTTTTCAGCTGGTTTGTGCTTGAGGATCTGGAATGCTGGTGCGGAGCTCATGTATGCGCGCACCGGGATTGATGCGTATATACGGAGTATACGCGAGTATGTATGTATATATATGGAGTATATACGGTGTATATGCGTACTCAATGTGATGATGGCTGAGATATATCAAGCAAGAAGAAGAGGAATCATGAAGAAGAAGATGATGATGATGAAGGAGGAGGACGATGAGGAAGGAAATGCAAATGGTCGAAATAAGGTGTAGCCGAGGTGGATTAAGGAACGGGTACAATTAACAAGGACAAAAAAAGAACCAAGGCTAAAAAGAGAATGACTGCAGATGCAGCAGAAAAAAAGAGCCAGGAAAATAGTGCCAGACGCAAGCAAGTGAGACGATGCTCTGCGTTGCTGGTGGTCTCAGGTCTTAGTCTCTTCTTCGCCGCGGCATGCGGGCTTGGTTAATTGGGGGGTCCGGGCCCCAGAAAGAGACAAGATCACGACGGCCGGACGCAAAAAGGGCCTGTCCCCAGCTTTTGCTCCCCCCTCGGGTCGAAGAGAGAGAATATTGGTTCAGGATTGGTCCAGAACCAGCAGCTTGGCAGAGCTTGTGCGAAGCCTGCATGGGATTGGGAAGAGACCAACACCAACCACCAGTAATGCAATGCAGCTTCTCCGCACTGCTGGGTTCAAGGGAGTTCTGCAAACTCTCGTGCTTTTTGTATGTATGCACAATATAGTATGGATTTTCTGGGGGTTTGACACACAGAAAGCAGCGAGTTACTGTATGTAAGGAAAGGGAGTGTGTGTGTGTGTGTATGCGTGAGTGAGGGGGTGAGAGATGGGGGGAGGGATTGGCTGCAGAAAAGCTGACCGAAGCGTGTCAGAATGGGGGAGAGAAGAAAAGAAGGAGGAGGAGATTGGGCAGAGAACGGGAGTGTCCCAGCACAAAGTTTAGGCTGGCTTGGCGATCGAGCAGCGGGATGGATGGGATGGGATGGGATGGAAGATGGATATGGAAGATGGAATTGGATAGGATATACAGGTACTGTACCTACTAATACTAGCAGGCCTGGGTCCGGGTCCGGGTCCGTCTGGGCCAAGGAGCTTGTACTCGCATGTACATACACGGACACTTGTATGGATATGGGTTATGGAGATAAAGATGGATATCCAGGTAGGTATGGATGTTGATATGGATTGATAATGGATGCACGTACGAGCACTGTAGGGAGAATTGAGTGAATATGGAGATGGAATGGGATTTGGATGGACGTGAAATTGTTACTCTTTGTGCTTGTAAGTGATGTTGTTGGTTGGTGATACTGTGTCTGTGTCTGTATGCACGTACTTGGCGGTACAGCTGCGAGGCAAGACAAAACAGAGGCCTAGACAAGACAAGACGAGACAAACCAAGACAAGACACCGAAAAAAGCACAGCGAGAGAATGAGCGAGGCAAGAAAAGATGGTTGCGTGACGGGGCAGGCCAAAGCAAAGCCGTTGATCCTTGTCCTTGTCTTTTGTCTGAGTGATCCCGGTCTGGATACATGCTACATTGCTAAAGTCCAGGTACAGGTACAAGGGCCGTAGGGGTCCGGTTCTGTCCTGGGTTCCGGGTTTTGCAGCTGTTCCTGTACCGGTACTCGTACCTGCCTCTAGGGGATACTGGAAGGTTACTTGGCGGTACAATTTAAGATGACATACATGCGTGGGCGAGACGTATCGAGGAGTTGTGGCAAGGTAGACCGACGCGGGTGCGGATCCGACACTACATCTATATACCGCAAAGGGAAGCTGTAATTAAAAGTACTGGTAAGGGCTGGCACGGAGTTTATGCAGCCATCAAACTAGGGGGTTACTTCAATGCTCTAGTCAAGCAGGGTACCGGTACTCGCATAGAGGGTCTGCATCAGTATCTCATCAGTATTGAGAAGTACACAGACTCGTTCATCTTGCTCTGATACAGGTCAGCACGTGGGAATGCATGCACTCGGACGCGTGCATTTGTGACTAATACGCCACGATACCTTTTGTCTCTTTTTCATCTCGTCTTGCACTTTGTAGGCCCCAAAAGTATTCGCGACAGCCGGGCGTGGAGTATCCCGATTCAGCATCACCGCTTCGGGAGCCTCCAGGCCCCCGTATCCCGTACAAGTCATTATACAAAAAGGGAACCACGCTTCTCTTTTGTCTCTCTCCCTTGGCCGGGCAGAGCAAGGGAGACAAAAGAGAAGTACGAGTAAAACGAAGCAACGGAACGGACACTTTTTTTCGAACGAGCCCAAAAAGCCCACTAATAACGGCGCCTCCAAGCCGGTCTTGTGTCTAGGGCCGGGCCAAGATGCGCAAAACAGGGTAGAAACTCGAGCCCCAAATCTCAGAGGTGTCGCACGGACGGACGGGCTGGTTATTTTTTTTTTCTTGCTAGGCTTGACAGGGAACTAAAACCAGAGAGAGACGACGCGAGGCGAGATGGTGTCCATCGGGGCTGAAGCCCAAAGAAAGAGGCGCGATTTCGCTAGCTAGGCCCCGGCTTTGGCGCAAGTGTACGAGATGTACGAGTGTAAGTGATGGACCAGCGCTGCAGGCTTTGGAATACTAATCCTGCGGAAGCTACTATCAAATCCGGGTAACGGTAACCTGTCAATATATTGAGAGGAGCACATGGCAATAGACTCGTTTTGTCGGTTAGCTCCACGAAGGGCCGGTTGACAGGCTGCAGTAGCTGATAGAAACCATCTGTCTTGGCTATGTCTTGGTGTCTTGGGAAGACATCTCGGGAGCACACTAGCTAATTCTTACATGAGCGTACGTGTGCGTGCAGGCATTGATTTCTTGGACCTCGCTTGGCGCTCTCAGCAATTCAATGGTCAAACTTCCTTGCAGCATCTCAGCCACGGAACATGCTCCGGAGGCCACACTAGCAGAGGCCAGGGGTCCCGTCCTGCTGGCCAGATGACCACATCTCAATTGGCACTACGAGCGATGGATGATGGCTCTAGCTGGACTAAGACAACGTGATAGAAACTCCCCAAGCTTGCCGAGCTAGACAAAAAGATAATCTATCGTGCAGCAACCTCCGCGTGGCAACATCACATCAAACATCGCGCCCTTTTTGCTGTATCCGCCGTATGTAACACAAAATGGCCAATTCGAAGGGTCCAAAGGAGAAACATGAAACCTAAATAACAATACCCACAAGCATATGGGTACGGGTCGCCGTCTAATATCAACCCAGCTCCGTACTCCCTGCGTCCGCCGGCGACTAAAGAGAAAATAGCAGAGTGATCTACCTACCACTAATACGCTTCCACTCGACTTCGTAAAGGAACGAATAACTAATCTAGTTTCCTATCAGACGCCCCCCTGTCATTCGTCTTTCTCTCTTACTGTATTCTGCTTCACATGTCTCCGGGATTATTATTACAAAGCAAACCCAGCAAGAAGCCCAAAACAGCTGAAAAAGAAGGCGACAAATCCCAAAGTCCATGGACTTTCCATCACGATCATGTTTCCGCCTTTGTTGGCCCCCCCGGAGAGTTGCATTTCCCTCGCGTTTCCGTTTGGGAAGACGCCCCTCTCTTCCCTCCATCTACTTTTGGCATACAGTACTCCGTACGGAGAACACTTTTTTTTCTCTCTGGATTTTTTTTTTTTTTGCTCTGCCGGGAGAATTCACGCCCCTCCCCTGACGTCGTGTCGTTTTTTCTTTTGTTCCTCTGTGACTCTTATTCGAGTCGTGTTTTCCGTTTTGGCTCTTTATTTTCCCGTCCCGGTGGAGAGAACGAACGGGGGAGTGGAGCAATTCTCTGCTTCTTTTTTTTCCTTTCTTTTTTTCCACCCTCGTAAAACGGTACATCTTCCGCTACTGGACTGGACTCGTGGTTTCTTCCCGTCAGAATAGGTTCGCTCGCGTTTCATCTCCGCTGCAGGTCAGCACCTAAAAAGACAATACACGCACACACACGAGAGAGAAGCTAGCCCGGGACCTCGGCACGACTTTCAAGGGCGGCACTCCGACCCTACAAGTACGGCATACGAGTAGTAGTAAGAAAAAGAGCCTTTTTTTATGGAGGCCATTCTGGTTTATCGTACTCCGTAGTTTATTTTTTTTCTCTTCTGCCGGCGCTGTCGTTTCATAAGGCTAGACTGTTTTCTGCTATTTGCGCAAGGGGGCGTGGAACAGACGGAGAAAATAAAAAAAGGAGGTAAAAGACACATACAAAGACAGCATTGAAGTTAACCGCGATTAGCTCGCCAGCTGAAAAGTCCGCAGAGTTTAAACAACCCCCAGAACAAAATACATACAGTAAGAAAATACGGAGTAAAAGGGTTGGAACTCGCCGAGGTTGCTTATTCCTGCTTAGCTTTTTTTTTTTTTCTTCCTGCAGCCCAACCCGGTTTGCAGTGCAGCGTTGCATCCGCCGGCCACATGTCTGATATGTATGTACATTATGTACATGTACGGATACAGAGCGCTCCGTTTATGGAACTTGGACAAGCATTTCCTTTCTCTTTTGCGTTGCAGAAAAGAACCAAGGGGGGAGGGAGGTGGAGGGGGACGGGGGAGGGCGGGCATAAAAAAACGGGGTGGGAATGGGTTTGCCGCCATGATACGCCAACACGCGACTGTTCCTGATTTTTTCTCCGTTCTGGAAGGGAAGGGAAAAAAAAGGGCCAGCGAAGCATACAGATGCTGCATGGAGGGGGTGCGGCTTGTTTGTTGCTTTCTTGCCCAGCCTTTTTGACGTGCGGAGTCTCGGATGATCTTGTTTGACAAGTTTGCCTGCTTACACGGTTGGTGATGGACGAACTTTGGTTTTGAGTCTCCAGCAGGCCGGTAAGATGCAATGAAACCGTCCCGACGGCCAACAGCAATCTGCGATGATCAACCCCCCCTCTCTCTTCTCGAAGCAGAACCAACAGCATAAAAAAAAGAGGCTCGGACCGGGCCCCCTTTCGGTATCCCCGGCCAGAAAACCTCTTTGTTCTTCCATTCCCACACCCCCCTCGCTGCAACTCTGCGACTCTAATACGCAACACAACCAACACCGATTTTGAGTGCTTTTTGTTCCTTCGCCTTTGGGTCTCTCTCTTTTAATCTATTCGTATCTCGCCAACCCAACCGCAAACCCCCCCCAGTGCCGGATCCCGAGGAGCTGGTCCCGATCCCTCCGTTCCCAGCTCTTATTTTAGTTTCGAGGTGCTTTTTTGTAACCAACCCCCTGGTCGTGCTGGTTACTGCTCTGCTCTACCCAAGACGACTCAGCTCACTCACACACACACAAGCTTTCAAGCTCCTTCCTCTCTGTGTGTAGATGCTCAGCGTCCGAGCGTAAGTAAGGGAATGTTCGATCACGACCCTGTAAAAATGGATTCCGTTCCCTGTAAGCACCCCCCGGCGGCGCCGATTCTTCGGCATCAGAGCTTCTTCTTTCTGCTCTCCAGGCTTCCTTTTAAACAAGCTTCCATTTTTCGTATCGCAATGGGTGCTTAATCTCATCGTTTGGTTTGTTTCCACCTGTAGATATCCTCATGTCCACCATACCGAGCGGGCAGATTCCGAAGGGCGTATTTTCCCTTTTCCCTCTCCACAGTCACGTTGCAATGTAACAAGTCGAGTCCCTTACCTCCATACCTAGGTACCTTTCATGCCGCCGTCGCGATCTCGCAAGTGTCGGTGTACTCGTACTTTCGCTGTGCTCCGTTCCCGTACAGTAAACTGCACCTTGTAATCAAATTCGCCCATCCATCAAAACCAACTGCATAATAGCTTCTGACATAATGGGAGGGGGAGGGCTGACAAGTTCTCCGGAAAGCCCGCAATGTATGCATCATCTCGGGATATTTTCCGTTCTTCTTCATCGCATCATCGTCGCCTCATACAGTAATCAATCATACATTGGACCTTCGCATTCGCATCTCGCACTCAGTCGGAGATCCGGATTTCCATTTCCGCCCCTCGCAAGCCCTAAACGTGATCGGAGCATTTCCTTCTTTTTGTCGCTGTCTCTCGCAGTCTATTTTCCCTTTTTTCTCATGCTCGCTGCCGAACACCAGGAATCCCATCGCGCATACATGGCCGAAATATACGCATACCCATGTACTTGAACTTGGTGAACACAACAACAACGATTGGACCCCCCCTCAAAAGGCCCGCGGACCCTCCATCAGCCTCACTTGGGAACCTTGTCCGTGGGAATAAAGAACCTGGCCCCCGAAAACGTGCAGCAGCCACACCCTTCCACCGCGCTGGAATTCCGTACAAGACACGTCAAAGAATCTAGTGCGGCCCCCATACCCGTTTCTCCCTCGCCAGACGACCCAACAGCCAGGCAAATCATGAGCTCCCATCGGTTGTACTAGAGCATCAGTGCATATATAGCACCGTGAAACCAAATGTATGGTTGCATGCAACACACGCCGTTTGTATGGCCTGTGTTTCCCCAAGAACAGCCCAATGCATCTCATTTCCCCTCCCCCTTCCAGCCACCTGCACGTTTTGCTGTAAAAAGCACATTCCACGCAGAAACGCTAGACATACAGCATGGCTTCCAGACTCTCCAATCATCCGCCCCCTTCTATCCGAACAGCTTCCAACATGCATAACTTCCAAGACAAAAGATCCCCAAAATACCCCCTCTAGAACATACGACTCTGCATGTCTGCGTCATTTCCTAATTATCCGCATTCCATGGCGTTCCCTACCTCGGTAGCCCATCACGCACGTGTCTCCCGCCGGCTGATTCACATGGCCCTTCTGTACAACATGAGGCTGCAGAGCGCATTCCATTAGCTTCATGCTCTGCCGTCATCGTCCTTCGGACCCTTAGACTCTGCCCAGTGACTTCCCCAGGCATTGCCCTTGTCTGGTACACCATCAATTCATCTCGGTCATCGTCCTTCGTGTTCATCGACCCGCTCCTCTTCATCGGGACCCTCCTGATCAGCACCCCGCAAACCCTTGCTCGGCAGATCACTTCGCCACCATCGCAGGTTCCTTTACGCAGTGGCACATGCATATCTTTCCAGTGACTTACTTGCCACTGCAAATCTGATTGATCTCGCTATGATTCAATGAAAGCCGAGGTGGCGAATGAGAGTGCCTTCCATGTGCCGAAAACCACCCCGTAGGACCGTTATCTGTATCACAGTATCATGGACACGGCATTGAGTATCAAATGCTTTTGGTAACTAAATTGTCAACGTTAATGAACTCACAAGACATTACGTACATTACTTTGTGGTAAAACCACCACCATGCAAATACCGTCGTTAATAGACTCCCAAAATTACCTGCGACATTACGAACCCACAGTTCCATCTTTGTGCCCCCCTGACTTGAGATATTCGAAGAAGTAAAAGCGCCTATATCCTTTTTCTATTCCCATATTGTCAGCCTCAAGGCTGGCTGACCCCATTGCGGGAATTCAACCTCGCTCCCAGGCAATCTCACCCTACTGCTGCTGATGCCAATGTAGAGCCCATTCACCTGCTCTGGGTCGACCTCCTTGTTATCAATGCTAGCAATACGAAAGTGTAGAGTCTGTTGAAGAAACGGCACCACTGAGCTTGATTCAGTATCTTGGAGTGCTCCCAGGTCGACAAGCCTCATCAATGCTATGGTCAATGGCACTGTCCCGGAGATTTTAGAATGTGAGCCGCTCATGCCGCTCATGGTGAAGATTCCAACTGATCCTATGAGATTTGGAGCAATCCCCCAAGTGCCAGCATCGCCTGGTGGCTGTCCGGCAAACAAGTAAATGCTGAATGACCCGTCTAAAGCTCCGTGGTTCACATAAACATTCGCGATCCACTCTGTATAATGGTCATCTGCTGCATTATTCTTCGCGTCTGCTTTAAGGCTGGGCTGAAAGCCTTTGACACCTGGACTGCCCTTCCATAAGCCGCTTGGCCGCCGGTGTTGTGCCTGACTCTTGATCCGAATCATGGCCGGGCTGTTCATCCCAATCCATTTGTTGATCTTCCTGATCAACTTGTTTCGTGGGTTCTCGCCGTCTCCGGGCAGAGCTGATGTGTCTCCATATGAGTAGCCAAACACTTCAGTAGTCCTAGACATGTCAGAATCCCAGAACGTGCCGTCGGCAGAAGACATGAAGGGAGTAAGGGGCGTGCTGGAGTTTTGCATGGTTCCTTTCAACGCAGTGTATGTGGCCTCTCCTGATACCTGGGGTGTTATCCATGCCGTGGGGTTGAGAAGTTGCCACATCGATATCAACCTGTCTGTCATGGCGTGATGTAAGAAGAAGAGCGGATCAAAGGAGGACAGAGGAACATAGGTCATATGTCCCCTGGAGCCTCCATATATGTGAATAATGTCGTGAACTGCCTCGATGGAGTCTAGATGGCTGAGATTCTGGGAGATGGCGTAATTTTTGTTGCTAAACGAATCGAACTCGTGATAACTAGAAAAGAGTATGTATAAACGCTGCTGTATCTCGGGTAACTTGGCGAGCAAAGCAGTGTTCACTTGGTCATTCATCGAAGGAGGCTCAAGCTCACTGATGTCGGTATTTGGAGCTCGCTTTGTCTCATTCCAGCTTCTCAGCTATGAATTGTTAGTAATTGATGAGTTTCATGTCGCAATTCATTCACACGCACCGGTGGCCAGATGAGTGCCTCTGCATCCAACGGATGAAATGAGTACGAGTACAAAGGGTTACGAATGACTTGGACGCCGTTGGGGCCGTATTGAGCCATTGTGGAATTCCAGAAGACATCGGGGAAGTGGCTTTGGCCAGGCGGTGCAGGAGATGCCCAATCCCAGTATGGTATTCGAAAATCCGATGCAGCTTGCATATATAGCAAACGTTCAGTGACATTGCTAAACATGCGAGAAATAGCATCGGCAAGCTTGAACAGCTCTTGCTGTGAATAGGAGTTAGCATCTCATCCCAAGAATGGTTTACGAGCTGTGTTGACACCGGCTGTCTGGATCTGAGAATGGCTCACCTCGTACAGGGCAAGATATGGCCGGTGCCACGTTGGAAATAAGACTGAACTATGTGGACAGTAACCTGACTGGCTGGCTCCGGCTGCTGGTCCAACATCGTTCCATGTCACAAAAGGCACACCGTGTATCCCTAAACCCAGAGAAATCCGTCAGAGGAGCGAAGACAAAGACATTTTGAACATAGTCTCACTCACCGGCAACCTGGTAATACGACAGGGGATCGTCCTGACTGACTGACTGAAACATACTCAGAGCTAGAATGAACAGATCCCACTTGCGTTTGTCTGCCTTCATGTCGCGAACCTCGAGCCTCAGGGGTATGCTCCCGTTGGAGGCCAGTGGGAGGCGACTGACGACGATGGGCGCATTGGGATCTTGTCGACGAGTGAGAGACACTACATCGACACCAAAGTCATAGTCCTGAGCAGACACCAGAGAGATGAATAAGCTCAAGACCCAACCGAAGCAGACAAGGAAGCGCATGGCTGTGTTTGCCTTTTCGTCGTTCCAGAGACTCGATTATAAAGGGGTTGCCGAGTTTGGCGCCTATGCGGCAAATGCTGGTTCAAGCTCGCCAATATGCCAAGAGTGTTGAAGAGTGGACGAAGAGGGAATGAGAGTGAGTGATAGAGGAATAGAAAGAATAAATGACGAAAATGAGAGGTAATGGTGCTGATGACTGTTTTATCGTCTTGTGCCAAAAGATCGAAATAGCGAGAGTGATGAATCTCGCGAATGACGGCCAAGATTCGAAGGAAAAGGTTAAAAAGGAATATCGCCCCAGCGGTGTCTGATTGAGCGAATGCGCAACAGCCGTCAGTGTATTATGAGTCAAGAAAAGAAAAGGAAAACGAGAGATGAAAAGGAAAAAGATCCAATAAGAAAAAAAAGACGTTGGGGGAACAACAGGGAAGGTAGGCATCAGAGTGCCTTCGCAAACGACCCGACTTGGTACCAATGCCAAGGTACCAATTCGGCCTGATGATCCGGATTTCCGATTTTTGGGGAAACCACATGCAGCTTCAAGCCACGTGAGGATGCAAATCAACTCAACTTTCTCAACTTGAGATAACTCTCTCTTGCTTCCCATGCCCTGGTTCAGACGTCGATCTGAGCCGATGATGAGGTGATTCCCTCTTTGACGAGTGGCTTGGCCCTGTCTTGGCTTAGCAAAGAGATATAGATAGGAAAGACGAGTTTCTGTTTCTTACTCTCGCGTAGCCTGACAGGTTTCAGGGCTCAGGGGCCAAGACACAAGCATCTCATCTCGAGGGAAACAGCAACACGTAGGCACAGGAGCGTCTTGAATCGTCTGACTTTTGTTTCGTTACACCGATCTCTTATTAAAAGACACAATTTCAGCAGGTCTGGCCGCCTTATCCGTCCCCGCGCAGTCGACGGGAGCCTGCATATCGACCACCGTCACACAAGAAAATTGAGCCCCTGATATCATCAAGCATCAGTGATGCCTTATCACCACTGAGCCATTGGCTTTCACAAATCGAGACTTGAACTATACCATCAATCACAATCCAGCTGTAGTTCAAATAAACAGTAAATTCTGTATCACATTGCCCAAATATGCATCTAATACCTTACTAATGCAGCCATCATCAACGTATATACAACCCCGTTTTGTATCCCATCCAATCCCATTACTTTTGTGTCTCAAACAAACTAAGCAGCCGCCGTAATCTGCTTCAGCGGCTTCATCGGTCCCTTGCGAGGCTCGTCCGTCCGGTCTATTCTGTACTTGAGCTTGACGCCCATGGCCGCCAACTCCACATCCAAAAACTTGAGCGCACCGGGGACCACAACCTGCGTCGTCTGGTCGCCGCCCACCCAGCAGTTGCCCTGGCCATCCTCCCAAATCTCTCCCTGAATTTCCGTCAAGTCGATGCCCTCGCTGTCGTCGAGCCTGACGGCACAGTTTCGGCAACGGACCATGCTGGGAGCCTTCTTCTTTCCTGGTGCGAATTGAGATACTGTGGGCTGCACGGACAAGAATGATCCGCAGCGACGGCAGATCCATGATCGAGTGTAATCTGAGCAGTTGAGCAGTCTGTCTTGCAGCAAAAAGGCTGTGCCGTGTGCCAACAGGGCATCACGTTCCATTTCTCCCACACGGATACCACCACCTCTCTTTCTGCCCTTGATGGGCTGGCCTGTTGTGGGCACCACAGGACCAGTGGTTCGCACCTGGTACTTGTCGTTAACCATGTGACGTAGTCTCTGGTAGTAGACTACACCGATGTAGATATCGGCACCGAGCTCCTCTCCCGTGATGCCAGAATACATGGGCTCGTTTCCGTGGTAGTTGAATCCGGCCTTCATGAGCTGGTGTCCGAAGTAGTCTGCTGCCGTGTTCTCTTCGTCAAACCTGAATGGAGTAGAATCCTGCGCCAGTCCATGCAGAGCACCAGCTTTTCCGGCCAGCGACTCCACAAACATACCAATCGTCATTCGAGACGGGAAAGCGTGAGGGTTGATGATGACATCGGGCTGAATACCAGTCTCGGAAAAGGGCATATCCACCATCGGCCATTTTTGTGACAAGACACCCTTCTGTCCGTGTCTGGATGAGAACTTGTCACCAATGACGGGAGAACGAGGGATACGGATCTTGATGGAAATCGTCTGCAGAGGCTCAGAGCCTGATTCGGCACCAATCAGTCGGACCTCTTCGATGAATCCAATCTCAGAGTCCTTGTATTTCTCGTAGTGGGTGAGTCCGTCAAGGTTGACCAGGTTTCCGTTGTAATCGGGGGTGACTGTGTGCCATGCGCACAAAACATCATCTTCCTTTACCATTCGGCCAACGTGCGGCAAACCATCGTCATCAAGCATGCCCTGGTACGCCGCGCTGACATAGCTGTGAGGGGCGAAACCAAACATTTTGACAACGCTCTTGGCAGCCCTGGTTCTTGAGTCATCCTTGAGCGTGATCTTCTTGGTCTTGTAGACGGTACCGTGACCGAAGCCTCTTTCGTGAGCAGACTTATTGATGATCATAGCATCGTCCATGTCGTAACCGGTGTAAGAAATGACAGCAACCACTGCGTTCATGCCGTTGGGGAAGTTGTCGAAGCCATAAGTGTTGTGAAGAGGGGCACGGACAATGGGGGTTTGACCCGTTTGTATCCTATAGGACTTGTTGTCTGTTCGGTGTCGAATGGCCGTACCTGGAGTTCCCATAGTTTGTTTACCCATCTGACACTGGTACATGTTTCGGGGAGATTGGTTAAAGTCGGAGAACGGCGTCATGTTGGCAAGGATGGAGAGCATGTTGGTTGGGTCGAATTCAACGTGTGTAGACACACCAGACTCAATCTCCTGCGGAACGACAGCGATTGACATGTAAGGCTGCTCGTAGGGGCCGACAAAGTCTTCTTTCTGTAGGGGCAGGTATTTGACGGGTCGAACCATTCTGGACGGGGTGGATGTCAGATACAGACCCGGGTATGAACCGCCGTTTGATGGGGGTACGTATCCGATCTCGAGCTGCAAAGGTACGTTGTGCGAGCCCTCGACCTTCCAGTATCTCAAGCAGTCCCCGATTCGCAGTGACTCCTTCGGGGTGGACCATCCGAGGATCTTGCCATCCAGCATGACAACAACACTCTCATCAGTGGACGCGGATGATGTTTCAACAGCACCGAGCTCAGCGACCAGCGCAGGAATGCTGGAAACATCGATGTAATCCGTCATAATCTTGCACTTGTGCGTCATGTGGTTCAGCAAGCCGCAGGGAGAACCATCAGGTGTGTGGACAGGGCACATGAAGCCCCAAGATTCCGGCAGCAGTTTACGCACGGCTGTTGTCTTGAGTTGGGCGAAGAAGGCACCACGGTGAACCATTCTGAAGTGGCTGATGAAACGCAAAAAGTTGAGCTTCTCTGCCACCACAGTGAAGCCTGCTGTTTGCTGTAGATCCAGACCAGAGGCACTAACCAAATTACCGGTGGAAAGGAAGTATTCGAGGCCATTGGCGATATTTTCGTTTGACTTTCTGAAGATGCCACCAGGGAACTCCTTTCGGAATTCTTCTGAGGTGAAATTCACAGCAGGGTGTCTTCTCAGGTAGTCTCGGATGGCCGTACGAACGCTCACGCTAAGGAACTCGTCTAGCCTCTCCTTCAAAATCTGCGAGTAAAGGAATCCACCGAGCAGAATTTCCTGGTTCTGGATGGCATCGGGATTGTCGACGGCGCATTCACCAGCGGCCAAGGCGTAGAGCTTCCGAATCATGAACAGCACCATGTGGAACTTGTCGAGATCTTGCTTCTCAGTGACGTCGACATTGCCCAGATGCACGCAGACAATTTTTCGCAGGAATTCAGTTCCAACCTCGTAATCTGACATGGTCTCCGGAACTCCCAAGACGACCCTGAACTTTTGGCCCAAGTAGGCACGTGTTTCAGACTTGCTGTAGAGGCGATAGGCCTTGTATGTTCGCAACAGGAGTTCTACACGATCTGTGAGGAAAGTGTTTTGGGCCGACTTAGAGCCCATGGGTCCAATCAGTCCCTCAAAGATTTCTCGGTCGTTGGTTTCCACCAGTGCCTTGAGAATCATGATGACGGGGATAAGGTATTCGTTCTTGCGCCAAGAAAACCTGAAGGTCACATTTCCATCCTTCAAGTAATGCAAAACATTTGTCTGCGACGTCTCGTCTGGTCGTACTGATCGCAGAATGATACCGTATGTGGTGTATCCGGCACCTCGATTTGTGAAACTCGGACGGTTGATGGCCATGGGAAAGTTTCGCTTGTTCACCTGCAGGAGACGGATAATCTTTTCATTACCGTTGACAATAAAGTATCCACCAAGCTCTTCGGACTCTTCTTTTCGTGAAACCAACAAAGCAGGCGAGTTATTCTCGAGGTGACATCTGTTTGACTGTTTGTAACTCGTGAGTACGGCTCGTCGATGATAAACACGCTGGGAGAGATGTAGGAGCGTCATACCTTGATCATAATAGGAACCTGGCCAAGCTCTCTGGTAAATTCAATGACATCGCCTCCATTGATGCTGTACTCAAAAGTGGCGGAGAGCTTTCCTCTGTAGGTAGCGTGTCTCTCTCTGCACTCGGCCGGGAAAATTTCTCTGTTCAGGGCCAGCTTGTTGGATGGCGGCACCTGCGGCTTTTGCAGGGTCACCTCCTTGATCCGAATCTGGAGGCGGTTTTTGCCTTCTGGGCCAGCGCGGTCGTTGCCATCGAGGAAAACTTTTGTGCCAATATCCGCCAGGCCATGGGCCAGAAGGCCGGGCTTTCCATCGCCGCGGAAGATGGCGTTGAACGACTCAATGTGGGGGTTGACTGCTAACTGGAGAGCAGGATATGCGGAATGATCGGTAGGAGGATTGCGGAAGAGATCCTGGCGACGCAGAGTGTGAAACTGGTGGTCCCATTCCGTGCTGGTGGCTGAGGGCGCCATGATGTCGAAGTAGCTTTAAGCTCGGATCGCAATTCTTGCTTGAAGATGAATGACGAGGTATTGGGGTGTTTATGAGATGCAATGCCTGAATCTTAATGCATCGAGACAGGCAGCTTCTTCTTGCGCGCGGTGAATATTAATGAAGCGCCTGTCCCAACTCAATTGCAATTGGAGGCTATCCGGCAGACCCTTCACACAGGTAGCTTGCGATTGCAGAAGAAAAAAAAAAGTTGACGATAAGACTGGGTCACATGAGATAGCGCTATCGATAGTGGCAGTCCACAGTGACATATGTCAGCAAGCAAAAGCGAGGCGGGGCACGTTTGATGCCACTTTGTGCTGCGGGGTGGCTTCACTGTGAGGTACCTCTGTACAAACTGTGGCTTCACTTTGATGCGCCACTCCAGGAACAGCTTCTGATATGATGGATCCAATGGTTTTATAGGGAATTGCTAGCCAGTATCCCAAGTGTACCATCTAACATTTCGTGTCTTAGATCTAATGCTACATGGGTAGGTAGCGAGTGATGATACCAGAAACTAGAGGGGATTTAACGGTAGTAGTAGATACTAGAAAAATATAGGGATGGCAGCAGATACTAGAAACGTGTAGCCATAATAGCAGATACTTGAGCTGGATATTTATTTCTTAATAGACTAGTAACTGCCAGATAAAAGGCTTCCTTTAGCATTCTGTTCTGAGACTTGAACCGCTTACATGAATTCCCATCCTTACATCAACTTAAGCCTGTTAGTTCGTCAGCCATCTTTTACTTAAGTCTTTAGTGCTATAGGCAAAATATCACTCCTTCGCGTCTTTTATAGCCTACAAAGCCATCCATCGTATAAACTTCATCATATCATCATGGCAGCTGCGCAGTCGATCCAATCAGATGAACCTCCATATCCCTCATTCGAGGAGCTTCGGAGGAATGAGCAGCGTGTCCTCTTCTCTCCCGCCGCCAAGCGTCTCTACTGGCCTCTGGAAGGCGTCTTCCCTTCCACAATATCCGTCATGAGGACTGCTCGCAGCGTCGGCGAGCTTGACCCCTTCTTCAGACCAGACACCAGCGGCAGCGGTAGTGGTACCTGGCATGAGATTTCATCGCTGCCTCTGACCGACCCAAAGGTCTCTTCTATTGAGGCTTCACTGCGCGATCTTGACCAATGGGAGTCTGATTGGCTAGCATGGCATAGGGACCATATAGCTCCTGAGTTTAACGCCGAGTATACCACCTATGGAGATCTCAGCGATGAAGACCGGCCATATGCGAACGAGCCCAAGGAGGATGGGAGCTGGGAGGAGGACTCGGATACGGAGTTTCTCATACGATGTTGCGGAGACGATAGACCGCTTAGGAAGAGAGGGTTGAAGATCAAAGTGACACCTTCCGCCGGCAATAACTTTGTCACTGTGCATGACTATGTCCGTGGTAAGTCTTAAAGTCTCTCTCCTAGGATGTTGAAGAGCTTTTCCAACGATCACTCTTAGCTGTGCATCCATGGCTCATGGGCCTACGTGGGGATATTATACGAGCAAAGGCTGTTGCTCGTCCCATGCCTTATCCTGAGTCAGGGGTCAACCTCGAATGGATAGTTAGCAACCTGACAGCGCCGCAACACGAAATAATGACGAAAGAATTTTGGACTGAGATGCATCGCCCGCCACGTCCCATAGACGCTGCAACCTCTAGATTACTGCAAAGAATAGGCGCAAGGACGGCCCAGTAATTTACGGTCTATCTTGTCGTCTAGTCCAACCCTCAGCCATACTGGACACGAAATTCCTCATCCTACATGTAATATGGACGTTGAAGAAATGGTGCTCGGCTGTTAATAGGAATTGTGAAGGGTATCAGGGTACAGAGTTGAAGTGCTAACCACATGACTGAGTAAGTTTGTAGAATTTGTGGAATGTTGTGACTGACTGGGCTGCTAACAAATAATAGCATATGAACATACGAGAGATTCTTGTATCTTATACCACCTTTTTGAGTTCAATATAGCGACTCGGAAAGCTCTTTCAGTTTGATCTATCGGGCCCAGGTATCATCATAATTATATTAGAGGGGCTGGCCATTACCTGTTATACATGGCCTGTAACCCAACATTTCTTCTGGTCCTAATAATGGAAGAGCCCTGCTTGCGGGCCCTCGCTACAGATGCTCGAGTCTGTCTCACCCCACCAACCGACACAACGAGATCCTGACAATCCTTTCTGAACGGGCCTTTAAGTAGTGGTGAGCCATAGCTGATTAAAGCTACTTTGACAATTGTCCCAATATTGCGTGCTGAGAGCTCGGAGAACATTTTTAGGAATGATGCCGGCCAGAAATCCTCTGTCAATGTCCTCAAATTTTGGCTTAAGACTTCAACATCGATGATAATATAGAGACGCGGTATACCCTGGAGGACTGCTGCAAGAATATTAATCCAGTCTTCTTCTGACTTTGCGTCAATATGAGACTTGAGATGAGGGACCAGAGCTGCATCGGTGTGGATACTTTTGTTGACAGAAATGGCCTGTGAAATTATATACTTAAGTAGGTCGATTGTCGACACTTGTGCTTGATCGGCAGGTGTTTTGTCAACGTTGAGCGCTTTCAATGCCCAAATAACCGGACACTTTGCATCAAATAGTATCGCGATAGATCTTACGCAAAAACTCTGGAGATGGAAACGTGTCTTCCATGTTCCATTAATAATAACAAGAGACGAGTCTTTGTCTTTATTCCATTTTTGGATTCTTGAATCAAGCCAAAATGCCTCTCCTTTGATTGACGATTTCGGCTGTCGCTTCTTAGACACGAACAATAGCAACTGAAAAGCTTTGATGGGATCTGGAAGGACAGCAACAGATAATTGGCTCAAGAGCTGCATAAGCTGGACTTCGGATAGCCTCTGCCGAAATTCGATTCTCGCCGACGCATTGATGCCCTGTTCAGTCACCATAGAGATTTTCATGTCCGAAACTGCTGTTATTAGTTCTGTAATACTTTCGCGAGTCAGCTTTTGCTCATGCATCATTTGAGCAATACATGTGTGCATATCTCGCTGCTCAGCGTGACTGCTGTCTAGAGCCATCTTAGACATTGTATCAGATAGAGACGATATAGTTGCCAAAATATCACCATATCGCAGCTTAGTAGGCATCGTGATTGATTGCAGCATATGCGTCATTTTACTCTCTCGGTACCAGCTAAGGGCCCGCAAAAGAAATTTGAGTATATTGACATATATCTCAACAATGACTTGCCTGATTTGCCGAGTTGGGTAGAGTCGTATGATGAGTTGTGCGCGCGATATGACATGTGCGATGCTATTGAGCCCAACACAGAGTTGCGAAACAAGTTTATGATGGTTTATGACTGACTACAAGCTTTATCTCAGACAACCAGAAACGAAAGATATGACTAAGGATAAACCTACGAGAAGAAGAAACTTCATAGCACTGTAGGCTAAAGTCGAGTATTCCGGTTGTTGTGGGAGTAGCACGTCCATGATACTACTATAACTGTATAATTTCTCCGAGAGATGCAATAATCCTTTACGAAGTCTTGAATTGCCTTTTCGTTCTTCGTAGTAAACTCGGGCCTCTTCGACAGAAGCGAGGACGCTCTCAAAGTTCCCATACTTAGAATCAGTGATCCACTGCTGCTGCTTTCCATCTTTTGAGAACTCTGCAGAAAATTCCGCTAGAGCTTCCTCGAAAATGCGCTCAGCGCCGGCCGTACTTCGATGAAAATCGTATCAGCCACCGATATTCTTCTTTAGTATACCGACTGTGGAAAACTTACCATTGGGATGCTTCTGATGAAATATACCAAGCACTAAGCGCACTTGATTCCGAAGTCTCCATTGTCAAAAAATATCTTTAAGGTCAAATATCGGGGGATTAGTCAATGAACTGCTGTCGTTCTGCTACCAAAGGTCGACAATTTCATTAGCATAACTTGAGAACATTGAACGGGACACTGTCGCCTGCATGCTACGTGTGACTAGGTAGTTGGCCAGCCTCAGAATCATACCCAACATATTGTACATGCAGCAGCGTTCATAAAACTGCGCCACTGCGTGCGTTGTACTATACCAACTGGTAGCCTCTTACTTTCGGAGCACCAGGCTGATAAGTACATGCATGTACATTGCTGCCTAATGCCCAGGTACTTGTGCGTTGGGCAGCCTGGATTTGACACTGCCTCCATGTATGTATACCAAGGACCGCCGTGACGTGCAAAGTGAAATTGTATCTCTGTCAACAAAATACTCGTAAGAATACGCGCAAATTATATCGTTAATAACGCCCCAGCGAGCAAAGGATCTGGAACCGCTAGCACAGGTGAACAAAATGCTAGTATCCGTTAAGCCGCCACGGCACAAAATGCTGTCAGAATATAAAAGCAAACGCTCGGAAAATATCCATCACAGAGAAAATGATAACGACGATGGATATCCGGGCGGCGCAGCCTCTCCTAACGAAGAGCAAGTTGGTAAACAGAAGTCAAACAAGGCTAATCAGTTGCCATCTTCTGGGAGATTGACATCGATACAAACTACTATTTCAGATGACAGAAGTCAAGGAAGTGAATTTCATCGCAATAGCCACATTCTCTATGCATTAGACAGAACTACTGCAAATGATAAATCTCAAGACGAGAGGAGTTTTGGCCGTAGCCCTGGAAAGATAAAGTATGTAAATGTATTATGCATATCCATCCTCTTATACCCAATGTTACCGACTACCAAACTAGATACATATTTAGCTAAATGTTCTATTATAGTACTGTAGACATGGACACTGTACCAGACTCTCTATCGCTGTCAAGGTTGCTGGAAGAGCAAAATAAAACACGTCTTATGTTGCAAACAATGAAACATCAACTACAGGAACTTGATCTTCATCAAGAACAGCAGCATCAACAGCATCAACAACAACAGCTACAACATCAACAACAACAACAGCGACAGCCAGAAGAAAATTTTATAGAACACTCTGACTCACTGAACTCTGCTCTTCAATTGATCACAAGAGCCCTGAATATCCAGGACGAGCCAATGTTGACCATGGAAACTTTGCAGGCATACGTGCTGGACCTCAAACTGAAAGAGAAAGCGCAACAAGCAGCTTATCCAAAAGTTCAATTAGTACATCGAGTATTGAAACAGATCCAAGACCCAGATAGGGAGAAAGAAATGCACATGTACCTTGATCAGCCAATGTGGTTAGGGGGAGCGACATCACATAGGGAGGCTCTTGCTGGTAATCTTCCACTGCAGAGCACCTCATCTTACCTATCAAAACGCCCCGAGGTCTGTTGTCTTATATACAGAGATTATGATGTCACTTATATCAATCGAATGGAAGTTTTGGACGAAGACCACGACCAACCAGTTAAACCAAAGCATACTGCAGAAACTGTTGCGTTGGTAACCGCGAGCCTTACCACTGCGGTAGCCAAGTTCCTGAAATACTACAGTTTCAATACACCAGATGATGTTACGGTGGAATCAGTAGAATTTTCAGGTCTGTGCATTGCCATATATCATGCACGAGGCGACGCCTTGATACCATTTTTGGAAACATTGGAGGGCGAACAACGTGATCAATTGCAAGTGCTACTAAATTTCTTCATATCTCAGTATGAAGATGAGTATAGCCTTGTTGATCATATGACTCGCAGAGGTATAATCACCCAAGAGTACATTAAATATCTCTTCAAGCCTGGGGAAGTTATTGTGAAAGACCATGATCAAGACGCAAGAGGTTATTTGAGTATGTCTTGGCTCAAAGACATCGACACGGCAGATAAGTCAGACCGGAGCTCAAGCCAGACTAAAACTAAGAAAGCTTTCAGCATGAAAGCTTGGAGCTGGGAATTGGATAGCGGGTTCTCAAGAGAAGCCAAAAATCTCATTCTACAATTCGATACGAAAGACTCCCCAGAGAGAAAAATTAGTGATATGAACTTTCGACCACTCCGTTACGTGGATGAGCAAACGCAAACAAGGCTGAAAGCAAGAGGAGAATGGTTCTGGAAATGTCGTGTGAGACGCATGGTATGTTACGATGACACACAAAACAGCCAATATTACTCTGGTGATGAACGATACATGGTCGATATGATGATATATCACGAATTACACAAACCTGACTTCTTCATGCGGCGTCCACTTATTGACTCTGAAGCACTGAAGCAGGAAAATCCTCCTGACGAGAATTTCCTTTATCTATCGCCTCTGACAGTAAAGGCATACAATCTCAAGAGGAAGAAATGGGTGGATTTAAAACTTGACGGGCTCCGCGAGATTTCTTGGAACAAACAAGCGTTTGAGAGCCTTGTGCTCAAGGAAAAAACGAAGCGGCTGATTCGAGCTCTCGTAAGCAATCAAATCGAAGCAGAAAAATCCACAGATCTTATCAGTGGTAAAGGAAACGGCTTAATCATGTTACTCCATGGGGGACCGGGTACAGGTAAGACATTGACCGCTGAAAGTGTGGCCGAAATCGCCAAGCGGCCACTGTATCCCGTTACATGTGGAGATATTGGAACTAAGCCAGAAGATGTTGAGAGGTATCTCGAGTCTGTTCTTTATCTGGGAAAGACCTGGGGGTGTGTAGTCTTGCTTGATGAAGCAGATGTCTTCCTGGAGCAGCGCAGCTTGGAAGATCTACACCGTAATGCGCTGGTGTCGGTATTTCTAAGAGTTCTGGAATACTACGACGGGATCCTGATCCTGACAAGCAACCGGGTTGGCACCTTTGACGAGGCATTCAAATCCCGCATTCAACTGGCAGTCCATTACAATAGCCTGGACTTGGACCAAAGGACCCAGATTTGGCGCAACTTCACACGGCGTTTAAAAGACCTGAATGAAGAAGGCATCGATTTTGCAGATTTGATGGATAACATCCCACAACTTGCTCGCAAAGAGATGAACGGAAGGGAGATTCGCAATGCTATTACAACAGCGAGACAATATGCTAGATGGGAGCGACAGCAGGATCATAGTTTCAAGCTGGACTATAAGGTAATGAAAGAAGTGATTGAAACGGCTGGAGAATTTGACGACTATATCAATACTTTGAATGGTGGATTTACGCAAGAGCAGTTGGCAAAAGACGAGGGAATACGCTAGTGGTATCTTCAGATTGTAATTTTCATCAATATATTCATACTATTTTCATTAGTATATTCATATTATTTCCGTTAGTATCTTCATATTCTCTCCTCTAGTATCTTCATATTATTTCCTTTTTGGAACACTATTACTTGCACCTAGTTTTTCATGCGAGGATGTGATTAAATCTCGATCAAATAACCGTGACTCGCTTGTCAGAGCTTCAACAAAGTAGGCCATCAACACCTTATTAACGAAGTGTTATGAATTGATATTTGATAAGATGTCCATAAAGGCAAACATCATATGCTCTGTGTAGAAGATGTGATGGACATGTCTCTTCCCAGCCCTTGTCTTTGCATTAGTCATCTTCATCAGCAAGAGGCGATTCGAGGGAACATATGATATCGATGCAAAGCTGGGTCCATATAGCGTGATGGCTTAGCATTTGCCAAGCTGTAGAGTGCTGCTAGGCCTCATTGCGTATAAATCGACATTCCTAGCAGCTTATGTGTGTTCTGATTCAAAGATGGCTTTCGTATGCTGTGTCTGATTCCGAGTTTAGTGCCTCTGTACTGGGTGGGAGACTAACAGTGGCCGAGCATCACAGTCGTCAAAGTGACGGATGACCTCGAATGTTGGTTGGTGTGCCTAGTACTCTATTTGGGAGATATCAAGGTGTCATAAAGTGGTGCTCGACGTAATAATGCCTAGCTTCCCCCTCCAAAGCGGCCCCCCTGGTCGTGATATTTCCGCATCTTGTCTCGTACATGGAGCTTAGGTATCTGTGTTCCACATTCAACCCATCTTCTTCATCTTGACCATGCTAGGAATTGCAGGTCCTATTACAGTGCTCTATATCAGTCATCTTCATCATTTTTTTTTTTCCAGGCCAGCTGCTCTTACCAGGGGCACTCTAGCGTGCAAATGTAGCACTTATTCAGAGCAGGGTGCCAGAGATATTAAAAAGCTGCCAGGGTCCCAGCATCTCTCTCGGTTCTGTAGGCGCCGGGACTTTTGCCTCGAGGACTGAAACCTCGCTTTCGATGCCTGCACCTCACCTGTCGATAAAGTGCTAGGCGCCGGAGCAGGGGCTCCAAATCGGAAACGTCGTCGCATCCATTTTCTCGCAAGAGGCGCCCCGATCGTCCAGATCAGGATGCAGCCCTCAAAGGAGGCAAAAGAGAGCTAGCAGGGCCTCGTGAACAGAGCACTGGGCTCGATGTCTTCGTGTGTGACGGGAGGTGCAGCATCCAAGTTTATGCGGTGAAAGAGCGTGCCCGTTTTCTGTTTTCAATTTTCAATTTTTTCTTCCCATTTGACCCATTAGATTGGAGGGAATTTTGAAACGAACATGGATTCGATTACTGGAATTTCGTGATATTTGATACAGATGGAGCCTCTATTACTACTAGACCCCAAGCTATGGACACGGACATACTACATACAGTACAAGTCCCAGGTTCAGTGGCGGGGCAGAGGGACAAAGAAAAAAAGAACCGACGAAAAAAAATCAATGAAAATGGGCAAATAAATCGCTGCCTGTCATTGAACCTTATCCGGCCCGCCAAAGCTAGCAGCGGCAGGTACTAAGCAGGCCGACCACTTTCCACTTTCCAACCCCGCCATCGTCAGACGTGCATCTTCGTCCTCCTCATCCTTATCGATATTCCGCCATCAGTCATCCATTTCCGGCTTCACGACTCGTCTGCTCCTCCTCGTCTGCTCCTCTACAACAACATAACATCAACATCATCACCATCGCCATCACCACAATATCGATCACAACAGAACTACCGGCTGCAAGACACACCCCAGCACGGCACAGAGACAGAGACGAGACACCGCAGCAGCTGCCAGACCAGACCTTGCTATTCCTGTAGGCGCTGTGCTCCAGAATCCACCGTTGCAGGCGCTGGAAATGGCATAGCACAGCTGCAGCCTGTCACTGAGAATCACCACATACTCGTACATACTCGTACATCAGTCCTGCCCCAAGGCAAATCGTCCATCACCAGGCCTGTCCTCGCATTACTAGCCGCAGGACTAATCACCTTCTACCTTACTATCCCATACCTGCACAGTACAGTACGGGGTTGCTGCCAGTGAGAGTGAGTACTACAGACAATCCATCTGAGACACACTGGGCCAAAAGGTCCAGGTCTGCTTGCACAAGATACGGGGTGCCTTTTATGCATCCTCACGAGCCAAACCCCCGGCTCATGATCGGCCCAGTCTGCACAAACGAATGAAACGGCACACTTTGCACAGGGCAGCGGTTAACCTCGATTGGCAGCGTAGGTCTGGTGACTCGACAAACACAGCATACCCGCTTCCATACGACGTCCCGAAGTTGCGCACGCACGCACGGTACAGCTTCTCTTGGTGCGCCGCTGCGACAAACCACAGCTGCGCTTTGGTTGGCTGTCCCTTTTTTCCCTCTCTCTTCTAGCCATCCTTCTGGCCACTAGCCGTCCAGATAGCGGAGCAGAGCAGCTTGCCGTCCTCATGCTCCCAGTTTGCCAGCTTCGGACCTACGTCAACAGGTACTAGCTGTCGTTGCGATACGCCATCTCTACGCCAGGCCCTACGCCCTGCTCTACACTCCAATTTTTTTTTTTTTGGCTGCTCCATCTCCATCACCCTGCTCTCTACGCATCTTCTACGCATCTACGCTCATCTCTGCCGCCGCCCTCGCATTCCAGACGAGCTCGCGGCGCCCCAGGTTAGCTCTCCCAAGACCCCCAGGAGCTCGTGCTTCGACGCCCGTCAGCCCGCTCGCTGCTCTTGTCTCGACCACCATCCATCTCCCAGGTGGGGTTCCCTCTACTTCTGCCGCCAGGCGTCACCTCAAGCCCTCATGTCACTTGGACCAACCGTTGCGCAACAACCTTGAATCTTGCTCTCTCCGCATCCCTATCTTGCCCCATCTCTCGCTTTTTTCTCCCTGATTTTTTTTCTCTTCCCTGCAAGGGCATTACGCATCGCCCAAACGCAGTCGACGAGCTTCGGCACGAGCTTACCTATTCTTCCACAGTTATAGAGTGTCGACCTCCGCTACTGCTCCATCTAGCCGCATCGGCCCTATCGCATGCCAGGCGGCAAGCTTTGCACCCGCACGACCTTTGCGCCGTTGTCGGTAAATCGATAGATTTGTCCACGAGCTCACGCAGCGACGTTTCTCGACTGTACCATTCGTATTATACATTTGGCAACGACGGCCGCCATCGCGCGACTTCCTGAGACATCGACAAACGTTTGACCGCCGGTCGTACCGCCGAATCGACTTCTTGCAACGCCATCCGCTGATACCGTTTCCCCTCATCCTCATCCTCATCCTCATCCTCCCCCCTCCTCCCTCCTTGTACCAACATACGATCGACGTCTCGCATAAACGATTTAAACATGGCCGGGTTATTCAGAAAGGTGTATGACTGGTTGTTGAGGACGTTTTGGTGAGTCGCTCTGCTGCGCCGGTATTAGAGGCGGGGGTCCCACGATACACTGGGTGGTGGTGTGTGTGTGGCGTTGCTGTGTGTAGATGCGATGCTGGCCGTGCTGCGAACCCGAATCCTGTCCCGTGCTATGAGCCATGTGTGTGCCTGTGAAATCTGACTGGTGTCGATAGGGCGATGGAAATGGAAGTGACCATGGTTGGTCTGCAAAATGCCGGAAAGACATCGTTGCTGCGAGTACTGGCTGTAGGTTTCCCCCTTGCCACACCTTGCTGCTTGGGGCCAGGCTGACTGAGTTGTTGGGATGATCCTTTAGGGTGGAGAGTTTACTCTTGAGTAAGTGCCCTTCCATTGCCCCATCCCCCTTCTGCCTCTTCCTGCTGCCATGGAGGATCTGCCGTGGAGGATCTGCACTGGTCAGCTGCTCCCTCTCGGAACCATGGCAAGCATGGCAACCCCTGAAGATGAGTTGAACATGTCGGTCCAGTTACTGACTGCGAGTCTTGTGTAGCTCGATTCCGACGGTCGGGTTCAATATGAAGCGTGTGCAACGGGGGCATGTTACACTAAAATGCTGGGATATTGGTGGACAGCCGCGCTTTCGCACCATGTGGGAGCGGTATTGCCGTGGTGTCAACGCCATCGTCTTCATCGTAGACATTGCGGATGTAGAGCTCATCCCCCAGGCCAAGGAGGAGCTTCACTCCCTCATGGCCCACCCGTCCCTAGGGGGAATCCCCTTGCTTGTTCTGGGCAACAAGTCTGACCTCCCAGAGAAGCTGTCTGTCGATGAGCTGATTGATGAGCTGGACCTGAAAAGCATCCAGCACCGTGAGGTCTGCTGTTACGGCATCAGTGCTAAGCACGAGACAAATCTCGACGCTGTGGTGCAGTTCCTGGTGAAGTGGGCTGGTCGGTGAAGGACTTTGCCTTGTGTGCCTGGACAGGCAGACGACTGAGCAGCCGCCTGGTGGTCTCAAGACAGCACATGACCTATGCTTGGGAGCAACAAGACCAGGACGAAGAAGGATGCTGACCATTAATCCCCCTAATGCCCCAGAACTCCCCCAAGTGCAAGAGGTCGACTAGACCTGGCACCTTTTTGAGCGAACCCACAGCCTCTTCCCCCCGCCTGTGCGGCGTGGAGGCGAGATATTTCCGGACGGACGACAGTTGGTATATAAATTTCCTCTCTCACGAACTCTCATGAAAGATGATGGCGACCATGGCAACATTTTGTTTTGTTTTTTGCCCTCGATGGGGGCTGGCCCTTTTGACTAATCCCCCTTTGGCTCCTGGCATGGACGGAAGTAGAGACGGCGGCATCCGGAGGCATCGAGTGTGAGATATAGAAAACGGAACCGGGGCTTGGAGCATGGTGGGCACTTGCCCGGTGTGTTTGTGTGATTTGCCCCCCCTTTTCCCCAGTTTCTTTGGTTTGGATAAGTTGCGATGTTTTTTGTTTCCCCTCCCGCGGACAAGATCAACTCCAAGGCGCGCCTATGTATAGCAAGCGATCCGGGCGATGAGATATGAATGATGATTTATAGCATTTTGTGAGAACAAGGAAAACAAAGACAAGAACAAAAACAGAAACAGAAACAGACAGGCTCCTCAACCTCAACGGGACCCGGTGATGCAGGTCGATCAAGGCTGGCGACGTGCGAGAAGCGAGAGCTTCTCATTCACACGCCATCAAGCAGTGAGTGAGCTGTAGGCCTGTATATGTAGAATGTAAAAGAATCATTATCTGGAAACCTGGAAACAAGAAGATCCGTGGAGTGTCCCGGGTGTTTGGTCCTGGCAGCCAAGGTAGGAAAGGTTCATGGATGGGGATGCGCGGGGCTTGGACGAGGATGGAGTTGATTGGTGGGCGTGTGGGGTTAGTGATCCCATCACCACCAAAAAAGCAAGCCACGAAAGAATGCAGCTTGCTGATTGACAAGGAGGAAAAGCAAAGAAGAGGAGAGAGAGCGGCAGATGTGAATAGCACTGACCCAAGTATAAAAAACAAAAAGAAACGAACGTAGGGAGGGGGGAAAGGAAGAAGAAGAAGAAGCAGCACGGCAAAGACGGTGGGTTGACGGATCTCGAGGCTACACACGGACCACTTGATGCGTTGGCCAACTCATCACTGCAGTTGACAAGCGCCGCATTCCCTGTCTGGTGATTTGCTTGGGGGTTTGTTTTTTTGCTGGGGGTGGTTTTTTCTGGTTTAGGGATCGGGAGGGGTTACGGGTGGTTTTTTCTTCTTCTTTTGATTTGCTTGTGATTTTTGGCTATTTTATTTTATTTATTTTCTTTTCTTTTATTATCTTGTATCATGCTGTGGTTGTCTGATTTTATTTTATAGAGGTAGTAGACTGTAGCAGTGGTAGTAGCAGTAGTATATGGCGCATGTGCATGTGCATGGTGCAGCAGCGCATGTCTTATGCTCTATGATGCGATGGGCGTCTTCCGCCCAGAAGAGACAAAACATCCATGTATGTACTGTACATACACATACACGACAAGAAAGAGAGGAGAGAGCCGAAGAAAAAACATGTGTGTGTGTGTGTGTGTACCCGTCAAACGGTATCCGGAAACGGGGGGTTAAGAGAGACCGGGGTGGTTTGTGTCTGCTTTAGTGGTGGGATGAGCAGAAATGCCAGCGCATCAAGTAGGGGTGGGTTATTTATTTGTCGGGGGTGGGCATGGGAGGCTGAGAATGGAGATTTTGTACGAGTAAAGGTTACTGTGACTGCGGGTTTGTTTTTGTATGGATTGGATGGGGGGAAGATGGGGGTTTTCGGTGATGAGATGGGATATGTTTTACGGGGTTTGTTGATCTTTTTTTCTTAGGTGTTTTGTCCTCTTGTTTCTCTAACTGGGATTGTTTTGTATCATGGGCGTTTGATGGTGAGACTGAGTGGACGGCAGAGAGAGAGCATGGGGGGCTGGACCAAAGGTGAGTGATATGAGTACCATATGATGATGATGATGCAACGGAGCATTGAGCCTTGAAGCAGCTGGTCATTTGCCTGTCATGCTGGACCAATCTCGTGTCAAAGCGAGGAGAATTTTTTCACTTTTTTACTCTCTCTTCCGTCTCTTGCAGGAGAATTTTTGTTGAGGTTGCAGGAGGCTGAATGCATGCATAGATTCGCTGTTAAAACTGCTGCAGCGGCGGGCATTGTTGAGAGAGGCCTTTTCCTTTCGAGTCTTTTGCCCGAAAATGCCCATGCAATGTATATGCCATGTACATGTAATGTAATGTAGTGCGTAGCAGAGTGCATATGCAGCATGAAAAAAAAAATAATGTCAGAGGAAACGTACGAAAAAACGAATGAAGTGATGTGATATGATATGACAAGAGGAGATGATAGCCAGCACCGAGAAAAGAGGGGGGATGCGGGTGGTGTTTATAGGGTTCTGCAGGTAATAAAGTGAGAGCCCGGTTTGATGACATGGCAGCGGGTGTTTGGGCGGATAAGGGAAGCACGATGTAAGGGAGTTGAGGGTTTTTGTTATTCGTTTTTTAGGGGACATGCTAATGCGATGTAATGTATGTAATGCGTGTGTGCGTAGATGGGTGGGTTTGTGGGTGCGGTATTATGTATGTTATGTGGTTTGATGGGATGGATTAAGTTGAGGTCGTGGTTGAAGGGGATTTGTTCGCGTGAGGGCTGGGTGAGGAGGGGGGAAATGCGGCGATGAGGGGTAGTTGATTGAGGAGGATGACGATATTGGGATTAATTTTAGAGAGGGGAAATGAGAAATGGGAATAGTAGAGAAGATTTGTGGTAATATGTTATTGTGAAGAGAGGTACATGTTGTTTAGAGTTGGAGTGAGATGTATCTATGGTATATTACGGTGTAGAAGAGAGTTGTGATAACCTTGAATGTAAAAGTGATGCTCGGATCTCGCTGTGATCAAGTGCCACAGCCGCATCTCCCACGGTAGATAGGATAGTCACTAGCCGATACGACAAAGAGTCTAGATTCTACCAACAGACAGCTTATTCGAAAGATGCAGCTCAAATTCAGTTAGTTAGTCCGTTGGGCCGCCAGACGCTGCATCTGCCACTATCCTAGCTACAACAAACAGTAACGACGTCACTGTTTTGGGTGTCAACGAACAATACATCTCGCCCCCACCTTTGGATTGATGCAGGTATTTTTAGATATTCCCTTTCTCTCTCCTCATTTTTGTTTTCTTTCTTTTTTCTCATCGTGGCTTTTTGGAGTTTGGGGAGTAGACATTGCTTCTCTGTTTTCTGGGCGTTTTTCTTTTTCTTTGTTTAAGAGTTGAAAAGGGCGTTGTTTTTAAAGGTTGCAATTGCTTTTAAAAAAAGAAAAGAATTGGGAGAGGTGAATGTGAGTATATCGTGATGTTACTGAGAACGATGACTTTTAGGAAGAGAGGACTGACATGTGAAAATATAGCCAGGCACCTCTTAGAAAATGGAGTTTTGACATTTGACTGGCGAGACACACTACGCTTGACAGCAGTAGGTACCAACCAACACCAACATCCATCCCATATTGATGAGCATTGAGAGGCTGACTTCAATTTCTTTTGTTATACAGGACGTGTGTCTTTAATTTCCAAATTTCTCTTCTTCACCTTCATTTTTCGGCTTTGTTTCCACACGGTAAAACAGTGTGAGAACAACAGCCAGTGGCCAATGCACCTTTTGGCTGGGCTGAGGCGTAACAGACAACACGCTGCTCTAGTCGATAGGTATACAGAGAACAGCGTCAATGACACTTCTCACGCGACACTGACAAGTGTCACTGATGCTGCACATATGTAGGATAGGGACGGGGCAGTCTGTTCTTCTAGCTTGCTCCCAAAAGGAGTGTTGGCAGCTCTTATTTCATCATCAACTTTCTTTTAATGGACACCAAAAAATGGCATTAATGGTAATGGGATAATGGGGGGAGGCAGGATAAGAGAATGGCTGAGGCAAACTTTCGCTTTGATTCACGTTCGCTTCTTGGATTGTGTGCTCTTGAGCATGCATTGCTTGCTTCATTAGACAATATTGGTTATAATGGCATACACGTCTCAGCTCTATTTGGACTGTTTTCTAGTACAATATGCATGCGTGAAAGAATATAGTAATGCCCAAGACTCCCCTGTACACCTAGCCAAAAGAAAATAAAAAATAAAAAATAAAACAATAATCATAAAAAGATATCATGTCCTGATTGCCTCCCTTCCAAAAGAGAATATGCATAAATAATCAAGCATAAATAGGTATTCAAGGATAATCCGTAAACCCAGCCGACTTGCCGCTCCTGTCCAGCAGGTACTTGTACTTGTCGCCCTCCCTCCGCAGCACCGGCGGAATGTCCTGGTTCCGCTCGATCCTCTCAAACGTGTCGATATCCCGGCCCCAGACGTCCTTTCCGTCACGGACCGCCTTGGCAATGTTGTCCTTGTTACGGAACTCTTCGTCATTCATCCACACGTGCGAGAAGCTGGCCATCTTGTTGAGGAACTGCTCCATGGTGGCGAAGCAGCTGCTGCAGTGCCAGGCGGCGTTGCTGAGGCGCGACTTGTCGAGGTCGCGCAGGAAAGGAACACCGCCGTCGCCGTTGCGCAGGTTGGTCGGGCGGACGGTGCGCCAGCCAGTGTAGTAGGTGGCCTGGGGGTGCGGCCATTCGGGGCCCGAGTGCAGGAACTGGAACGAGTAGTAGTAGAAGCGCGAGGCCAGCGTCAGGCGGCGCGGGAAGTTGCACGTCCGCAGCAGGAACAGCGACTCGGGGCGCGGGATCTCGTCGACGTCGGCCACGAGGATGACGTCCCCATAGACGGGGGCGGCGCGGCCGGCCAGCTGGGGGAAGACCTGGTCGTACATAGCGTCGCGTTGTAGATCCTCATAGTCCCAGGGCCGCTTGGGGTCGAAGGAGGCGGGAAAGGTGAGCTGGTGGTAGACCATCTTGTCGTGGAAGCGGCGGAAGCGCTCCCAGCTGGCCAGCACCGTCAGCGGCTTGTCGTTGCCCTGGAACGTCTTGGGCGACTCGACAATGACAAAGTAGTCGACGTGGTCGTAGAGCGTCTCGAGGCGGATCTCCATCCAGTCCAGCTCCGTGTTGACCATGAAGAGGTCGTAGATCTTGCGCTCGCCCGACTGCGACTGCGGCGCGAAGACGGTGTAGCCGTGGGCGTCGCAAAAGGCCCGCGCCTGGGGGGAGGCGTAGTAGTCGCGCGCCCGGGACGAGAAGTTGAGGTGCGAGGGCAGCTCTTCGCCCAGCACCAGGTCGAGGTTGGAGATGCGGCGAAGCTCGGGGTGCGAGGCGAGGAGAGGCTGGCCGAGGAGCCAGTAGGACAGGCTGAGCAGCCCGGCGACGAAGACGAAAGTAACCCGGGAGGCCATGTTTGCGGTTCTATCTCATCTCATTGCTGGAGAGAAGGGAGCTGTTGGAGAGAGCTGTCGAGGGAGAGCGAGAGATAGAGAGAGAGCGCAAGAGAGATGATGAGCTGCGTAGGATCGCCGGAATACGATGGATGGGCGGAAAAAAGCCACGCACAGGGATCGACGCGTAGAGAAAACGCCGTGCAGTAGGCCTAGAGTATCGGATTATCACGCCAGCTCTGGCACTGCAGTCGAATCGAATCCCGGCTATTGGAACAAGGGTCTTGTCTCTCTCTTTTTTTCCTGCTGTCGCACCTCTGCCCTTTTCTAGTCCATGATTCGCACGAGTGAGATGATACGAGCAAAGCTACGACACAAACGGTGTTGGCCGTCAGCAGAGCATGAGGGTCCCCCCATGGCGGTGGTTATGGTGCCTGGATTTTAGTGTTTAGTGTCACGGTACATGTACCCGCAAGCGGAAGTTGTTAGGTTGGATTATTGATGGTGTCAGATTCATTGCGACGATGCCGGGGAGGCAAGGGATGAACAATTGGTGAGAGAAAAAAAGAGAGAAAGAGGTCTGAGGAATTGGTTTAATTGGGCACACACGAGGCCTTATAAGGAGGCTTTGATGCGCTGGAAAGGGGGAATTGATGCCAAGAAGCCGCTCTCCCTTGGCTGCGGTGCGACACGGCCGCTGAAGAAATTGCGTAGCGAGAGGCTTGCAGGGGGTTTGTCTTGGGTGGTTTATTATACGTGTATTTAAGAAGCTGCCAATTTGTGTCCTGTGACTAACATATTAGAGGAAACAACTTGAGGTTTGTGCTTTTTTTTAAAGCAGATAGTTGGATATTAGAACAGTTTGAATGATGCTGCATAGAGAGATGAAGCTGTAAGTACCTCTCTAATCTGTGTTAGACTCATTCATTGTAGGTGATTTGATTGGAATGGAATAGTAGCAACTTGGCGCAGAATGAATGACTAAGCTTCGGTTGTTACTTTTGTGTCACCCAGATAAATGCAGTTGTAAGGTGTTGAGGAATTGGTGCAAATGTAAAGTCATCAATAAATCCGGCATGTAACCACTGCATTTAACCGCCAGATTAAAAAGCCGAGTTTAATAATTGTTGCATTGCCCTTGTGTCCTTGTGCCAACAGAGTAGTACTTGAGTCTTGAGCCATTAGCCACCAAGCATACCTAGCCACAGTAAGTTATAGTGCTGATGATAACAGTAAGGAAACCAAGGATAATAGCAGTGAAACCAAAGAGATAGTCAAATTAACACTATACTATCCTTATCATATCCTTCTAGAAACAACTAAACAACCAAAGGGCGTCCGTGATTCCCACGGAGGGCGCAAGCGACATGTCCCGGCCCCCGGAGCCGGGGCGGAGCGGCTCATTGTTTAGCCCCTCCACAAACTGGCCCCTCGAAACCCCTCCACTCCATTGCAGGGCCGTTGAGTTCAATTTGTATATAAAAAACCACAGCATTCAATGAGGGGCACGCTGTCTTCCCTGCATCTCGCCTCGGCGTCAAGCTCACGAGCAATTGTATATAAACAAACCGGGCATCTCTTGAGACGCCAGTCGCCGTTCCTCACACGACGACATCTTTCCACCAGCCTCATCAGAAACAGCGCATCAACAGCCATGGGAATTGAAGTAGGAAATGCCTGGGTGGGCGTCAAGGGCGCTGGATCGCTCGACTTAAGAAGTGAGAACCGAAGAATTAATATTAATGCTCAATCAAGACCAGTCTGCTAACTTGCTTCACTCATAGGCGATGTCATGACGGTCCCCACGCCGTCCATGCTGGCGGCCATCTCCAACTGCACCCTCAGAGACGACGTCTTTAATGAAGATCCCACTACGCAGGACCTCGAGGCTCATGTGGCCAAGTTGGCTGGCAAGGAGGCCGGTCTGTTTGTTCTGTCGGGCACAATGGGCAACCAGGTGGCATTGCGAAGCCTCTTGGTCCAGCCTCCTCACGGCGTCCTTGCGGATCATCGCTCTCACATTATTCTCTACGAGGCTGGAGGGTTAGTGATTCATTTTCATTATCGCTTTCTTATTTTTACTCTTGTTGTTTCTATATATCATTAACATTCATCTAAACAGCGTCTCTTCCCTGACTGGCGCCACTGTCAAGCCCGTCGTCCCCAAGAACGGCATGTATCTCACCCTCGAGGACATCAAGGCCAACGTCATCATCAGCGACAACGTCCACGACTGTCCCACCCGCGTCATCAGCCTCGAAAACACCCTCAACGGCATGGTCACCCCCCTGAGCGAGGTCAAGCGCATCTCCCAGTTCGCCCGCGAAAACGGCATCAAGATGCACTGCGACGGCGCCCGTCTCTGGGAGGCTGTCGTTTCCGGGGCGGGCTCCCTGGATGAGTTTTGCGCGCAGTTTGACACTGTGAGCTTGTGCTTCTCCAAGGGGCTGGGAGCTCCCGTTGGTAGCATCATTGTTGGAGATAAGAAGACACTGGAGCACGCTCGGTGGACGCGCAAGTCTATTGGAGGTGGTATGAGGCAGCCGGGCTTCATCACGGCTGTGGCTAGAGTGGCTGTGGATGAGACATTTGGCACTGATTCTAAGGGAAGTGATGGCTTGTTGAAGCAGACTCATGAGATGGCGAAGAAGGTTGAGGCGCTGTGGACGGGCATGGGGGGCAAGCTGGTGCACCCGGTTCATACAAACATGGCCTGGGTGGACATTGAGGCGGCTGGTTGCAGCTTGGAGAAGTTTACGGAGTTGAGTGAGGCGGAGGGATTGAAGGTTGGCGGTGGACGGTTGGTGACACACTATCAGATTGCGCAGAACGGCGACGAGGTGCTCAAGCGGTTGGAGAGGGTGTTTAAGAAGGTGTTTGCTTAGAGGAGATGAGTTGTCATGAATACCTAGCACTGCTGTTCTCATGAGTACATACATATATACACACTATGAACGACACGATGCAGTAACATGAAGTCTATGCAAGCCTTTACCAGAGCACGGCATTCATTCACTGATACTGTGAAGCAACGTAAGCCTTCACCTAATAGCTTCGGTCAATTACACACCGCATGTCACCAATTGCCACCGATCATCACATCCCGTGAGCCCTTCATAAGCCACAACTGCCGACTATTTTCCCAAAACCTGTCCTTGTTTCCCTCACAGCTTAATTCTCGTTTCTTAGACCAAAGACACTAACGGCCCGTTTACCCCAAGGCGGATACTCCGAAGGTGGTCACAAAGGTGAGCGATTGACTTTTCTTGCTGCCAATGATCTTATTTGGATTTACCGTGCCGTTGAGTTTGAGGCCAACGGAAAGCGTCGGATGACCAATTGGTGCCGCCACGTTTGGGGGACGGGATTTCGGTGGGTGATGGTTTGTTGGTGCTTTTTGACGTCATGCAGTTTTTAAGTGTTCGATGGAAGCATTGGAGAAGCCTGGATGGGATGGTAAAGACAATACGACTTTATCCTTTTCCTCAATTGCTTCCTTGGAGACGTAAGAATAGGCGGATTATTTGTGTCGAGGGTAACTTGGTGAGACGTGGGAGTGTTATAACAATACCATGTCTCGTACATACATGCTCTATCCATATATGAAATTCCATGTCATACATCAGCTTCTAAATAAGCATCATCATTTTAAAGAATGGGTGCATACAATAGCGCGTGCGGGGGCTGAACTAGCGCTGAAGGCGTTGGAGATGCTGTGGAGAAGCGTCGTGGGGATTCGAATTGGCATCTGCATGTCTCACGTACCTCAATCTCCTTATGCTTGATTGAGATTCTATTAAAGATTGGTTTTAGAAGGAAGATTTGAAGACATCGTGTTGAAACTGTAGACATAATATGAATGTTTTCTTAAACATTCTATATGTAATTGACGACAGACCTTGGCTTCATCTCAACCACAAGTCCCTGGCCCAAGTGACAACTCCAAAAGCCTCATACGACATACCAAGCCACCACACCCCAAGCATCACAATAGTTCCCCCCGCAAACCGTCAACCACGGCACAAGCAAGTGCCAAGTTGGAGGGTGGACCAAAGACTTGGATTGGGCCATGATGATGCCAAGAGTCATATACTCTACTCTGCTTATATTGATGTAACCAACCTTTTCACTTATATCACAGGTAGTGAATTCCATCATCTTATAAATATCCCCACGTAGTCCCGCGTCTGTCGTTTTGTACCAATCCCTCCTTGATGAGAGGCAGCTGCTGGGAACAAGCTCAAAATGCCTTCACTTCAATCCCTCGTAGTCGCCTTCCTGGCGACAACTCTCTCCGTCCATGTACACATAGTCAATGCCCTCTTCATCAACGGCTCCGTTATCGCCCCGTGCGACTCACCCATTTATTGCCATGGCGATATCCTCCGCGAAGTCGAGCTGGCTCATCCCTTTTCCGACTCCAAGACCTTTGTAGATATGTAAGCTCGTCAAGAAACTCATAAAAAGAGACAATTGGAAAGCTCACATGTAATACCAGGCCCGCAAAGAGACCACTCTCCGAAATCCAAGCCGCCTTCAACAAGCTCAAAAAACCCCTAACAAACGACTCCTCCCTCCAAACATTCCTATCAACCTACTTCGCCGACGCCGGCGGCGAACTCGTCGAAGTGCCCCGTGCCAGCCTCACCACCAACCCGACCTTCCTCTCCAAAATCAACGACACCGTCATCAGGCAGTTCGTCTCCAAGGTCATTTCCATCTGGCCCGACCTCACGCGCCGCTACTCTGGCAGCGCAGTGTCAAACTGCACGTCTTGTCCGAACAGCTTCATCCCTGTGAACCGCACGTTTGTCGTTGCGGGGGGACGCTTTCGGGAGCCGTATTACTGGGATTCGTATTGGATTATTGAGGGGCTGTTGAGGACTGGAGGGGCGTTTGTGGGGATTGCGAAGAATACGATTGAGAACTTTTTGGATTTTGTTGAGAGGTTTGGCTTTGTGCCGAACGGGGCGAGGTTGTATTATTTGAATCGTTCGCAGCCGCCGTTGTTGTCGCGGATGGTTCAGGTTTACATTGAGCATACGAACGACACGAGCATCTTGAGGAGAGCTCTGCCACTGCTGGTGAAGGAGCATGAGTTCTGGACGAAAAACAGGACGGTCGATGTTAAAGTTGGCAATAAGACGTATGTCTTGCAACAATACGCCGTGGAAAATACTCAGCCGCGGCCAGAGTCTTTCCGCGAAGACTTCATCACTGCCAACAACCGCTCCTATTACGCTGCCTCGGGCATCATCTATCCGGAAACAAAGCATCTAAACACATCCCAGATGGAAGATTTATATGCCAATCTAGCTTCTGGCGCTGAGAGTGGCAACGACTACACCTCGCGCTGGCTGGCCAACCCAGCCGACGCAATGAGAGACGTCTATTTCCCACTTCGATCTCTCAATAACAAGGAAATCGTACCCGTCAATCTCAACTCCATCCTCTACGGCAACGAGCTGGCCATCTCAAGATTCTATAGACAGACTGGTAACAGAACAGCCGCCCGCACCTGGAGCGCCCTCGCTGCAAATCGCAGCGCTTCCATCCAGGCTGTCTTCTGGAACGAGACTCTCTTCAGCTACTTTGACTATAACCTCACTTCTTCATCTCAAAACATCTACGTGCCCCTGGACAAGGACGCTCTCGCCGTGGATAGACGCACAGCTCCTCCTGGCAAGCAAGTCCTGTTCCACGTTGGCCAATTCTACCCCCTATGGACAGGCGCCGCCCCAGATTATCTCAAGAACAATCCATTCGCAGTGAGCCGCATCTTCGACCGCGTGTCAAGCTATCTAGATACTCGTCCCGGTGGCATCCCCGCCAGCAATGTCAACACCGGTCAACAATGGGACCAGCCCAACGTCTGGCCGCCGCACATGCACATCCTCATGGAAAGCCTCAACAACGTCCCCGCAACATTCACCGCCCGCGATCCCGCGTATCAAGACGTCAAGCAACTCGCCCTGCGACTCGGCCAGCGGTACCTCGACTTTACCTTTTGCACATGGCGTGCCACGGGAGGTTCCACGTCCGAGACGCCCAAGCTGCAAGGGCTGACGGATCAGGACGTCGGCATCATGTTTGAAAAGTATGATGATAATTCGACCAATGCTGCTGGAGGGGGAGGCGAGTACGAAGTTGTCGAGGGCTTTGGGTGGACTAATGGTGTCTTGCTGTGGGCTGCGGATACGTTTGGGAACCGGCTCAAGAGACCGCAGTGCGGAAATATTACGGCGGGTCATCCTGCGCCTTCATCGTCGTCTTCGAAGAGGAGTGCGGTGCAGCTGGATTTGTTTGATGCGAGCAGGATCAAGAAATTTGGAAAGAGAGCTGGGGGGACGGTGAGGAGGTCGAATGCTTTTTGAGTTGAAAGCTATATATCTTGTGATTATAATCAATTCTAGTCTGAATTTATCTTAAATAAGCATTTCAACATAGCAAGTAACAGAGGTATTGCGTAGCTGAATGTTCAACAAAGTCGTCTCTTATATTCCGTGTTTTCTTGTCTGTATAGAATATAATACCCTCCTGTACGTAAGGCAAGGTCTCTGAAATCGAGAAACTTGAATACATTTCCCACAATTAGACACCTGACACGGCTTGACATGTATGACACTTCTTACCCTTTCAGTGTCATCATCGCCTTCATGATTCATCTCTTCTCTGTAAATGCTAGGAAGACCAGTCAAAAGTCGTGTATAGCCCTAACTATCTTCAATGTATAATGATAGATGTTGGATGACGGCGACTTCTATTGAGAGAATCTGACTGTCTGCAATTTTCGACGGAATATGCTCGATTGCCGAAACTTCTCATCAGAGCTCCCGATTATCTACGACGCGAAGTCGAAAAAGTCGCAAAGATCCCGCATGAAGATCGGAGGGGCTATTTTATTCGGACCTGAGTGGCGAGAATCCTGCTCACTGAGTGACAAGACAGTCCTAAAATCCGTCTTTAGATCGGGTGGTGTTATTGTGACCATAAATCTGCTTCCCACAACGTGGCTAACATAACCTTCCAGCCCCCGATACCTGGATAGATATATGTCAAGTAAGCATATAAAACGTGATAGCAGAGGAATATAGCAGATCTTATAGTAGCAAATGCTAGTAGAAAATAATGATAGTAGCAAAGAGCAGCGATAGCAGCAGATACTCGAGAGATCAGGTGTCTACCGCCTAAATAAGCATCTATAATTGCAGATTAAAGGCTTTCCATCGCATCCGACTCCGATACATAATTCCACCTAGTCGCTAGGCTGCTAGATAGTGTATTCAGGGTGCTGAATAGCAAACATTTTGTTTTGCGCATGGTGAAAGTTCACATAGCTCCATAGATTGTGGAAGGAGTGTCGTTGATTTGATCCAGAAAGAAGAGTAAGAGAGGCATGTATGGGGAAAAAAAATGTTGAATAGATAACTAGGTAAGGAAATATCGTGTCATCATGTCTGTTCTCATCGGCATCCATATCTGTCATTTTTAAGCATCCATCCGTCGACCCAATAAACTCGTGTGCTATTCGTCCACCACATTAATTTAAAACCCTCATCGCGTCGTAAAAACCCCAATACGTCTTCCTCCACATGGTTCATAAGGAAAAGATGAAAAGAAGGAAACCCATACTCTCTCAAGCCAAGTAAATGTAATCTCAGTCGTGTAACAACGTCTGTTATATCTGATCGCTGTCCATATCCGTCTTTGCCGTTGGTTGATCTTTAAAATACAGCCACTCCTCAAATCCCTCAATGCTCTCGAACTGTGGGAAGCTCTCTTGCACCTCCCCTTCTTTGTCAGGATACAGCACCGTCATGGTACGTATGCTTTCTTGCTCATTAGCGGGCAGTCGCCGTCTCATGTAGCAGAAATAAACGTAGAGGACCTGGCAGAGCTGCTTGAGGCGGCTCATAGTAGTACCATCTCTACCATCATTAAGTTGCAATTCAGGCTCGGGTGTCGTGGAAGGGGATACGCGTTCCCAATGGTAAGTCCACATGATTAAGCGGCGGCGGAGAGACATGAGTGTGCGGCCGACTTCAAGAACTAGTTCATGGCAGATGCTAGGGTTGGCAAGGGCCTTTTTGAGCTGGTCGTAGAATTCGAGCTCTAGCTTACGCCCTATTATTCGTGACAATTGGGCTGCAGCGATGATAACTTGTCTTTGCTGTCCATCATCTGGGGCAAGGGTTGTCCCAAATTCATCGTCTATCGGCCCGTAGAGGTCATGAGACTTTGGCCTTAGAGTGTATGTGGCCCACGGAGCCATGTCATCCAGCGCAAGGAGCACATCGCACAGGGTGTCTCTATTCAACGGTTGACCGTAGCCATCCCTAATGCATGTCTTCCACGTATCTTGTCTTTGAACCTTGAGTCCATTGATGAACTGTCGGAATGGATGGGGTATAGGGGAGCAGCTGGAGTTGATGTATACCCAACAGGCGCGGATGTCAAGCTCGTAGAGTATTCCCTGTCTTCCGTATACGCGGATGCTGTCGTAATTTTTTCGCAGTTCGTCCAAGATGTGGAGTAAGTGTCTTATATTTATCTCTGAAGGTAACTCGATTGGTTGACGGAAGCCGTGGGCGGAAAGAGGATAAATCATGTGGAGAGCTATCAAAGGGGTCTCTCGTTAGTAAAAGCTGGAATTTTATTCCTGCACAGGATGCCTCTTACCAAGTAACACGGTGCTGTTTTGTTGAACAAGTTCAAAGAAACTCGCAGGAGCACATACAAATGGCTTAGGGGCACTACTACTGCTACTGGAGCACCGCAAGCAGTCCTTCCCATCTTCTCGACCCTCACACTGGCAAGAAACCACGTTAGTCATACACTGTATAACGGAGTAGGCAAGTGGGTTAAGTGGGTGGGTATGTAGAGAGATCAACAGGAGCCAAGGGTCTGAGATGGCTCCGAGGCGTTCACTTGATTCATGACTTACAATGACTTTGGCCATCTTACAGCCAATGCATACGGTCCGCTCGTTTCTCCTTCTGGTTGCAAGCTGCCGCCCCCCTTCACGCAAAGGCCCAGTGCGTTTCCCGCGAGGCTTCTTTGGAATTGGCTTTCCACTAGTCATACTTACACCACCTCTATCAGCCACCCCATGTGGTGGAGGTCTGGGAAGTAAAGGGACTTGTCCATTTGACGGACGCCTCTTTGATATTCCAGCATTCTGGGACCGATCCTGGGTATGGGCTCCACGGTTTCCATAGGGATAGAGATCCGGATCTAATGGACGATGGGGCCGTGTCATACTTGCAGTCCGAGGACGTTTGCCTTTACCTTTACCCCGAGAGAGAGTACTGGAGTTAGTCTCCGATGAGGGATAACCAGTGCTTGGATCGACACTTGGCGATGGTTGCCAAACACCGGGTTGAGAGGAGAATCCAGCACTTCCAATGGCCTGGATATATGTCTGAGGCTTGGCGTCATGCATCAAGTGGTTTGATTTTCCATAAACGTCTTCCTGAGTATATTCTGGAATGTCCAGCATGGACATATTAGTCACTGCATCCTTCCTGTCGGTAGGATCGGACATAGTGACTGAGAGAGCGTCCTCTTGAGAGGAATAGCTAGAATTGGCGCTTGGGCTGGGCTGGCTGTAGCTAACGGCATGATGTAGCTGCCCTGGAGAGAGGGAAGGCTGTGCGACTGGGATACTTGACAAACCATCGGCTACAAACGTCTGCGATGATCCAGGCAAGGAAAGTGAATCTGAAAGATAATTTTCTGGATAAAAAGGTGTAGCTTTCTTGGCATGATACGGGACATCACGGTGGAGTTCTCGACCCGTGTGCTCATGGCCTTGTGGGGGTCCATATTGTGCCAATATGTGTGTTTCTGTTCCATGTTGCGGCCGATGGCTGCGACCGAGGCTGGACCCTTGACGAGAGGAGCTGAAAGCCCGGTCATCGTTATTGGCTGCACAGGGCTGCTGTCGAGGCCAATCAGAAGAAGAGTCAACTGGGGTAGGAACACCAAGAAAAGAGGAGTTCAATGCAGGCTGCGGGTTGCGCACATTGTTGCTCAGAAGAGAATTATGAATAGCAACAGGAAGAATTGGTTTAACAACTTCGGACGAGCTGGTGCCGCCGGATGTCACAGGGTATTTGTGCGTGTCGTCGGCCTCGGCGGCGAAAGAGCTACGTTTGAGAGTGAGTTAGCCGTAGCAATAATAGGATGCATACCGATAACATTAAATCGCCACCAACTAGTCAGTGCTTACCCATAAGAAATGTCGTTTGGGGCCGCTTCAAGCATGTTGCTTCCTCCGGTGAAAGAAGTAAGAAAATGCGGTTGTAAATCCACGACGATATCTTGGTGAAAGGATTGTGGGAAGGCCATGGCTGGTTCAAGCTCTTTTGTGAGCTTTCTTATCGAGGATAGAAACGAGAGGAAAGAAGATAGAACGGGAGAGAAGGGTTTAACTACTTCGTTGGAGCGTTGGAGTAGTAAAAAGGTCGAGGGCGTGTATCCACACAAACCCATGCTGCCCATGCTGCCCATGCTGCCAGAGCCTCGCCATCTGCTATTAGTGTGGACGAATGGTGCCCAGTGTGTTGCCTGACTGCCTTTCGGTGAACCAGTACCGCGCGCCTTAATTCTCTTTGCATCTCCATCGCTACCTGCATAGTCCTCAAGGTCCCCGTACATCTACTATACACTCCCCTCAGGAACATCACCTCCACCCCCCAGAGGCTCTGCGAGATGACATGGACAGGCGGATGCCAGGGCAAATGCAGGTCCTTTCTGACGATACCCATTGAGGCTGTTTGAGTGTTTCCACTGAATTGCGACAATACAGAAATAGCCAACAGCAACGGGAGGCCCGAGAAACAGTGTAATCGCTGTCAGTCTTTGTTTCGTCCAGTATCGCAATGCGGCTCTGCGTGGTTCCGCAAGTTCTGCGTTTCTAACTGGTTGAATTTCCAGCCCAACCTACGGCGCACCCGCCCATTAGAACCAAGGCGCAACCAGGCGTCGAAGCTTAATTGCGCAACTTTCCAGTCTCCTAATTCTTTTTTATTAATTGAAGAACCCCCTGGGTGTGTTTTCTTGATATCGGATCCCTGTAGAGCGCCTACCGCTGCGCTTTTAGTCCTTGTGGGCTGCCTCGTTTCGCCTTTTTCCTTTGCGCGGGGTGTAGTGTCGCGTATCGTTGCCCGCCCGGTACTCTGCAGGGGGGGAAAGCTTTGCCGGGTCCGAGGCGCAACCCAAGAATTCCTGTCAATGGGATGCCACGTCTTTGATGCTGTTATATTGCTTGCTAGATGGCTTAGCCACCGCTGTAAGATGGACATGGAGCTGATGCACAGCCAGAGGAGCGGTGGGAGAAGAGAACGAACATGATAATCATAAAAAGCCTTGAGAGGTACCTGGAAAGGTAACGATGTCCATTGCTGACCTAGTCACCATCTCGATTAACCAGTGTAAGTGTGTTGGCATGCAGGACGCCTACCAATGCTTGCGGCGCAATCAGTTAGCTGAAGGTGTGGCGTAATGGCCCATTTTCGTCTGTCCACTCTCTGACGGGGGAGCTTGGATCCCCGCCAACAGTCTCATCACAAGGCTGTGAGCTGCAGCTTCGGTCGCCACCGGCGGTTCAAGAAGGGACGGAGCACGGAAGACGAGTGGGCTCCTTGCATTGGACCGAAAACGATATCTGTTAGCCGAGACTTATAACTAACATTACGTACCAAACAGTGCATCCTGTAATTGGCTGGCGTTGGTGATGTGAGCAAAAAAAAAAAGGGAGGGGGGATGGTTGAGGGCATCCTCAAGGCTCTTGGCTTTGCGGAAACAAACTCCTTCCCGCATGTAAGAAGTGTCAAATACGGCCCGGTTACGCACATTGACAGAAAATTGAATGATTCAGGTGATCAAAGGCTGAATATTTTTGGTGCATGAGCAGAAGGAATTAATATCGGCACGGCCGAAGTTGTAAATGCCTCGTGGTTGTATGGATTGCGCCATGACTCGATTGTGTCAAGGATGGTCGTTTGTCGGGAAGCAACCGAGGCTATTCCAGACGATGTGCATCAACCTTGTCTGTCATGACTTTTTCCCCGTAGTTTGACTGCCCAAAGTAGTCGCTGTCAGTTTAGGAGTTGGTATAAGTTGACGGATCACCACGGGGAGGTGGAGTGCCCGGGGTCGGGGGCGGGAATCGTGGGTCCGGTCGTTAGTCCGACCCAAGCTGAGAGCGACGAGCCGAAGCGGGTGCCGAGTTGAAAGAGAAAACTTCCATTCATGGAAACTTTCCATGATGGAGAGGTGGATCAAAGGATCTTCTCCTTCTCAGCTGGTCAAGGGTTCTTTTGTTCTTTTATTCCGTGCCTCGCTAACGGTTTCTCCAAACTGAGCTTAGCAGGCTCGCTCCAACAGCCGGAAGGAAGGGGGATGCGACATTTTGGGAGCATCTCGACGCCTAAACGGTCATTTGTAAAAGTTGCCGAGTCGAAATTGTGTCGTTTTGTCGATTGATAGCGTCATTGTCGTGTTGCAACGGCTCGTCGGTGATTCCAAAATAGTATAGCATAAGTGTGGACAAGACGAAAAGAGTTGGGGGCCAGACTATAAAGGCAGTTCCGCCATGAGCATTAGTCCATTGCAGTCTATACCGCGGAGGCATGTGTGTGTTGTGGTGAGAAGTCATTGCTATTATACAAAAGTTGCTCGGGCCCAGAACTTGGCAATGACTCGGGGCATCTCGACATTTGGTCATGGCCTCCCAGGTCACCAGACATCCCACCGGTGAAGCTGCGACAACTGTAGCATTCACAGCAATTCTATAACAGTCTTTCATCCCCCATGGTGTCCATACGTACCTCGTCTCCAAGCCAGGGACAAGTCCAGACAAATTTGTTCTCCTCTGAGATGCTCTGAAAGCACTGGCAGCCTAAAAGTTCACAACCCCATTGGACGAACGAAATGCCTTTCGACTGGTCTTCTTGTTAAAAGAGATGCCCAGAGAGGCTGTGGCGTCTGGAGGTGGGCTGGTGTTGGTGGCGCGTCCCGCTGTCGGCTACGTATCATTTCGCAGGGATAGGTGGATGCATCGCTGCGCCTCAACCCGAGTTGTAAAGCTGCCCAGAGAGACGAAGAGGACAAAGGCATTGCGCCTCTGAATGTGACTGCGCCAAGCGAGGCTGGAGGTGAGTGAAGTGGCTGCTCGTGATGAATGTTTCTTCCAAGTTGTTTGTGCATGTAGTTGGAAGTTGAGATGAGGTGGTCAAAGTTGGTACCTCAGGCGTTGAAATTTGATACGTCCAGTGTTAGTGTAGGGTAAGTGCTGCCGTCAAAACCGCCGTGTTGGATGCATCCCAAGGAGAATTTCCATGTACCCGCCCAAGTATTAAATGTCCCGAGGGCGGTACCCCGTAATCTGTAAGGTACGGATCAGAGTCCGTGTGTCTGGCCTGATGAATCTCTCTTTGGTTAGTACCCGTCTACCAGGCCGCTACTTTCTAGGTAGACTGTATGCAACATGACTCTTAGCCTTTGATACAATGATGCACGGTCCTATTTTTGCCTTGTGGGCTACCTGTACCTCGCAGTAATAAGGGAGCAATAAAGCTATAGCGGTGTAATACTACGGAGTAAGTAGGTACCTGTATCTTACATGCTGGGCACCGCAGAAGGCAAGGTACTGCCCTACCTCTTAAGCAGGATCAGGCGATTTGCGCATATCATTATTAGTCAGATCATGGCTACGACATCTCGCATAAAATCCCCCTCGCTTGATGACTTTTGAGCGAAAATCAAGAAAAAGAAACAGAAAAAAAGTCTCTCTACAGCTCTTACGGCTAGGCTGGCTGTTCAACACACCAAATGCGAGCAATACGGCGGTTGGCTGTGCCCCCTGCAGCAGGATCGCCCTAATCCGTAGCGCTACTTATGGACCGCTGGAATTGGACGGATTGGGCTCTATGGCGCGATCGGCCGCTTTAGAGGCATTTCGCCCCAAGCCATGCCATCATCAATGAGGGGATTTGTGAGACGGACAGTGATGGGAGATGCTCACGATGGCGGAAATGGCCATGATGCCGGCCTTGGTTAGAGCTTCTAGAAGAAAGTATAAGTAGAGCTGGATTCACCTGGAGGACGAGCAGGACGAGCAGATGATTCAACAAGTCTCAGATGCTTTGAGCGGCTTCTATATTCTTGATACTAGTACCACTACAACGTCATAAACACCAAAAAAGCCAAAATGGTCTTTGGAAGAGATAAAGAGCCCAAGCAGCAGGAGACTGCGGAGATCCCCGATCATCTCACTGACTTACACTGCTTCACCGAAACTGAGGGCGTCGTGACAACCAGTAAGCCACCGATGTGATGAATAAGCCTCATCATTGTGTGTTGCTGTTTAAAAAAAAAAGATACAAGAGATTGCTAATGACATATTTTCTGTCTACTTTGTCTATAGCCATGATGGATCTCCCTGGTTACCGCATCGAGCAAGTCCTCGGCACAGTCTACGGCATCACAGTGCGATCACGTAACATTGGCGCCAGCCTGGGCATGGTCATGAAGAGCATGGCCGGCGGAGAGCTTCGCTGGTTCACCTCCATGCTGTACTCGTGCCGCAACGACTCCATCAGCAGAGTGGTGGAGGAGTGCAAGAAGCGGGGAGGCAACGCCATCATCTGCCTGAGGTTCGATGCCGGTGATATGGGCGGTTTTGCACAGACGGCGGCGTATGGAACGGCGTGTCGGGTGGTCAAGATTGACGATCCGAGCGTCCATGTCCCCCCTCAGCTGCAGGGCATGACACAGTAGCTGGAGCGGGTAGAATCCGGCGCTAGGAGAGGCTGATGGCGAACGAATCATGGCCATCTGGGGGATGATTGTGAGTTGTGAGTTGTGAATTCTGAGCGTCAAGGCTGCGGTAGCCGAAGAGGGTGGTGTGTACGGTAGCCAATGTTGATGCTTCTATTCATGGCGATTTGGGGAAGTTGAATGAAGCTGAATGATTGGATGATTTTGCTATGAGATTTGATAGGTTGCTTGTCTAGTTACATCTGTCTGCCTCATTGGTTCATGTATTTTATACTGATAACTTATTCTGTATTCATTTTGCGCTGTTGATTGAGATAGCCTTACACTTACACCCCATCTGTGCCTTGTATGATCCGCGGCCAACACATAGCTAGGCACCTTTGACCGAAAAAATAACATTGGAAAAAAAAAAAAAAAAAAAAAAAAACGCCGTACATACAGACAGACTTACAGAGAAAAGAGGCAGCTTACAGCCAAACAGGCCAAACAGCTGCAGTGGGCGTCCTCGTATAAGCAGTTTGGCAGCATCCAGACTCCACTTCGGGCGGCGATCCATCATGCGGAGCCGCTAAGACACAGCAAATGGCAGTAAGGCGATGCAATATGGACGCCTTGTTTTGCTGATTTGGCACTGCATCGATCAGATTAGTGCTCCATATCTGATGGACCATGTATAACCGTGCTGCGTACATCTTACTGGGTGGACACAGGCAGAATGAGACTGAGGCTGAAAAGCGCACATCTCTACTAGGTAGTACTGGACAGTATAATCGGGTACACAGCTTATGTACCCTGATAGGCTTATCGTCCGGCTGACCAATCGAGCAGCTCCAGCGCTTGCTCTATGCTCTGGAGAGGCGACAATAGTAAGCTTCAACCTCTGAATAGCAACAACACCAACACCAACACCGGCAATTGACCGTCTTTCTGTCATTGCACCCCCTGCAGTACTCGCCACATCTCAATCTCGATCGATCGTTATTCGCAGGTTTACGATGCTGCGTGATCCAAGGCGTTATTCCATCTAACTGAGACGAGTACACGCAAGCAATCCCCCTTAGGACCGCAGCCCCCCTGCGAGAGCTTCGTCTCCAGTCATGGCGCCCGAGCGATCCCCGTCGATGGATTCGCTCTCGTCCGTCTCGACGACCAGCATCGTCTTCGACCGAATACAGGAGGAGATGGAGAAGGGAAAAGTGCCGCGAAAGGCCCGCTCCAGGCTTGGATACACCGACGTGTACGCTGAGGATCCCCTCAAGGAAGAAGCCTCCGACGACGCCGAGACCGAGGCCTTCCTGGGCTCAACCGGCGCGGGTCTGCAGCGCCGGCCAATGGACAGGAAACTGCGCCGTATCCTCTGGATCGGCGCCCTCATCTTCGTTGCTGCCTGGATTGCGTCGCTCGTCGTCTTCGTCTCTAATGGATCGTACAAGCACGCGAGCGATGTGGAACACGACCCAGATGCCGACTCTCGAGGCTCCGGCAAGCCTGTCACCTTAGAGCAGCTGTACGATCGCTACTGGTCGGCCAAGCAAAAGTCCATCAGCTGGATTGCAGGTCCTAATGGCGAAGACGGCTTGCTACTGGAGCGTGGAGCAGAGGGCAAGGATTATCTCGTCGTCGAGGACGTTCGGTCAGCCGTAGGAAACGAAACCGCCGCTGCTTTGGCAGAAGATGCGGATTCTCAGGTGGCCAAGTCTCGCACCCTTATGAAGGACGCCGATTTCGTATACGATGGCCAGTCCTATGCGCCCCAATGGCTGGAACCTAGCCCGGACCAGACAAAGGTCTTGATTGGTGTTTCTCGGGAGTCAGTCTGGAGACATTCCTTCACGGCCATCTACTTTGTTTTCGACGTCGAGACGCAAACCGCCCAGCCGCTCATCTCATCGGATGCGCAAGCTCGAGTTCAGCTTGCAGGCTGGAGCCCCAGGAGTGACTCCGTATCCTTTACCAGGGATAACAATCTCTATATCCGCCGCCTCACCGGCGACAATGAAATCACCCAGATCACCAAAGATGGCGGCCCAGAGTACTTCTATGGCATCCCCGATTGGGTGTACGAAGAGGAGGTGTTTAGTGGAAACTCTGCAACCTGGTGGTCTGAAGACGGACAGTATCTGGCCTTCCTCCGAACCAACGAGACTGGAGTCCCAGAGTACCCTGTGCAGTTCTTCATCTCGCGCCCGAGTGGTCACCCTCCTCCCAGTGGCGAAGAATCCTACCCTGAGGTCCAGCAAATCAAGTATCCCAAGGCCGGTGCGCACAACCCTGTTGTAGACCTCCAGTTTTACGATGTTGCCCACGGCGATGTGTTCTCGGTCACAACTGGCGACGAGTTTCCAGACGACGATCGCATCATCAATAGTCTCATCTGGGCCGGTGACAATGTTCTCGTTAAACAAACCAATCGCATCAGCGATCATCTCAAAGTGATCCTCATCGATGTCGGTAAACGCGAGGGCAAAACCATCAACAGCATCGATGTCGACAAGATTGATGGTGGCTGGTTCGAGATCTCTCACTCCATGACCTACGTCCCCGCAGACCCCGAGAATGGGCGACCAGAGGATGGATATGTAGATACCGTCATACACGACGGTTATGAGCATATCGGATACTTTACGCCGTTGAACAACTCTGAGCCTATCATGCTCACCTCCGGAGAGTGGGAAGTAGATGAAGCCCCCTCGGCCGTGGATCTCGTCAACAATCTCGTATACTTTGTAGCCACCAAAGAGTCTTCTATCCAGCGCCACGTGTACTCTGTGAAACTTGATGGCTCTGATTTGCAGCCTTTCACAGACATTTCCGCCGAGGCCTATTACAGAGCCTCCTTTTCGTCAGGAGCAGGCTACGCTTTACTCACGTATCGCGGACCCAAGATCCCCTACCAGAAAGTCGTGTCTACCCCATCCAACAGCATCACTTACGACGTTGTTGTCGAAGACAACGCCGAGCTTGCGGACCGTGCCAAGAGACACGAGCTCCCGGTTCTGAAATATGGAACGCTTGATCTCGGTGATGGAATCGTCGTCAACTACCTTGAACGTCGTCCCCCGCACTTTGACCCTAAGAAGAAGTACCCCATTCTCTTCCAGCAGTACTCTGGACCCGGCTCTCAGCAAGTCACCAAGACGTTCGGCGTCGACTTCCAGGCCTACGTTGCCTCCAACCTCGGCTACCTGGTCATCACCGTAGACCCCAGAGGCACGGGCTTCCTCGGCCGCAAGCACCGAGTGCCAGTCCGCTCGCAACTCGGTGTCCTCGAGGCGCAAGACCACATCGCGGCCGCCCGCCACTTCGCTTCCCTCGACTACGTCGACGAGACGCGTCTCGCCATCTGGGGCTGGTCATACGGCGGCTTCACCACGCTAAAGACGCTCGAGCAGGACGCTGGCCGGACATTCTCCTACGGCATGGCCGTGGCGCCTGTCACCGATTGGAGGTTCTACGATAGTATCTACACGGAGCGGTACATGCGTACACCCCAGGACAATGACAGGGGATACTCCCTCTCCAAGGTGTCCAACGCTACGGCCCTTGGCGAGAACAAGCGCTTCTTGCTCATGCATGGCGTTGCGGACGACAATGTGCACTTTCAGAACTCGCTCACGCTCCTGGATAGCCTGGATTTGGCCGGCGTGGAAAACTACGACGTGCATGTTTTCCCTGACAGCGACCATGGCATTTACTTTCATGGCGCAAACCGCATTGTATATGACAGTATGTTATTCTCCCGCTTCCCCTTTCATAACTCTCCTCTTCCCCCTCCACAACTTCATACTGGACATCGTGGCTAATATTTTAATTTAGAGCTGAATAACTGGCTTATCAACGCCTTTAACGGAGAGTGGCTCAAGATCTCGCATCCTAAACCCAACGGCAAGAAGCTATAAATATTTGTTTTTGTTGTTTGTACTTTCGGGCATGGCGTATGTAGCAGCAGCCTTCTTGGATATGGCATAATAGAAATTGTTTTATATAAACGCTATATGATACTTTGGGAGAGATATCTGTGACTGCGTAGAGAATAATAACCCATGGATATTGCAAGATATCTTCTTGATATAGTGCGTCTACTAGTATCTCTAGGTATATATCCCAAAGCAACCGCTTTACTCATTACACAACTCCTCAACTTACACCATCACATATAAATGTAGTCAAGAATCATCTCAGACGTCGCAAAAATAAAAAAGTAACAAAAAATGAATTGCCTATCATACACATTCCGCACCCTCGCAAATTTCATTTCTGCGTCACTCGCCCCAAAAAGCTAAAAGGATTTTTTCTCCTCCATTCTAACTGCAAAGGAAATAGTGAAAAAACAAAAAAGAGAGCTCGTGATTAACGAGACTCTAGAGCCCAAGATCCTTCGCCTCCTCCAGACCATGATCCTTTTTCTTTATCTCTAACCATCATGATTCTTGATGAAGGAGTGTAAAAAAAAAGATGCTCACATATCATCAACCCTATATCGCCCTTCCAACTATCCATATCTCTCGCTCGAACAACAGCTAGCTATGCCGTAGCGGAAAATAATGATTACGCATTACATTTTAAGGAATAAACGTGCTGCGTCTCGACCCAGCACCACACTGGCACACGCATCTAGTAATTGTAGCCAGTAGGTTGTGGCGCAAAGCCATTAGGTTGGCCATAAGGAGCTGGAGGAGCAGCTCCACCCGGACCGGCGGTGATCATGAGTCGAGCACCGCCCAGGATGGGCGTGTTATCCTCCGTCTTCTCGTGGTCCTTTTCCTTGGACTTGCGTGCCTCGTTGTCAGCCTTGAGCAGTGCAAGCTCCTTTGTCTGCTGAGCCAACATGTTGATCATGTAAGGCATGGTGAAGTCGTTGAGGCCATTGCGCCATGAGAGTTCAAGAACCAGATCGGGTCGAATGAGGTCATTGCAGGCATACAACATGCCTGTGTAGCATTCGCGGTGACCAATGTCAACAAACTAAATATCGGCGTTAGTCATACTCAAGTCAAGCACACATATTTTGGGGAGCAACATACATATCTGAGAAGGTCGTCGACAATATCGTTCTTTGCCGAAATGGCAGCGGTCTCGATGGCATCCTTGTAGAGCTTGTCCTGCTTCGACAGGGCAATGGACTTTTCCCACCGCTTGTTCTTGCGGTAGATGCTAGCGGCAATTTGGCGGAAGAAGATGAGATCGTGCTTCTCCAGACGACCAGCCAGCTCCATGGCATCATAGTTGTCGTAGTTTTGCACAGAGTCACGCAGGGTCTTGTAGTCTTCCTCTTCAATCAGCAGGTCGTTGACTGCTTCGTTGACGATTCGCTTGTTCTGGCTCTGCACGTTCAAGAGGAACGGCTTGATGAGTGGCAGACTGTCATTCTTCTGGAACATCTTGACAACACGGTTCACGTCAACACGGGCAGTGAGAGCAGCCAGGAGATCAGTAAGCAGTGACGGGTGCTGCTCAACGTAGAATCGGATGGCGCGGTAGTAGATCTCCAAGTTGGCAACCTTGACCACAATCTCCTTGAACTGCTGGTGATCCCATGAGTTCTCGGGTCGCTCGATAACGGTAAGAGCAGCGTTATCAAACTCATCGTAGTGGTAGTAACAGAAAACCAATTCAGGCCACAGATTGGCCTCCTCGCACGCTCGGATCATCTTAGGCATGTTGACTCTGGACCAGAAGATCTTGATGTGCTCCATAAGACGCTCGGGGTGGTACTTGGACAGGGCAATACCCAGCTCGGTGAACATGCCCATGTGGGCACGCTCAAGACCCAGGCCCTGCTCGAGGAGGCTGATGAGCTCATCAAAGTATCCGTTGTTCTCGTAGTCCTTGACAAGCTCTTGGAGTTGCTCGGCATCGACAATCAAGTTGAGACCGCAAATCTGGGCAAGTCTGAATTCCTTCTTGGTAACGCAAGCTTCGTGGACCTGCTTCCACACCTTGATGTTGTTGGCCTTGCGAGCGCACTCGACAGCGGCCTGGTAGTCGCTGAGATGCACAAGGGTAGTGGCCAGCTTGGCCCAGTTGGAGATGCTGCTGTAGAAGATCTTGGATGCCTCGTACAGGCCCTCCTCATAAGCCTTGTCACCAGACTCCTCAATGTTGGCGACGTTGGTTCCGCGCAGGAAGTCCTCCAACTCGGAAAGCTGTTCGAGTCTTGCGTAGCAGAAGGCAAGAGCTGTGTCAATGACTGGCTCCCGAAGAGTCTTGCGAGCCATGCGGAGATACTTGACAAGATCCTCGTTCTTTCCAGCATGGGTGGCAATCTCAATCACCTCGGCGTAGTTGGATGGGTCCTCAGCCTTGATGTATGATTCGATACCGTCGGAAACACGAAGACCATCCAATTGAGCCTTTGCAACCTTGCTCCAAACCTCGGGAAGGTCGACATCTTCAGCGTATGCTTGAGCACGGTCAATGCTGACGACATGCTCAACGAGGACATTGACAGCGGCAGACTTGTTATCAGCCTTCTTGTAAATCTCAAAGGCTTCTTCAAAGAGACCGACATCGATACAGGCAGTCGCAATTTCGTCAGCATTGTAGTTGTCCAACTTGTGAACATAGTCCATCACACGGGCCTTGTCAGCCTTCGCAGCAGTGAACATGAGCAAGTTCTGCAAGTTCTGGTTGTCGCTGAACGGAGAAGGCTCAAGAACAATCTTCTCCAAAAGTTCAATAAGCTCCAGAGGCAGGTCATTCTCCAAGAAGCAGGAAACGGCAACAGACACCTTGGCGGGATCGGTGGACTCGGGAACAGCAGTTGCGGTGACCTGGTCGACAACTGATCGCCTGTGGATGTTGTTTTCACTGAGGACAAAGCGCCAGAGCTCGGTATCCTCTCTCTCGAGCAGGTATCGAGCCTGAGCCCTGTACATGGAGTTCTCATTGGTGATGTTGACAAGCTCAAGATCGTTCTGGCCCTTGGAATAGGCAATGTATGCCAGGTTGGGATCGCGCTTCTCGCAGTATTTACCGACGACAAGGGTGTCGTATTGGTCGTTCTCCTTGAGGAACTTCTCGGGGTTGTTGTTGGAGTCAATGTAGATCTTAGCCAGAGCGTTGTAGACAGCCTGCTGTTGGTTACCAGCCTGGAGAGTGGCCTCGAGGAAGGGCAGCAGAAGCTTCAAGCGGTTACGAGACTCAACCTCGGAAACAAGCTGGTCGATGTTGACCTGCTGGGCATCGACAGTGGCGAGAAGGTCCTTAATAATCTTCTCGTCGCAGTCAACGTCGAGCAATCCTCCGATGACGGCAGGAGTTCGGGATGGGTTGACACGCTGGACATAGGCCTCGATGGCCTGGAACTGCTGGTTCTGGTAGAGGAACAGAATCAAGTCATGCACAAAGTTGAAACGGTCGCACACGATGATGAGAGGCAGCTGTTCCGGCAGCTTGGCTTCCTTCAAGAAATTCTTGACCTTCTCAGGGTTGTAGTGAGTGCTGTCACGGCAGATGCGTTCCACCTCGTTAAACTGGCCCATCTTGGTAGCAGCCTCGATGTACTTGAAGTGAACATCAGGGTCCTCGGAGAGGTTGACAATGCTGCCGAGGTAATAGAAGAGACCTTCGGCAGTCTTGTACTTCTCAAAGAGATCAATCAAGCGCACAGCACCGAGGAGCTCCGAGTACTTTGTGGCAATGTTGACAACGGATTGCAAGTTCTGGCGAATGTTGTGCTTCATCATGGCATCGAGACAGTCCAGAGACTGCTCAACAGAGAGCTTGCCAAAGAAGGTGGACAGCCACTCAGGGTTGAAGTTGGCACTGCCAGGAATGTTGACAATGACACGCTTGATGGCCTCGGGATCTTCATACAGCTCCAGAGCCTTCTGGGCCAAGCCAGCCTGTTCGCACAGTTGGGCGATTCGACCCTTGTCAAAGTGTGTGAACATGTCGTTACCGAGGATAGCGTCAGCCACCTGAGGAGCGTGCATCAGGTTCATCTCCAGAAGGCGAGTCTGGAGACGAGCATGCTCAGGCTTGTTCTCCTTGAGAGCATCGAGGAGGAAGGCAGTGGCTTGCTGGACCATACCCTGAGACTGGAAGATATCGCAGACTCGCTCGAGGTCAACCAGAGCGCCGCCCTCGTGGTTGGCGAGAGCAGTGGCAAACTCAGTTCCCTTGTCGGGGTTGGTTCGAATGATGTGCTGGAGAAGCTGAATATAATCGGGTTGGTATCCGGATTGAGCAGCATACGGAAGAATCTTTTCAAACTGGCCAGTCTCGGCAAGGCCAGCAACGGCCTTGTGGTGGACCTTGGCCTGGAGGTAGATGCTCAGGGCCAGGTTGACGTCGTACGGACGCACCATGTCACCGAGCTGCTCGGAGCAGTCGAGCTTGCCCTCCTTGAACCACTTTTCGAGGAGGTGTTTTCGGTTTTGCTGCAGCACAGGCTGGGCCAGCTCGAGTGTTTCATGCATGTTTAGCGCGCCCTTGTCGAGCAGCATTCCGAAATACTGCAATGTAATAGCCATCTGGCCAGGCTGGGTAGGAAGTCGCTTGAATTTCTCGATCGTGTCGGCCGTACGCAAGAATCCGCGGGGTGAGCCGGCAGCAACCTTGGCAGCCTCGAGGTAGTTTCCGCTGTTGAAGAGCTGATCGAACTGCTTCGCGTAAAGGTTATCGGCACCAGGAAGGCCAGCTCTTGAGGCCAGCTTGATGGCAATCTCTGTGTTGGCGGGATTCTCGAGCAAGTAGGGGATGATGGTGGTATCATCGATGGTGACGAAGAGGACCTGACCCTTGCGGTTGATACCCACAAGGCCAGAAGACTCATCGTCAGCGCAGCTGGTGAAGATGGTCTCGCTAGAGATGCGGTTGATGAAGATTGACGAGCCCGTCTCGAGATCGTACAAGTGGATGAAGCCGTACTTGGTGACCATGAAGATGACACCATACTTTTGTGAGACTTGTAAAGCGACTGGGAAGTCGTTTGTGGCCTCGGGGGGGAAGAAGATGTCGACAGCCTTCTTCTGGAAGACTGGGTTCGAATCTGGGTGATCAACCTCGACAATGTGCAGCTTGGCGCCGGTGGCTGTGCGGACAGCAAAGCTGAAGATTTTGGTGTCCTGGGGAGCACCGTCGAGTCTCAAGGTGCCGAAGCCAGCAGCGTGACCTTCAATGGCCTGACTAATGCCACGGTCTTTGGAGTAGAGCTGCATGGCACCAACCACTCGGCCCTGCTGAGAGGAGATTCCCACGACCACCATCCACTTTCCATCGCTGTTAACTCGGTAGTTGATGATTTGGCAACCCTATCACTTTGAGTTAGTTGGGAAGGGGGGAGAGGGAAATACAGGCGGGAAGCTTGACGCACGTTGAGGTTAGCGTTGCGCTCGAAGACCTTGACGGGCGCATCCTGGGCGGCGTCATAGACGTCCCAGTGGTAAACACTGCTGGTTGTGATGAGGCCCAGAGTGGATTCGCTGATCCACTTCCAGAACTGAACATCCTCGTTCATTGTGCAGGACTTGAGCTTCTTCTTCTGTTCAAGGTCGAAGATCTGTAGAGTCCGGGACTGGGCCTTGAGGGCAATAACTTGCTTGTTCCAGTGCATGACAGCACTGTCGGCCTTGATGGGCCGGCGCGTTACGTGGTTGCCATTCTTGAGCTCGACAATGACAACTTCGGGCTGGGCGGCTTCGTTCTTCTTCTCCCGAATGCAAACGAAGGAGTCGGACTCTAGTGTCTGTTTGGGAGCAACGGCACGATCGAGTCAGCATGTTGTTCTGAAGAGAAAACACAACAAAGAATAGAGAAGACAGAGTGACTTGGACTTACGCAAGAGTTGAAGCCGATGGAGGCCGTGTCCACGCCCAGGCTGCTGAGCTGCACCAGCTCCTGGAACTTGATGGGTAGAGGCGCCATTGCGCCAGTGAAGCCAAGAATGAGATAGTATGGGCCGTCGTTGACTCGGTACTCCTAGGGAAGCCGCCTGTCGAAATTGCCGCGGCTCACAGAGTCGGTGTTGAGGCTGGGGAGAGCTAGCTTGAGGCTCGAGGGGCGGATGGAGAGGCCGTCGACAGCTTCCATGCGCCAAGCGGCACAAACGGACTGACTAAAACGGGAAAAAAGGATCGAAGCGAAGAAAAGGAAAAAGAGAAAGCGGCAGCAGGCGAGTCGCGATGATGCCCTGCCGATGCGATGGGGAGGGTTGATTGGCGAAAAGAGGAGAGATTTGGTTGGTTTTGGTGAGGGTAAAGGAGAAGTGGCAGGTCACCTCGCATTAACTGCTAGACTATTAGGTAGGTATGGAGTCTAGTTAGCAGCAACAGCCCACTCACTGCACTGCACTGGTCCAGTGAATTGGTCGTCAACAAAAGACACTTGGAAGCAGCAAGGTGGCAGGACTGGTTACGTGGAGGAGCGAGGACCCGGGCCGGCCAATCGCAGCGCGCGGGTGTACCAAAGATCCGCTCCGGGCACGCTAGGCCGCACGTGAATGTCATTGACAGTGAATCGCAGCCAGGGGGAGCTCTGGATGGGAAGATGCAAGCAATTGAGCTGCGCTGAGAAGAAAACAATGCAAATGGCATTTTGATAGTGTTCAGAGTTTACTCTACTCTGCAATTATTACCTCCATGTGCAGCATCTACGCGTGGTGGGATGGGCAATTGTCGTCAATTTCCTTTGCCTGCCTCACAAGGCTCAGCTCACACGCGGCAGTTTGCATTATTGAGCTCCCCAGTTTTTTTTCCAGCGGCAGCCAAGTCAGCGCAATTTCTCGTCAAACAATCAGCCATTGAACATGAACCCAGGCAGCGACATTCTCAATTGATGTGAAAAGCGACTGCCTGGGAGGATGTCCAGCTGATATTCTCATTCCTTACTGCCTCTTGCCAGCCGGCGGGCCTCTATTACGCATACCCAAGACTACCTACTGTAATTTCATGCCCATTATTATCAAGTGCTGAAGAGTGGCTGCAACCTGGTTTCACTTTGTTTCACCCTTGTTTATCCTGCCTGCTAAAAATACAGACACCCCGGTCCGTCGCCCGGCTTTTACGGATCAAAGCGACATGCCCGTTGCGATTGGGATCATGCACGGCTGCGGATACATACCCATGAGCAACACTCATTGCTGGGTTAAAGCCATGAACCCGTGGGATGCACATGCAGTAATCACTATCACCAGGATGAGGCTACGGAGTACTATCTCATTATATCACTTCGACTTGAGGTAGGTGCAATAAACACTATTACATCATTGACACATGATAAAAGAGCACAACCATAGTCTGTATGTGTATAGCTTTTAATTTTAGTGGTGTTTAGATTAACGCTGGCTTTAAAAGAGGAAGAGGTCGACCGTGAACGCCTGCAACGCCATAGTTTCCACCCAACACAGTTTGCATTTGCATATACGTCACAAATCTCGCCAAACTAGATCTTCATCGTCATAGGAAGATGCGGTTGGCATTGGTCATTAGAAGAAAACCGCAGTTCATCCAAGGTGTTCTCGATCCAGGTGGTGCGTAACCGCAGCTTCGTCTCCTTCAAACGCCTCACACATCGGGCAAACAACAGTGCTTTCATCTAAGCGAGCACCTCCGGCTTCACTAGAAGATGTGCTGGTTGTTGGCGGATCTAAATCCGGCATAAAGTCTGCCAGATTTCTCGGCGGCGGCCCCTCCAAATACTCAAAGTCTTCATCATTTCTGATGTCCGTATATCGGCTGCTGAATCTTGAACTCGACACATTTGAAGGGCTCGGAGCCCACGTTGTCCCCCCATTTGACGGCTCAGAAGACCCGTCATCAAGCCTTTGCACTCTACCTATTTGGCCGTTCCGTAATCTGACTTTAATGCCGCGAGGATGATCTCCCGATGTGAGGACATCTTGAACAACTCCTTGTGTTTCCCGGCCTGTCGGCTGGTCTTCTTTTAGAATGATAAAAACTGCGGCACCAGGCACCACCTGTCTAGACGTTGGTACAGTCCCAGCTGCTTGCTGCGGTGTCCCAGGTGCCCGTCGACCCGAGTTTGAGGATCTCCCTCCCCGGCCCCGGCCTCGGGGCTGGTTTTGTCCAGAGGGTCGAGGCTGACGATTGCGTGGCCTGTTCATTGCCCAAGAAGACTCATATCCAAGGAGTTCATCAGAAGGGGGAGCTAATGGAAAATGCAACGAATTGATTTTTATCCGATTTTTCGTTCGCATTGTCTATTGCCGGCTGATTTCACGCTATTAGTCAGCATCTTTTCAACATTCATTACCGCCAGAGAACAGCGTCCGTTATATGGTCGCCCATTTAGCTAGTGCAATGTTATTCACAATTGACCATCTCTGTAGCAGTATATTAGATGGTGCATACGTAGCCGGATATCCCTTTTCTTACTGACATTGGTATCTAATAACCAGATGAGAGCCCGATTAAGTGCGTCTGCGATACGGAGTACAAGTTAACCACCGAATACACTACGAGTTAGCACAACCAATTCTTACTACCCGGCAATATTCCACTGCCAATTGTGCTTTGCCTTAAACATGTCTTTACAACTTAAAGTGTGCCGATGATGTAATTAATCGGAGGCTCTCCGTCTATGAGCTTCTAGTTTTCCAATTTTACTTTATACGTTGGGTCTCTGCCCCGAGAGCCTACATCATTTAGGATCCTACAATATCCATGTATTAAAGCCACCTCTGGCGTCATGGATACATATCCACAGCAACCCTGATGGTTAACTGCACGTCTCTATCACAATGGACTTATAGTTACTTGTGCCACAATGTATTCTCGCCTAGGTAGCTCCGAATCAATAACCAAATCGAAGAACTATGACGGATTCTTACAGTGAATCTAGAAGCAGCACAGTATGGATCAATTGTGGGGAGAGATGGTGATTGTAGCGGCCCCCCGGAAGAGGAGGGCAACGAATACTGTCAGCATCATCAACATTGAGTATATACGTCATGATGTCGAATAATTGACAATTGAATGATTAAAATCCATTGTAATTGATTGTTTGTGGCGGCTGATTGTGCTTTTGACTGCTGCCGACCGAGAGTCGGAATCACATGGGAGTGACCTCAGAGGTAAATCAGCAAGACCCAATGACGACAGTCACTCGATGTCTCCGAGAAAAGGAAAGAGGGAGAAAGCAAAGAGTGTACAATATTGGAAGTCAAAAGTGGAGGAGATCAAGTATAAATACCTTACTTTCTCCAATGGTTTCCATTTGGTCGTGCTTCCTATCAGCAACTCATTGAATACAGTTTACAACAGCAACCTAAGCGCACACAGACACCATGGCGGACAACACTAACCCCGGAAACTTTGCCAACCGGTATGATATCAAAAACGGTTTCAAAAGTATATCATTGGCTAATTGTTGTTAGCCCCAAGGAGGAAGTGCAATCGATTGCATCCAAGGGTGGACAGGCGAGTCACCAGGGCGGCTTTGCTTCCATGGATCCTGACAAGCAGGTTTGTTAGCACTCGAGACAAAGTGGAAAGACATTGTGACTGACTCAACTCTTGCAGCGCGAAATTGCGTCCAAGGGCGGCCAGACCTCTGGAGGATCTTTTGAGCCCGGAAGCAAGAAAGCTCAAGAGGCGGGCCGCAAGGGTGGTTTGCAGTAAAGCATGAGCGTAGCTCTAGTGTCGATTCACTGGTTGACGGTGAGATTATCTCTTATTGTAGATAAACATACACTAGCAATTTTGCTCTAATACAAACTTCTCGGTCCTACATTCGTTCAAACTCACCTTCACTACTTGTTTCTACATAAGAAATTTGATTCAATGGTAGGGATAAAAGCTGCTTGTGATGTCGTAGGCTCATCGGATACATAAAACGGCGGCGATCTAGGCGCGCGATCCGATCGTACCTTGTTCCACCAACGGCCATTGATGTCGTCCGAAATTACGCAGGCATTTCTTATACATATTGTCAACAATTCTATGAGGGCCTCCTATTACGATTGCCAAACATCATGTGCTTTTCACGAATCTCGACTAGGCATTGGGCAACACCACGTTCATCGTTTTCTTACCACATCTCGTCAACTACCATTTGATCAAATCGTTAATCACTGTCAAGACCTGTATGTTTCCCTCAATTAGATCGCTGCATGTCTTTTGTAACCACTATTTTAGTAAATCTTCATCGTGCCCAAAGCGCAAACGCTACTACTACTCAAGTGTGGTGTTCCGGAAAAGATTTGGACTACCGCATCCAACTTACATATAAACTAACAGCATTTCAGACCTTACTATTCGAAGAACATATGGTTTCCACATTTTTGTCGCTTGTATTCAATAATTGACAACCTGCTTACAAAAAGCAAGCCCAAAGAACTCACAGAAAGGGATCTCTCATTCTTCATCAGGATCTCTTCTTTCTTTCTCGCCTCAGCCAGTGGTCTTTTTAGAGAATCTGTGGGATACATAGATGGCTATATAGTTATATATCAATTTGATGTGCGTGTGAGACCAGCTTGTTGCGAATTGCATGTAGATCTCGAGAGACTATTCCTCTATATGCACGAGCGTATTGATGCCGAAAGTATAGCAAATCTGCACAGCCTGAAATAATGGTATATAGCCTAGAAGGCAAGATATTCCCCATATTTTTAAGCTATTAGCCTCAAATTGACTCTAAGATTAATGTCGTAATTGTGTGGTAGTAATGATATTCTGGCTATTGTAAGCGCTGTATTGCCGCTCTTGGCCAGGTAGTGTGCCTTGAGTATGCCTGTTTGTGAAATAGGAGGATTGTGGGTGACAGTCACGCAACGGCTTGGCATAAACAGTAGCCAATACATCAATAGAGTAGGAAGTTGCTTCATACACCATGAGCGAGGCTTTCGAGATTGAAGCTGTGCGCCGTCAGCTAGAGCGCCGCGAGTTGGACCTGGAGCAACAGGTTGCAAAGCTGGTTCATGAGATTATTGCTATCCTCTCAATGGCTAATTCCATGTTAAGGAGATATTCCAATCCTTTAGAAGTACTTCGGAATAATATGCGCAAACTGTTGCATTCGATGCGGCCACTCGGAGCAAAGCCAGGGTAATCGGCAAATTGAATAAGCTTATGAACCAGAGGACTTTTATGTCATCCAATCAACAACCGTGATTGCGCCTAATTGATACGTTTCGAGCAAGTACAACGTGTCAACTTTTGTACCACGAAAAGCCCTAATTATGCATATAAGATACATTTCTTCCCATGTTTACCCCATGTCGGTCGTAATTTGGCATGGAGAGCTATCCCCATTCTAACTCTTCCCAGGGCTCTTGCAACTTCTCTATGGATGAAGGAATAAACGTAAATCTATAATCGCTTGCTCTGCCAATTCCTAGGCTGCATTGTCATATCACCAACTAACACAAGCCTATCCCTTTTAAATCCCATTAACGACCTGTACATCACGCACGTAAGTCATAGATAGATCAGCTCTCCTATGGGCATAGAGATCTAAATCTCTCAAGTTTCAAGTATATGCTTTTATTTCAATTAGGAAACTCAAAAGTGAGTTAATACATCGGGTATTGTCATGGTAATATACATACTTATATATCTTCGTAACATCGTTTCCAGGCACAATTCAGCCTAATTATAGTCCCTATTCAATCAGATGTCAAACCTTCCCGTTTATACTAGCTCTTAAGAAAGGATTCGGGACAATTCATATTTGCCCGATGAATAGATTAATTTACGGCATACCGCAATAGGCAGTAGGAATTGTTAGAAATGCCACGCCTTCATCAGACAGAAAGGTGTGATTGAATGACTTGTTTGGTAAATATAAGATGGCTTGGATCGGGTTTCTAGTCACAGACGTCTGCTCAATCTCCAACGGTCAAAGCAAGTTCACTACATTACATTCTTTCACGATTGCGATCACATAGTCGCAATGAAGTTCCTTCACATCTTACCTGTCATCTTGCCAGTGGCCGTAGCTCAAACCAGCTGCGAACAGTATGCAGTGTTCTCTGGTGGCAATGGCTATTCAGTCAGCAACAATCTCTGGGGGCAATCTGCTGGCAGTGGCTTCGGCTGCATCACTGTGAACTCACTCAACTCGGCTGCCTCCTGGCATGCAGACTGGCAGTGGTCCGGTGGCCAAAACAACGTCAAGTCCTATCCCAATGTTCAAATCGCCATTCCACAAAAGAGAATTGTCAACAGCATTGGCAGCATGCCCACCACTGCTAGCTGGAGTTACACTGGGAGCAACCTTCGCGCTGATGTAGCTTATGATCTCTTCACTGCATCAAATCCCAACCATGTGACTTATTCAGGAGATTATGAGCTTATGATCTGGTAAGTCTTGAGGACCACCTTTCTCGATATTTGACTAACCACAAATCCATCTTTAGGCTGGCGAGATACGGAGACATTGGCCCTATTGGATCTGCTCAGGGCACGGTGAACATCAATGGCCAGAGCTGGACGCTCTACTACGGCTTCAACGGAGCCATGCAAGTCTATAGCTTTGTGGCCCCTAGTACTGTCACCAACTGGAGTGGAGATGTGAAGAACTTCTTCAACTATCTACGAGACAACAAAGGATACCCGGCATCAAGCCAATATGTCCTCAGTATGTGGCTCTCATCTTTAGTTGACTCAAATATGCTTTGCGATCATACTAACCAGACGCCTCATAGGTTACCAATTTGGTACTGAGCCTTTTACAGGCAGTGGGACGCTGAACGTAAATTCCTGGACTGCATCTATCAACTAATGCAAACGTGTTGCAAAGTGCAGTTAGTATATACTATTTAGTTCAAATAATTGAATGCATCTACTACTTGCTCCTCCTTATGGTACTAGTATGCAGTCAGCCAATCATCTGATACCGTGAGCGACATGCTACGATATCGGTACCCACGAGACGGCTTTCAAACGAGCAAATAACAACCTACTCGGCCGCACTGAACCGAAGCCCGAGTAATTCAACCGGACGGTGGATCTGCAATCTACAGCCCGAGAACGGCATGGCCATGGCTCCAAATTGATCGGCCAAGTGCTGACTCCTCCTCTTCTGTTGCTGGTCCACAAAATGGCTATTCATTCCCCCACGTAGGCTGGCCTATGTTACCTGATATACCCCGGATAACCACAATCGTGCAGCTGTGTCGCCCGCCACCTTTCCTGCTTTGACTCCATGGTTGATGCATGAACGTGTTTCCAAGCATTTTAGTACAATAAACGAGACTCGGGGAAATTGAGGAAAAGACTTTCCGCGGGGGAATTTTGGTCTAGCGCAGTGAGCCACCAGCTTATACGAAGCTTTTAAGCGCGGTGCCTTGTTCAGTGTCTCTAATCTAGAGAGCTACGCTTATGTACCATCAGATTGCGGGGAAGCAGAGAACATGTGAGGGACGACGACGATAGCCCGCATTCTGAGGTTACATGAGTTGGCCGATGTGAAGATCTTACGCATTGATAGGCGAGATTTGTGTTTAGAGCTGATAAAGGTCTCCGATTACGGGTTGGATCTGAACGTGGTCTCTGCGCGCATGCATCCTTCGTGTAAGTCTCTGTGCATATAGTATTGCCTATATATATTGTATCCCCAGCATTGTCGATCCATCGTTCCAAGATCCAACTTCAAAGCTCCATCTTGAGAATTCTTTGCCGTTTTCCGAGACCGGCCTCGCAAAACATGGCCAAAAAGGCAGAGCCTTCGCCATACGGCGGCGATGTCGAAGCCCAAGATACCATCTCCGTTGCTGCTGCTCCCGTCAGCGCCTTCGACAACTATGATACTCAAAAAGCGGAAAACGAGCAACAGCATATCGGCACTCTTGATCGTAGACTTAAAGCTCGTCACGTTCAGTTCCTTGCTCTTTCTGGAGCTATTGGCACAGGCCTCTTTGTTGGTAGCGGACAAGTCCTCTCTTTGGCGGGCCCGCTCTCTGCGTTTATATGCTACATCATCACGGGCTTCAACCTCTACTGTGTGATCAACAGTCTGGGTGAGATGGCAGCCTGGTTACCGATTCCAGGTGCAGTGCCAGTTTTTGCTTCACGATTTGTCGATCCGGCGCTTGGATTCACGCTGGGATGGAATTATTGGTATCAGTTTGCTATTGGTGTGCCCATTGAGGTGTCTGCTTGCGCCATCATTGTCGACTTTTGGCCAAACGATGTGCCCAAGGCTGCGCTCATCACTGTTTTCTTTGCTGCCATGGTCATCATTAACTGCTTGCCGGTACGCATTTACGGAGAAGCCGAGTTTGCGTTTGGCGCCATCAAGTTGACTACCATCGTTGGCTTAATCCTCCTCATGTTTATCATCACTTTGGGCGGGTCTCCATCAGGTGATAGAATCGGCTTCCGATATTGGAATCATCCTGGCCCGATGAATACTTACCTGGAAGATGGCGCGTTAGGGCGCTTCCTTGCTTTCTTCAAGGTCTTTATCTCAGCCACATTTGCCTATGGTGGTAGTGAGATTGTGGTGGTTGCTTCGGGTGAGACTCAGGATCCGCGACGAAACATTAAGCGCTCCGTTCGACGAGTGTTTTGGCGTATCCTCATCTTTTACGTCCTTTCAATCTTCCTCGTTGGCCTTTGTGTCTCATCTGAGGATCCCTCCCTCCTGAATGCTATCAACAGCTCTGCTCCGGGTGCCGGTGCCAGCCCGTTCGTTATTGCGATCAAGAATGCCGGAATCAAAGTCCTTCCGCATATTATCAACGCAGTTGTTCTCTCTTCTGCCTGGTCAGCTGGCAACTCCTTCTTCTATGCTTCCACCAGAGTCCTCTATTCGGCTGCCTTGGACGGCAAAGCCCCTGCAATTCTCAAGTATGAGAAGTTTGGTGTGCCCTATGCCTGTGTGGCCTTGACCACGGCCCTGAGCTGCCTCGTATACTTGAACGTCAACAATCAGTCTGCCGAGGTTTTCTTCTGGATCAGCAACCTAAGTGCTGTCAGCACGCTCATCGTTTGGGCCAGCGTGTCTTTCATGTACCTCCGCTTCTACTACGCGCTCAGATACAACGGCATCGACCGTGATACCCTACCATTCAAGGCTCCATTCCAGCCATTTTTGGGCTACTTTTCCATCGTCTTTTGTCTTGTTATTGCATTCTTCAATGGATTTGACTGCTTCTTCCCTGGCCGATTTAGTGCCAAGTCGTTTATCCCACCATATATCGACATTCCCATCTTCTTGTGCTTGTTTTTCGGTTACAAACTTGTCAAGAAGACAAAGTTTGTTGGATTGGCAGAGATGGATCTCTGGTCAGGAAAAGCCGAGATCGATAGACTGGAATCCACGTGGGTCAAGCCAGTGCCACGTAATTTCCTGGAGAGGATCTGGTTCTGGATTGCCTAAGTCGGGCAATATAGTAGAGGGGTCGTTTACATGTAATTTATTTGCCATCTTAATGAAATATTCATGATATATCTGCCTATGTTCACTGATTCTCGATATTGTGGACGTGGATAGTTTCACGGTATAAGAGCCCGGCTGGCCTTGCCTACAAGGTCCTCTGGAATGTGAAGCGGTAACTGGTAAATAATATCGGCTGCGCCCTCTTACCACCAAGCTACTGTGAAGCTATTATCAACTGTGCATTATTAGCGCAGGTCCAGCCGCTTAAACGGCTATCACTGTGCGCCGCCACTGTTGTCCATTCTAGAAAGATACGATACTAATATATTACAGGATTTGTACATAGGCTAATTACATGAATACAGCGTGAGCCGAATTAGCGTGCTCATGGAGCCTGGTTAAAATCATAGCTGTTCCCGAAACCACGGTTCAGATACGTCTTCATCGCCTTCTCAGAGCTAACCCAATCAATGGGAACTTCAAGGCCCAACTTGCCCTCTTGATCGAGCTTTTCCAAGATTGGTTTCATGTTGTCTCCGAACTGCAACTTCATGGGATTCCGGTACCATGGGGCGAAATGGATCATGGCGAGCATGATCCGGACCTGATCAGATGGGTTGGGCATACCAGCATGCCACAGTCTGAGGTCTCGCAACACGACTGATCCCTTCTTCACGATGGGTTGGATGGGTGGGCGGACAGCCTCACGCTCACGCAAGAAGTTCTCTTTGATTCGACCACTTGCTCGCTCTCCATGAGCGCCTTCTTGAAAAGAAATGTCTGTCTTGTGTGTTCCCAACCAGAGCTCGGTCGAGCCATTCTCCGGTGTCATTGTTACCAGAGGTACGTTGACAACAAGAGCGAATGGGTGTGCTGGGTGAGCGAAATCGGCATCTGAGTGCACCGGCTGTCGCTGAGGAGAGGCGCCGGGGAGGGGAGGCATGGCCGAATTGGCAGAGCAAAACGTCCACTTGGGTCGAGGGCCGAGGACGGCTGAAGTGACTTGAGTAGCAACCGTATCTGTATAGAAGAATGAACGGTTAGAAGGCGCTGCTTCGCGGGCCCAGTCTTGTAAAGGCGTATGTCTTACTCGTGAATATTGATGGGTAAAAGAACTCAGCGACGGGGGGCGCATCTTGCTGCAAGTTTCCCTGGTTGTAGTTGAATGGCCCCTTTTCGCCCATGTTCTGAAGCACGCGGGCATCTTGGACCATTTTGGCGTTGAGACTGTCAATGTCCTCATGCGGTACGACATCATCAATCACCACAAGACCATCTTGATGGATGTGTCGCACGGCTTTTTCAAGGTTGCGCTCGTCAAGCCTGGCATTTTTTATCTCGCTGGCACTTGGGCGTACCACAGCAGGCCAGTGAAGACCGGGAGCTGGTGAAGCCTTTGTTGCGGAAGCAACTGTCGCCAGACCCCGACTGATGAGTCGAGGCGCTCGAAATCGGACTGCCAGCATCGTAACTTTGTGATGGGTGGTATCTGATAGCAGGCAGTTTTCTGATATAAATCAATTTAATAAGGGCTTGAAAAAAGATAAGGCGCTCATGCATTGATGCAAAGATTTACACTTTTATACCCTCCCTTCCTAGTCATGGGGCCGCAGTAAGTGATGCTATACTGAAACCCGAGCTCGGGATATCTTTCTCACTTGGATTAATACGAAGCGGGGGACATGTCGCTAAGCAGACCCGGACTCGGCCCCGCTTCCCCAGAAAAAGTTGGAGATTCCAGCTCGGGGAGTCCTGCTGCTGCCCATGAGTTCTTGAGGCTGGAGATCAGGCGTTCGACGGGCCACCCGACAGGCCGTTTACACGCTGCTAGGCGGCGGATGACTTCTTGTCTGGCTTGTTCGGACCGTATGAACTTGCCGCCTAAGAAGTTTTGCATCGTCAGATGGAGAACGAGGGGCGGGATATGGATTTTGTGGCGGGCGACTTACAGTAGGCAATAGGGCCGAAAGAGTTGACAATCACCGAAGGTATGTTGGTTGTGAAGGCGATCCCACAAATCTCGAGAGCATAAGCATCTAGCAGCTCTTCCTTGCTTGTTTCATGGCCGACAATGCCGACATCGTTTGCCACTGAATGGAGTAATGAAAGCTGGTCTGGCGGTGCGAATACGGCGAGAATCGAGAGCGAGACAAGAGCATATTGCCTCGCAGATGCTAAATGCAAAGCAAAGCCGACTATCAGTAACGCAGAGCCTACAGCAGCAGAGAAGGCTTATAATAGGCAACATACCGTGAAAGTCTTGGAGAAACCAGAAGCTGGGCAGTTCGCCAACCGTTGACAAAGTCACAAACCGGCCTCTGGAGAATGGTTTGACGTGCTGTGGAATCTCATCAAGCCAGGCGTGTACCATGCCAACGAATTGCCGCCACTCAATTGCTGAGATTTGATAGCTAAAGGCCTTATTGATGATCCGGCCAAGTATGAGTGAAATGGAGTGGAGTTGGTCGTGGCCATTCGTCAATCTCGGAGCGGCGGGTCCAGTCACGTCCATCTTCAACGGACAGCCCTCAAACAAGCTAAAAGTGATGTCTTCCCGAAGGTAGTTCCAAAATCCAGCGGCGAGGAGGCTTTCCGGGGGGCTCCCTGCAATGGAGCCTTCACATGATGCCAGCGAGTATGCGCCTCTGAGATGTCTGTTGGGGTCAATGTCCTCTGATCCATGTTAGCTTGGGTTCTGGAACCCCCAATTGCATCTGGTTCAATGGATTCTCTTGGCTCACCATCGAGAATCTCGTACGACCGCAACAAGCAGGCCGCTGCTAGCGCGACGCCATTCGTCAGCAACTCGCTCTTTTCATCCAGTTTGATGAGGTAGGCGACACAACGGCTGTGGTAGAATCCAGCCATTTCCCTTGCAATCTTGGGCCCCGTTGTCTGGCACAGGTGCTCAGCTGATAATGCAATCACGGCGCTGAAAAGGAGTGGCTCGTCAAGTGCCAGCTCCGGCACCTTTGTGGCGAATTGACGCAAGGCATCTCCAAGGTCGTACCATTTTGCCAGCTCCGTGATGTAGTTGTGAAAATACCAAGCCACATCTGGCAGCTCAAGAGCATCTCGGGGACTCTCGGGAGATGGAAATCTGGTTCTTCCAGCGGCCCCTACGGAATGTAGCGGCTCAGTTAGCCCGGAGGGTGAGATATTTGAGATCCGGGAAGGCGGGAAATTGCGGGGAGATGTAGCAAGGGAGTTTTGAGAAAATATAAAAGACCTGAGTATAGTCCAAACGCACCATTAACAGCAGCAGCGGCTGGTTCAGATGGATGATGATATGCCAACCATCTAGATGACTTTTGTGGACGCGCGCAGTATCTCCTTGACCTTGTGCATTGGCCACAAATGGGGGTTGCCTCGTCGCCTGCCAGAAAAAGGGGCACATGTCAGTCATTCCAATGGCGTGTATAACGAGGGCGAGCAAATATTCTGAAAGCTAGGGGTGTATAGGCAGCCCTGGGGGTCTGACAGAATCCAGTGCTACTCACATTTTACTTTGCGCTGCCTGCACGTATCGCTGTTAAGCAGAAACCGACGGCAGATATGATTAGACACTGGCGTCAATAGTCTGAAAGAATCATTGCTTACCAGGCTGTGATACCACAAGGTCAGTAAGAGTAACAGCGGCAGGGTCTGGAAGCAGGGGAGTCGATGTAAAGATAACATGTCCACACACACACACTGTTGCATACGCGACAGTACGCATATCAGGATACATGTATGTACACACTCAAATGCAAAGGAGCAAAGGAATGGGCCGAACCTAGCGTCTTGTTCGACCACCCAGCGCTTACCTGCTATATTCAATGCTCGAGGCATTGGCTCTCGATGGTATTCACAAATGTGATGAATTGAGGTGCCCTTACTCTTGACCAACCGCGTCTTCTCCACGGGTTTGTAAATTGGTAAGTAGTTGACTAGGTAGACAAAGGAACGAAACCGAAGTCACATCAACCGGTGGCCCACACAGACGTTCGTAACTGATGGAATAGCTTTTTGCGGGGAAGCAGATAATAGTAAAAATAGAGGTGGGAAGCGGCGCGTCTTGAGAGGTAGAAAACCTCCATGAACCGGCGTCTACTGTGAATAGGCGTTTTCTCTTAATTGTCTAGCCTGAGCACTAAAGAGTCTGGAGCCGTCTAGGGCCGATCGACCGTTTAGCCGCACAGTAGAGATCTAGTATCTGCATAAATGCGTGGCTGACTCTAGGTTTGGCCAGCTTGTAATGACACTCAAATGTTGTTTGTCTGTCTGTGTACGATGCATACCTTGGCCAACAACTCGGCAAATACATATGGCGCTGCTATCTCGATCTATAAATTCGACTTAGGTGCTGCAAATAATCTTTGGTATACAGCTTTATCCCTTGAATTTGCAGTCAATCTCGAATAGTTGAAGACGTGATAATGATGCTACTCTAATGCGTTTTCTGCTACCCTACAAACATCAGATGCAATGTCGTGATCTTTTCTGCTATGCAGTGAAACGAGGGACAATAACGAAATTGCACCGCATGACGCATGAATCCCTGCTGGATAGATGATACGTCGAAGTATTGTGCTACAAGACCCCGAATCATTTACACGTGCACCACTATCAGGATCCTAACTATGAATACCCACGTGCCCATGTTGTTTCTTTAACGAGATGCGCATATTATCTAAGGCCCTCAGAATAGGCAATTAGTATAAGTAGGGGTATCATCGTCCACCTCGCTTCTCTCCTTATTGACCTGCCCTTTTTGGCATCCTTATACACCTCATTGATAGTTATGAGGCAACGCCAACTTCAATAGGACGACGAAACAGAACTCGCGTAGCAAGCATTGCGGAGACTTGAGTAGTATAGGATTGAGGGGGATATCATTTGGTTACATCTAGTGGGTAAAGTTCAAGGTCTCTCATGCACACAAGAACCCGCGAACAGAGGCATCCATGCCTCGGATTTCCCATTTGGTGGTGTATTTTATTTTGTGCAACATGCCGAAGTTAGCCGAACAGTCTTGTCAATGAGTTGTCGCTTTATGTACTGCTATATCCTCTCGCATCGCTATCTATGGTTCTTGGCAGCCAAGCCGCCAATCTGAGACTTTATGCGACGATGTGACTGATAGGCCCAACAGCCCAAGGAAAGACGCAGAAGCTACCCCGTATTAAAGGATGGTTCCTTTGGTAATTGGCTGCTCATCAATATTGCTACCGATAATTTATTTCTGTTTCGCTATGTTGGCAATATGACCTGATCTTTTTTGTATCCGTGGTGAACGCTGAGTGGCCCTGCCAAACCACTCTATGCTACTCTCTCGCTTGCAAGTAAGGTTATTTATTTATGGTTCTGAACAAGCATCAATCGCAAGGTTAATAAATCCCCTAAGTACCCCACGGGCAGAGATGGGGTGCATGTGTACTGAGCGCGGCAATACGCGTGGGCGTCTCCTAGTTCGCTTCACAATGGAACTGAATCCGAAAGTTGGATCGCATGGTAGCATTAATGAGGTTACAACACAGCTAGAACGCATTGTACCAGCCAATCAAGCTACCTCGCATCCTCCGCTTTACTGACGCGCTGCGCAAAAGACCCTTTTAAAACTCGCTCAGTTCGTATTATTGTGAAGAGATTGGATGTCATACTGCATGAACTCTACCGGCGTCAAGCACATCGACTGACACGCTTGGAAGGCTTATGGAGCACGTCGCGGCTGTACATGGATGTTACTCATTGATAGGATAATGTATCCTGATTTGAGAGAAATATGAGCGCTACAGCTTATAGGTACAGCCAAATGCTGCAGTGATACAAATGCATCTACGGAGTCTATGCTATTGGACAAGCCGTAATATGGCGACCCTTTCGGCTTTTCCCTCCCGTCTCGGAGTCCCGGTATAAATCAACATTAAATTTCCGAGCCTACACTTCTCCAAGTGGTGCGTACCTGGAATCAGATAACGGCGAGCTCATTAAACGGGAAGGCCATTTTGAAGATCTGCAGCCTTCAACGGCTCTCATCTCCATCGGGAAGCTCATCTTATCTAGCCCCTCCTGACGTGCCCAACAACTACAACTTTATTGTATAACATTCTTTTCGGAGACTTTAATGCCGCTATTTGCAGCTAGGGACCTGGTCTCTTCACATGTTATCCTATGTAGTCTGCATTATGACAGATATCAGTATGCCCGGAAAGTGGGATCTGATGGCACGCAACTACATCATATTGTTGACTAATGAACAGAGTAACCACGAGAGATTGTTATCACAGGTCCGAAGTTTATAAGCATTCTAAGAATTTAAGCTGTAGAGCGTGGGATAAAGCTTGCGCATGAATAAATGGGCGGCAAAGCGAGAATGGGGGCCACACCACTCGGATATTCTTCAAATATCCGACCGTGTGCTTCTGGAGTGGCGGCTCCCCCAGAGTACTTATCAATCACAAAGAGGTGGTGTGGCGGATGCCGTTGCCGTTGAAATGAAGCTGGCATTCTGGTTGGTTCGGTTTCTACCGGCGGTATTTGATCGTAAGAGCATGATCATTATCCTGCGATAAGAAGATGAAAGCTGGGGTTGTAAGTTTCCCCCCTTTCGTATGAATCCTAGCCTAACTAGTAAACGGCCTATCAACTCAAGAGGAAGGGAAATGATCGCAACTTCTTGCATGTCGTCCAGGATTTTCTTGGCGTATTGTGACTTTGTGTGTGCGGCCCATCAGCATCAGATACGCAATATCCCCTGGCTATTGAGACATTGGTACCCAAAAAAGGTGTTCTCTCACAAAGTTCTATGCAGATGGAGATCGATAGTATCTGGCACGACTTCTTGGTTATAGAAGACCTATAATAAGTGAGTTACATTAGGATTACAAAGACTCGGGGTCTGCTGGCCCGTATTGATAGGCAGTGTTGCATCCAAACGTTAGATACAACACCGAGAAGCGTGATACGAACGAGAGTATATCACGACGTTCTATAAGATTCTTCATCCTAATGCTAATACAGAAACGTCAATGTGGAAATGCCTTGTATGACAAACTAGACCCATGCCCGATGTGCCAACGTGACGGCCATCAAGGTAGTATCGTCATTTTTATCTATCCAAAGACCAGTCTATCTTATTATTAGCCTCATTCATTGTTGGGTTCGCCATCGAAGCACCATAGAGGTTCTTGGAAGATGCCCTAACATTATCGCAGCTGTCGTGGATGGTCTGCTTTCAGCACAATTACAGCATCGTACATGCGTACTTTTGTCTTGACAGTCTCGCAATCTGCCTTGGCACCAATAGATAGCCATGCAACATCGGTGGACTTCCCAAACCACCATAGTCTATTGACTATTGGTGTCTCGGGGAGAAGTATTTAGTGTTACAATACGGATTGAGCTCGTACAGAGCTTCCAGACGAGGAAGGTGATGAAGATAAGGCTCGAACTCAACCTTTGGATTACGGGATTGTCGGCAACAATATGCTGTCCATCATTGAGATATCGAGCTCGTGAAAACACATAAATAGACGTGAGAGTCTTGATAATTGTCCCTTCTCTTCATCCTTGGATCATCAACAAAAGCTTCAAGGACATCAGATCCGGTCTCCAAGTACCTCCTCACAAGTTATCCTCTTAGAAAAGAACTCAATCACCATCCCTCAAAATGCGGTTGTCCGTCCTTCTTTCTCTCCTTCCCATGGTGCTGGCCGCCCCAGCCACCGAGAAGCGAGCAACGCCTGCACCTCTCCTCACTCCCACCAGCAAGCACGGCCTTGTTGCTGATCAGTACATTGTCAAGTTCAAGGATGGCAGCTCTCTCCAGGCTGTTGATGAGACTCTTACCAAGATTGCCTCTGATGCCCACCATGTCTACCAGCATGTTTTCAAGGGTTTCGCCGCAACCCTGGATCAGGAGACACTCGAAGTTCTTCGCAGTCACCCTGATGTAAGTATAAATCCTTTTGAAACGATCTGAAACGGAAAGGTATATGTACTTACAACGCTTTCGAACAGGTTGAGTACATTGAGCAGGATGCGGTTGTCAAGATCAACGCCTATGTTTCGCAGACTGGCGCTCCATGGGGTCTGGGACGTATTTCCCACAAGGCTCGTGGCAGCACCACCTATGTCTACGATGACAGTGCTGGTGCGGGAACTTGCTCCTATATCATTGACACTGGAGTTGATGCTACTCATCCCGTACGTGAAGCCCGAGCTTTGAAGGAGAAAGCATGAGAAGTCACCAGAAGCTAACAAAGGGTCTTTATATAGGATTTCGAGGGTCGTGCTACTTTCCTTAGGACTTTTGTTTCAGGCCAGAACACTGATGGCAACGGCCACGGAACCCACGTCTCTGGCACTATTGGCAGCCGCTCCTATGGCGTTGCGAAGAAGACCTCGATCTTCGGCGTCAAGGTCCTCGACAACTCTGGAAGCGGTACATTCGCCAACGTCATTGCCGGCATGGACTTCGTTGCTAGCGACTCACAGACCCGAAACTGCCCCAACGGCTCCGTCGCCAACATGTCTCTCGGTGGTGGCTACACCGCTTCCGTCAACGCTGCTGCTGCCGCCCTGATCGACGCCGGTGTCTTCCTGGCTGTTGCTGCTGGCAATGATGGTACTGATGCTCGCAACACCTCTCCCGCTTCCGAGCCTTCTGTCTGCACTGTCGGTGCTTCGACTTCTGCTGATGCTCGAGCCTCCTTCTCTAACTACGGCTCGGTTGTGGATATCTTCGCCCCCGGCCAGGACGTCCTCTCCACCTGGCCCAGCGGACGTACCAACACCATCTCTGGTACCTCAATGGCAACTCCACACATTGTTGGCCTTGGTGCCTATCTTCTTGCCCTCGAGGGTCCCAGAGACCCCCAGGCACTTTGCTCGCGCATCCAGGCGCTTGCTGGCCGTAGCCTCCTTACTGGTGTCCCCTCTGGTACCATTAACGCTGTTGCTTTCAACGGTAACCCCTCCGGCTAAGCAACAAAGTCAAGCCAATGAAAGAAAGAAGCAGAGCACGCAAGCATGTTTTACATGAGAGTTATCGAATAGGCTGAGGGATGATGGCACTAACTTGGGGTTGAACATTCCTTTCGATGTAGATAAAGCTTAGCTTAGCTTGAATCGACGATGCCGTGCTTATTGATATGAGTTGTTTCATTACGTATTAGGCCTATACTGTGACTACTATCGAGTTGAGCCATACGCGTCATTTGCTGGAGAAAAATAGAGTTTCAGGTGGTAATTGGAATGCCAAATTACCACCATGAAGCTGCAGTTAAAAAGGCATATCATTGCCTCGGGAAATAGTAGCACCGAGCATCAATAGTATGTTACAAGTTGGATGTGTTGTAAAACATGTTGACCCCCCTCACGGCAACCTTGATTTATGCTTACTCTGCAGATCGAATGTTTGTACCTACTTGATCGTTAGTGCTAAGAGGCAGGACAATGTGCTCCGAGAGCCTATTCTCTTACCATATATAGAAAAAGGGCAGTAATAGAAAAGGGCTGCTGCATCTATCTGTATCCATGGCAGCCAAATGATTCGTATTCGTCATCACTATAGACATTCGTGAAACTTTTTATCAGATCGTATCACTGCTCTCACTCAGGGCAGGCTTTGTGGGGAATGGACAATCTGCGACATATTGCATTCCAACACTGGAGCGGTAAGCATATAGTAGGGCCTTGTTGAAAATTATCGAAAAGCTTAGGCTTTAACTGGTTGATCAAAAGTTACGCGAAATTTGTTGGTAACTTGCATATCTTGAATTCATTGCAATATAACTGTGTTTTGAACATTTAGCCAATTATCATGGCCCCCTACAAACTGGTAGTATCGCCTAGTGTGGTTATAAATGTTGATCTTGCCAAAACTTTCCTAACGGTAAAGGATCGTCATCGTGTCTCATTATAGTCGAGCGATAGGTTGAGACATCTGCCCTACATACTGCTATAGAGACGGCATGATCAACTGAGTGCGACATGTCTGAGTCGCTAAGTCAAATTGTACTCTAACGTTCACATGTCAACCTGGCTTTTTATAGATGAAAGTCTGGAATCGGTCAATCAGCAGACCTTGATTTTGCCATGATATGGAATTAAACCTATATGCTAGGAATTCTACCTACATCAACACTGCATAACTACTATGGTTCAACACGTAGCCCTATAATCAGGGAGTAGAATACCTGGGGACATTGAGTATATATTGCATCGTATCTCCCCCCAATGCAAACATCTTTTCATCTGCATCTCGCTTCAGAAGCAAAAGAGCATCTGCACCTCACTCGATAACAAAAAAAATCGTTACTCAAGGTTTATAACTCATTCAAAATGCGTTATACTGCTGTCCTCGCTGTCCTCGGGTAAGAACATGAACTCATTGCCCGACAAGTATACACAATGCTAACCTCACTAGCTTCTCCGGTTCGTGATTGCATAACTTTAGATGTATTCATACATCTTCATACTAACTCTTCTTAGGAGTCATGGCCAACAACAACTTCGGACCCTTCGGATTTTTCGGACCCTGGTTCGATGGCGACTTCGATATCGATGACCTCGCTGATTTCCGCTTCCCCGAGAACCCTTGTGAGTTCATTGGCGGCACTTGCGAGGCCACGACCCTTGGATTCTGCTCTGGTCGGGGCGACTTCAGCGTTGACCTGCCTTGTGGCGGTCGCGGAATTGTTGGCGTCGGCTGCTGCTGGCACAGGGACACCAGCAATCTTTGGTTTGAGCAGTGGAAGGAGTGGCTCGAGCGACACCGCCGCCACAACTAAAGCCGCTTTAATGTCTTGACGCTTTAATGGCTTGACGCTTCTATGGCTTGACGCTTTAATGGCTTGACGAAGTCTTCAATTGGCGATGTATTGATGTACGGTAGTTGGTGATGGAGAGATTAGCCGTACTGAATTCAATGAGAGATGTTAACCCCGATTAAGTTGCAAAACAGTGACAAGTAGAGTGTGAGATGATGATGGAGCTTTGATTGCTCTTATAATTTTAAGATGAACAGTTGCTTATTTATCAAGTCGAACAGTTGAATGCCGCTTCATATCTACAGCCAGAGTTAACCTACGTAGTCTCTATTAACACCGTCATTGAAGTTATATTTGTTGAACTGGCCAATTTCCGAAAAAAAGTATCAGGTAGTCTATAGCAGAGGAACTAAGACGTGCCCTTATCAAATCGCGAATAGAGAACAGTCGCTAGAGTGAGATATTGGTTTCATCAGTTTTGACCTTCTTATGAATCGTCTGTAGTGGAATTCATAATGTGATATTTGTATTCATGAATACTCTCTCAATCTGCAATTTCGCAATTGTGACTCTGATAAGATGAAGAAAAGACTTTAGTATCTGACTACGCTGAAATGAATTGCCATGTGAAATGCGTAAGAAACAACTTTCACTCTCTCCGAAGTACTTAAATACCTACAGTTACGAATCTCATGTATGTGATATGTTAACGACTACTGACTAAATTATACTTGTACAATATATATCATCTTTGTACGAAGTAGTTCCGATTATTTTGCGTATTTACTTGCTCGACTTTTGCCCCACGGATGGGGCCGCTTTGTGGATTACGAGAAATCGCCCCTGAGTGTTCATCTTTAAAGTGGATTGGCCCACTGAGGCGAGATAAATGGGTGACGATTAAATATGTCTCGGAGTCGACTTCTAGGCTCCGTTGCGGATGTGTGAAGTTCAAGAAAGATGAACATAAGTTGCAGATACGCTCCGTCAGAACCAACCCTCAATCCTGAGGTCAAAGTAGAAGCTCCATGAACTGTCTCGGAGTACATATGGATGGATATGAAGTGCATTTGAATAGTAAACATGCGCTGTCAATCTAACTCTACTTAGTAATTAGATGGCAACGCTAATGGAACACACACTGCCTATTCCGTATATACAATGGAAGCCTTCTTTTTATGACCCAGAGTAGCGGCGCCCTATGAGTGGCATTTCACTACACATGAGTCATCCGCCTCATCTTCACATGGCTATAAACAACGCTGAACCAGAGAGCTGGAGAAGAAAGGAAACAAAGTTGAATCCTTCAAGCCGCGCTCATCAGCCTAAATAAAACTTTGTTTCTTGGCGCTCAGATACCCCGAAAATGGATGATTCGCTCGGTCCGCCTGTAGCGTCAGCTGAACCGGCCCTTCTGCCGCCACGGACGCCTCTCCACGGCCGCTACACATCTGTGGTTCCGTTACAGCCAGAGCATTGGCGAGCGATATACAAACATCTGGGAGGAGAGGAAAACGCCTGGAGATGGAAGTACATGCCGCTTGAGGGCCTTCTCACCGAGGAGGCATGTGAGTTAACGATCAAGGCTTGGTGCGCTTCAGCCGATCCCCTATACTATGCGGTACTTTCGGGTCCAGCTTCCGATCCCGCTTCGGAGCCGGCAGGCATCCTGTCATACTTGTCGATCGCTCCAAACCACCGTAGAATTGAGATTGGATGGGTGATTCTGGGCGACGCTTTGAAGCACTCCAGGGAAGCGACGGAGGCATTTTTCTTGTTCATGAAGCATTCGTTTATGGATCTGGGATATCTACGTGTCGAATGGAAAGCCAATCATCTCAATGAGCCGAGCTTGGCAGCGGCTCGGCGACTGGGTTTTACGTACGAGGGAATTTTCAGGTGAGATTATGATCAAACGTCAAACCGCAAAAAGGCCCATTCATTACGGTATGGTGGATATGCTAATTTTTCTTGGCGGGTTTACAGGAAACATATGATTGTGAAGGGCAGACGCAGGGACTCGGCTTGGCTGAGTATCATTGATGATGAATGGCCTGCTGTGCAGAAGGGATTTGAAGTCTGGCTGGATGAAAGCAACTTTGACGAGAATGGGAGGCAAAAGAGAGGGCTGAGAGAATGCAGAGAATAAAGCATCATAGAAAGAAAGATCTGCATTTGCTATAGGTTGAGAGCAAAGACTTAAGACTTTAAAGTGTTAGATGATGCAGTTTGGCAGTTATTGATAGAAGTTTGATGAATCAACACAGCGCTGTTTATGACGTCAAGGGCCAATGGCGACGGCAAAGCAGACATCATCAGTAGGGCTGATGACACGGGACGGAGATTCGCCGATCTATAGCACCCGCGACTCGTATTTGCTGGATTTCGAGATATTTTTAGGAATAGCATCGCAACGCCAGAGCGGCGAAATCAAAGAGACGGATTCTCAGATGCCATTTTCCCCGATACTAATGGAAAATGTTAAAAATAAAGCGTCCAAATGTGTTATCGCGTTGGTGCTCGATGGCTTCTCTTTGTGTGCCTGTCAGCTCCCGCTCCCAGCGGTTTGCCCGGTGGCGGCAGCTCTGCGCCGGCGATGGCTTCGACTTCCGAAGATATGGATCGACGCGCGTTCATGGCAATTGACTATGAATGGTGTTCTGGCTATTAACAATGAAATATAAGTGTTATCGAGTTTACAGCATCAAGTCGGCGTTGATGGAAGACGACATGTCCCATTGACGAGTATACAGTAGTGCATTTAGTTGAGGTAACATGAAGCAATAACCAAGACGTACAAGTAGACTCCATCTAATTTACTTGTACAGCAAGTGCCACAATAGAACACAAGTAACAAGCACATGCATTCCAGTTGATACTTACCCATTGACAGCTCTGCCAATCCCGCCCTGGGGCGCACAAAAAGAGCCGAGACCCCAAAAAGACCAAACCACCAAGTCAGCCACATGCCGAATGGCCGAAGCTTGGAATGGGGCGCGCGCTGAGCCCTTGAGTTATTGGACGCCGTGGCTGGCTGATGGGGCAAGGCAGCGGCACCTCCGGTTCGCCAGGACTCGTAAGATGGCGGCAAGAATTGGTGTTAACTAGAACGAGACAAAGGGTCTTGGTTGGATTCGTACTTGACTCCAGGTGAACGGCTGAACGGCAGGAGATGCGCCATCACCAAGAAAACAAGGCTGCTCCCTGGTCGTTTTTTTTTTTTATTTTGTGGCCTCTTGCTCCCTTACCTGCCCCCTTTCCATGAATTGATGAAGCCCAGTAGACAGAGAGATTCATAGTCTTCAAGTCGAGGGCCGGAGATAAAGAGAGACACAACTTGGAGATGAGGTGCTGATCTTCCTTCCCGAGCGGATCTTCGCTACTGCTCCTTCCCGTCATTCCAATCTAATTCTTTTCACCTTTCCAATTTTCGATTATCCTCTTTGTATTCTCCATTACTATTTGTCCGCCGAGGAGTCGGTTACTTCTCAGACGGTCGACACTGCCTCACTCTCTCTTCTAATCGGCACGCCCTCCGCCTGCCCCATGGCTTCAACCAAGAGTGACACAGCCTCAATTGAGGAACCACGGCACGCTCCGTCAGGTCCCATTGATGGTGCTACGACAGAGCGGACAGCACACATGGCGGCCATTAGCACTGACGCTGATGCTGCTGATGCTGCTGATGCCGGTACTAAGAATGCTGATCCCGTTGTTATCCCTCAAGACGATCATCGGAATGATGCACGGCAACAGTTGTCTCAAGAGGCCAATGAGAAACAGCAACAGCAGGAAAAGCAACAGCAGCACATTCCTCGTCGAGAGGAAGCTCACACTCCTGCATTGAACGAGAAAGTGAACGAGAAAGTCGATGCCTCTCTTACAGCACCAAAGGCCGTCGTCTTGCCGCGTGCCGGCACATTTTCTTCCACCCTTACCACATTGACCGCTGCATCTTCCTCTTATGGACTGCTCTCAACTGCTCCTGTATGCGAGATCCCGGAATCGGTGCCGCCAGATCGCGTCACCCTAGTCAAGGCTGAGAAAGGGGGTGACTATGAGCCCCAAGGCAGCAAACTGAAGAACAACCTCTATCCCGCAGTTGGTTTCTTGGAGCTAGCCAACGCTGGCGACTTTGCCGCCAATGTGTGGAACCAGTATCCAGTTCCGGTGTATGCAATTGTCTTCATGGCGGTTGGGGCGACATTTGCCGGCATCATGTCTGTCTTTGCCGCTCTTGACTCAAGGCGTGCCTGGCGGAATGTGAAGTTTCTTCGCAAGCAGCAAATTGAACTGAAAAAGGCGCATGCCGACAGAGTAGCAAAGTCTCAGCCGACTAGAGATCTGGATGTGCTGCTGTCTGTCATATTCCGCGAACTTGGCACAGAGGCCATCAACCGCTGGGGACTCAACATGTTTATGGGCGCCGGTGCTGTGCTCATCTGCGTAGGTACATATCTTGCCATTGCCGGAGCCAACGATGCCATCTTCTTGGCCAGTAACCTTCTTTCTGGATACGTTGGTAACGCTCCCATCGCCCTCTTTGGTACAATCAACGCTTTGTGGGCATATTACATTTTTTGCAAGGCCCAGGGACACATCAATGCGGCATCGAAAGCTATCCCTGGTACACGGGCCTTGGCTCTGATCAAGAGGCGCAGCAGAAATGTGCAAATCTACACCTCCATCAATGGCACTGCCACGCTTGTGGGAGGTGCTGGATCCATGGTCACCGCAACGAGATGGTGGGGATATGTCGTGTTAATTCCCGTCATCTTATCCTCTCTATTCTGCAACTATTGGTGGCGCACAAGAGCAGGCTATACGCGTCGTGATTTGGTACCCGCTGGGCTTTCAATTATGAATGCCGATTCGCTTTCTACTGCTTTGGAGTTTGCTTCCAGAGCGGAAGGCAAGATCAGGGAGCAGAAAAAGACGCCCATCAACGCCTTTGTCTCAGACCCAACATCTCTAAAGTCTATCCTCGCATTTATCCAGGAACATGAGCTGCTGGAACCGTTTTCCCAACGACTCGTAAAGGATGAAGCTTTGCGGAAGACTCTTGGCTTTAATAATACCCCAGCAGAAATCGAAATCGATCTTCTATCCCTCTTGGCTTTACCTAATGATCAGCATCCTGCAATTATTCAGGTCGCTCAGGACACGGTGCGAAAAATCGGATCAAAGCATTTTAAATATCGCGAACGTTATGCAGCTGAGCTGCTTGGTACATATTTTGCTGTTTCACGACACGAAGCAAAACACCGGGAAAAGGCTAGACCTCAATCCGAGAAATCTGGGTCGCGATGAGAGAACCCCATATAACTTTTAGAGCTGTTTTCTTTTTTAAAACTTAGATACTTTATTGTCTGGAAAGCATTTGAGCGAGGAGTTTTCATTGGCTTTATTTTCTTTTTTAAATTCACATGCATATACCGGCGCAATGACAAGGCTTTATCACATCCCTTGGGGAAGGTCTTGGGTTGGTGTAAAGAGTATAATAAATCATATTGAGGATTATCTCATTCTTAAATTGTCCGTATGCTGATATTTTGTGCCAACTGTTTCGTCAAGTAGACTCAAAAATACGGGCGACTCTAGCAGCACCGCCTTGTCTACCAAACATCTCCCTCAAGTCGCTAACAAGTTCATCGGGACACTCGTACGCAGCGAAATGCCCGCCTTTCTTATGAGTTGCATGAAAGACTACCGGGCCAAGATATCCACCCCATGATTTCGGAGGCACAATGACATCCTTCGGAAAGAGCGAAATGCCAAGAGGAACATTGGGGATATACTCCGCTATCTTGGTCAGTTCATCCCTCTGCTTTCCAATTAGCTCGTAATAGATCGTCACGCTGGACGCAGGGCCCGCGCGAGAGAAGTAGTATATGGATATCCATTCCAAAATTTCTTGATCGGTCCAAGGGTACTCGTCGGTCCATTCTTGCAGTTTCTCATATACCCATGCTAGTAGCGCGACTGGAGAATCTGCCAGTGCAAATCCGATGGTGTTAGGCTTTGTACTTTGTAGGATCATGTAGCCAGAACTATGTTTGAGATACCAGAATGAGCGGAATAGACCCTTCTGTTCGTCTTCGGATAGTAGGCCCAGATAATATTTAGCAGCAAGCCAAAAGGATCGCCAGGGCGTTGGCCTAACAGGCATAACGTTGACATGGACTGCAAGGCAATGATCCGGATAATGAAGGGATATGGCACGGGTGACCATGTAACCCCAGTCGCCGCCTTGCGTTACTGGTAAATCACATAAACATGAGTACCAAGTTGTGTAAAAAATCGTCAGAAAAAAAGGGATCTAAATCTTTACGCACCGTACTTGTCATATCCCAGCTTCAGCATGACTTTGTGCATCGTTTCTGCGTATTGTTTAAGACCAAAAGCCTTTTTTGTGACCTTGTCGGAGAATCCGAAATTTGGTAGAGAAGGTGCTACAACATGGAATGACGGTACATCGTCACCCTTGGGTTCCGAGAGTGATTGTATAATTTTCGTCACTTCTACGATGCTGCCAGGCCCTGGAGGAAAAATCTCAGTATTTTCGAGATTTTAAAGATGGAAACTTTGATGATAACTTACATCCATGAACAAAGAGCAATGGAATGCTATTCGGTCGGCTGCTTTTTTGATGTATGAAATGTATGTTGAGCTCCTCATATCCGTCCACAGAAATGTTTGTCGTGAATTGCGGGATTTGGTTCAATTTCGCTTCGTAAGCTTGCCAGTCGAAGCCGTCTTTCCAGTATTCAGTTAAACGCTTCACATCACTCAAGGACACGCCATAGTCTCGGTCATCGGAGAAGTCGGATTCAGATGGAAATGTGGCGTTGGAGAGCTTGTTCTTTAGCTGCTCCAGCGCAGAGTCTGGGATGGCAAGCGTGAAGGGGGCAATATCTTCTGACATTTTATTCACTTGCGATCAATTCAATCGGCTGTTGAGTTGTTTGAAAGATGGAAAATGTGGCGGTTTCATTGAATTAAATGTAAATGTTTTGTAGCGGAGAAGAGTGTTTCCCCGAATCCTTCCAACCGAGGATGCGGGGGAGTGATGATGCGACCTTACGAACACAATTGGGCGAGCATGCAAGGCTGCCAAGGCTGTGACGGAAGGTTTGCATTTATTATGGCAAAAGTTATCGACTGGCTGCAACTCATTTAAGCGATAGACGAAAATTACAGTTGCCAATTGGTTAGATCCGCCCTTTTATATACATGCTCTGCCTATCGGAATCCACTGTTGATGTGCTTCAAGGGAATAACAACTCAGCATACCCGATCTTGCTATCTAGCATCCTGTTTCGGAAATAAACCCGAATACCTCATGAACATAAGTATAGTAGCATATATTATGAATATACAGCCATACAGCAGATACGAGAAGAATGCAGCTATAGTAGTAAATACGCGAGGAACATAGCGATAGTAGCAGATATTGTTATACAAGTGTTGGATGCCAAGGGAGCCAAAGCCGGCGGCAACTCAGGACAACAAAAGTATTATCACTAGGTCGATAACCCTGATGATTGAACTGATCACTATTATGCAGTCGCAATGTGACCTTTATTACATATGTAATCAGATAGCTTTATCGCAGCAGAGTAGTCGTTATTAATTGGAGGATAAGCTATCCATCAACCCAACCTTAGGATATGAGAAATCGTTACTATGTGTGGAATCGGATATTATAAGAAAGTAAATGATAGCAGAAATTGCATATTGATCTCTCTACTCTCGCTTGAAGTAGAAGAAAAGGAGAGCTGCGACGCCAATAGCCTTTCCTTCCACCATTCTGCTGTCAATCAATTTACCAAACTTTCATCTACTTCAACAGTTTGTCTCAATGGATGTAGCAATTTTGCTCATGAATCATGAAAGCGAAAAGTGAACAAAGAAATTGATGCATATATCTAACTCAATCTACTGCATATGCTTATCAATCTCAGCATCAGACAAGAAATGCCCTCCCGCCGAACACCGGTAACCTCCATTCTGTTTAATCCAATTAAATCCCGCGGGACATATTCCAAGAGCTCTGATTTTTGCCTGTTTCGCTACTTCTTTTTTTCTCCTTTCTTCTTGTTCGATGAGTTGTCGCAAAATCTTTTCGCGTGCAGCTTCAGCCTTCTTCTTTGCTTCCTCGAGTCTAAGACGTTCTCCTTCTTCTTTCAACTCTTGTTCCTTGAGTAGTTCCTGTACAATCTTTTTTCGAGCAGCCTCAGCGCTTTTTCTGGCTTCCAAGAGGTCGCGATATTCTGCTTTTTTGCGTGCTTCCTTGGCTTGATCTTTTTGCAGCTGTTCCCATACTTCGTCGCTTACACCTGCGTCTCGCACTACTCGCCGAGATTCTTGATCGTCTGGTAATTCGGGCTCTTTATTCGCTTCTTCAGTCGACTCATATATATCATTTCGTTCATCCACAGTCGTGGATTGCTGAGCTTGCATACTCGTCCTGGTTCGACTTGGGCCCAGTGGAGCGGACGACGACTGTGCTTCTTTCTCATCCATAGGAACAGGGGAGTCAGATGTGTTCATCCTGGATTGACGCTCTTGTAGCATCTTATTAAGCTCCTGGATAACTCCTTTCTCTTCCAACTTGAGTGACGGCAGCACCAAATTTACGGTTTGGAAGACGTTTTTGGCAAGCTGTTCCACATCTCGTGCACTCGCCCATCCATCGGATTTTGATAACTCAGCAAGAATAGTTGTACAATCGCTGAGAAACAATGCAGAGGGATTTTCCAAGCAACTCATATCCAGATCCTTGCCTCTTTTTGAGATTTTCGTTTTTCTTTTTCGCACAAGGTGAGCAAGAAGTCTGAAACAGGCATCTGGCTCGAGTGGCTTGAAGTCGATACTTTCGGGGAAGCGGCTTGTCAACCCAGGATTCACGGCTAAAAGCCGATTTATATCGTGTTCATACCCTGCCAAGATAATGATGAGTTTGCCTTGATATTTTGGCGTTGTGATGAGGCCGACCAGCTCATCAATGGCTTCTTTGGCATACCCATCCCCGGCCAATCGGTAAGCCTCATCAATGAGCAACACTCTCCCCAGCGACTTTTCAAGAACCTCTTGAACTTTCGGTCCCGTTTGGCCGACATACTGCCCAATCAAATCTGTGGCTGAACGCTCTTCCACTGTAGCATTGGAAAGGAAGCCCATGTCATAATAGACCTTGCCCATCTTTTTGGCTGTGGTCGTTTTCCCTGTGCCAGGCGGGCCTCGGAATAAGAAGTTAAATGGGATCTCTTCCTTGACGTCCATTCCAAGAGCCTTCAGTTGTCGCACTCGTGACTGAATGTTTTCAAGCTTTTGAATGATATCTTCGCGCCCAACGTCGTCTTTGAACAGCTGTTTCACGTTCGTCTCTGTTCTGGTAGATCTATCAAAATCTTCGTCAAAGTCTTCTGCCTCCAACTGGTTCCTCTTTTTTATCTTTCTAGCGGAATACCGTTTTTGGTAAGAAGCCTTTGCTTTGCTCAAAAGATTTATCACTGCGCCTCCATTGCCGAAATGAGGCCTGTTTCGTTCTCTGATGAGCACTTCGAGTGCAGCTGTCTTGCCTTCGCCCGTGGTAGTGAAGCCCGAAGCCTTTAGCTTAAGATCCAGTACTTGTCTCAGCCCATCGTCGTCAAAATCTTCAAACACAAATGGCGTGTCCACCGAGAACCGTCGACTTAGTCCAGGATTGACGTTCTGGAACATTTCTTCCATCTGTTCCTGGTAGCCTATGAGAATGACGCAACGGTCATCACCGGGCACGTTTTGAACCTCTGCGACAATTGTATCTACGACGGACGTCTTGTAAGGATCGGTAACTCCCTTTCCGCCGTATAGTCCGTATGCCTCGTCAATCACTAGCACTTTGCCGGTTGTTGAGGCAAGGATCCCTTTCGTTTGGGACTCTGATTGCCCCAGAGCAGAGCCGATAAAGTCTGCGGGAGTTTTTATCACCAATTCTCCATTAGACAAGAGGCCAAGGGTTCCGAGAATCTCGCCATACAACTTAGCGACCGTAGTTTTGCCTGTCCCAGGGGACCCAAGGAAAACTCTGTTGAGAGTGAACTCCATCGGGGGCTCTTCAGCAAGTTCACGTTCATAGTTTGTCGTCAGCGAGTCGAGTAAGATTTTCACTTGCTCTTTCACCTCCTTGAGGCCTATCATCTCATTCATCTTCTTCCATGCCTTGCAACTCTGCAGAGACAGCGATGGCTCTGGGCCGATGATGTCTTCTTTGGTGAAGAGGAAGTCGTTGGGGGATTTTTTGGCCCGGCGCTCAAGTCGAATCCTGTTTGCCTGTCTCTTTTCGATGCGGGCAAGGCAATTTTCGATGCTTCGCGCATTACCAAATCCCTCTTTGCCTCTACCTCGTCCAACTCGGCGGGCAGCAATGCGAAAGTAAAGACCGTCTGGACCATCTTCAATTTCCATCTGGTTATTATACTTTCGATTTACCTGACGCTTAAGGATCCGCAGCAGCTCCTCGTCGGTATAGTCTTCAAAGTTCATTGTAATGGGGAACCGACTGGGAAATCCAGGATTGTGTGCAAAGAAGGACTCCATCTGCTTAGAATAGCCAGCAAGTACGAAGACAACTTTTCCTCGAAGATTTTCAACCTCGGCAAGAAGATAATCCAAGACTGCTTTGCCGCCTGGGCTATTGCCGGATGAAAGCTGATAGGCTTCGTCGATGAACAGGACACCACCGCCATCTTCTTTGATCTGTTCAAGTAGATCTTCGCAACCTTTGACACCCATGTTCGCTAACTTTGATCCTGTGGTTTCTTTGAAGCAATCACCGGGAATGGCTCCTATTCCGGTGAGGAACTTTCCCCATATACGGGCCACGGTTGTTTTGCCTGTGCCGGGATTTCCAAGGAGCGAGCAACTAAGCCTTGTATCGGAGAGAGCCACTCCTTGACGGATTTTGATGTCGACGTCGGTTTTGATTGAGAGAAACTCCCTCTTCACTGATTCCAAACCAATGAGTCCCATGAGATCATCCAAAGCGTCGTTGCGAGCTCCATCATCTCGCTTCATGTCCTCCCATTCTTGCGCTGGGAGATCCAGATCCGCATAATTAGTAGACGGTTGCTTCTGTTGGCTTTTCTTTTGTTCTTTGTCGCTGGCGTTCTTTTGTTTGCTGGCTGCGGCTTTCGAGGCTTCTATTCTGGCCTTTGTCTGTCTGAGACTCTCAAGGTGGGATTTCTTCTCCGCAAGTTCTTTTGCTTGGTCCGCCTCCTCCTGCTCATATTTCATTATGCGCCGATGATGATCAATCTCATCATCCATTTCTTGCAGATCACGCTGGTATCTATCCTGTCGCTCCTGTCGCTTTTTCTCCATATCCAAATCTCGCTGGACTCTTCGTCGCATTTCTTCGTCTTCTTTGGCGCACGACTTACAGCCTTGGTTCTCTTTTCCACATAGATATTTGATGTTGTGGCCTCGCTCGCATGTCTTCTTCATCATTTTAGTGCATGGCACTTGTGAATGATCTGTTAGTCGATGGCATCTGCGTTCGCACGTGTGCTTCCCACAGCCAAGAACAGCGCCGCTAAGATAGTTAGAAAGATGACGGCCAATTGATGAGCTGCAACTTACCATGATTCTGCGCAGCCCCCATCAGGACAGTGCTGATCAAAATCTTGCGGTTTTTGGAGAAGAGAAAGTCGGGTTGGATGTTGTTCGCAGTGAACTGGTAATCCATCGAACAAGAATCCTTTCTCCTTCATGGCATCAAAATACTTCTTCCAGAGCTCACCACCTTTTTTGCTAGCCAGGAAGGTGTTCATATTTCCATATAAAATGATACCCTTTCTCGCTCGTGACATGAGTACCACTAATCGTTCGCAGGCAACTAGAAATCCAATGTCGCCATTTTTGTTGCTTCTGGCCATTGATATAATCACAATGTCGCTTTCTTCTCCCTGGTAGTTATCTACCGTTGACAATCGTAGCTTTGCTTTGGCAGCCTTGGAAGCAGCTTGTGTCATCAGTCCGGCGCGTACTAAGTCATGGGTGTCTAGTTCGTTCAGATATGGGTCATTTATCTCACTCAGCGTTTGTCTCAGCAATGACAGCTGACCCATGTACGGAGTCAAAACGACCATATCCTCGGACTTGTAACCTTGTTGACTCAGATACTTGACCGTTTTCAAGACCATCTCGGCTTCAAAGGTATTCTTCTTGCTGGTCTTTGAGGTCGGATCTCTCCGGTCAGAAACATTATTTAACTGCTCTTCTGGATGTTCGTGATGCACAAAGACAACTCTCTTTTGCAGTCCGCGTATCGGCTTGTAGTGGTGTGTTTTTGGTACATCTTTTAGTTCCGGATATGCTAAAAGACGAGCAAATTGTGAGATGTCAGGGTGAGAACGAAACTGTTCTTGTAGGACGGCAAATCGGTGACCCTGCCTGATGAGGCGTTCGAAAAGTGAGACATTTAAGTCAAAACCTTCGCCCTTTTCCACAGTGAGATTGTAGTTGTTGACTTTTGGACGAAGTTGCTTGTGGTCGCCAATAAGAATCAGCTGCTTGACAGATGGGCTGAGAGAAGTGATGACATGAGCCTCTAGGATTTCACCGGCTTCTTCAACAAGAACAATATCTGGGCTAGCCGCTCTGATGATAGATTGGTACATTGCTGCACCAGTCGTAGTACAGCCAATGATTCGTCTATTTTTCACGACGTTCCTCTTACTTTCTTTGAAGAGGCTGTCGATCTGTCGGTAGAGGTTATTGGCAGTCTCAGCCAACTGGGCAAAGTCATTAACCTGCTCTTGACGAACCTGATTCGCCCATTCGTTATAAAGGGTCTGTCGGCGTTCTGGTGGAATATTCCAAATTGGATAGTCTTCAGGATCAATATGTGCCGCCAACATCCCTAGAGACCCTAAGTTCTTTCCATTCAACCAGCGATCAAAGACGTCAACAGGTTTTAATGCCTTATTCTTCTTTCCTGCTATTTGATCCCCATCAGGGACTTGGAAAGCGCTCCAGTAGCGCATTCCAGAATCGGAAAATTCCAGCGTATCCAGAATTTCCTGTAGCGGAACCTGGGACTTCAATGACTGTATAAGATTGTCCAACCGTGTCGCCGTGTCTAGCTGTTCGCTCCTCGTAGCATTTAGCATTGGCCTGATATCAAGGCTGGAGCGACCCTGAGGAATTCTTGAGAGGTTGTCGATTCGTAGGGCATCGGTCCTCGATGTAGCTTTGGAACCAATTCGTACCATGTTGTTTTCATCGATTCCAATATCCATGAGATCTTCGAGGAACTGATCCAAAGCATGGTTTGTATAGCTGAGAACCAAGATTCTGTATTCCGTAAGTTGCATGAGGACTTTTGCAATTATGGCCCCGATAAAAGATTTGCCAGTTCCCGGGGGACCTTGAATTTGGCCCACAGGATTCTCCAAACCCTTGATGAGCGACTCGAGCTGTGCATCTTGAATATGTATAGTGCGCTTGAAGCCAAGTTTAGGTCCCAAATCTGCCCCCAATCCCTTTTGACGACAATTTCTGAGTTCCCGGATGAAAGCCTGCAACCTTGGAGGAGGGTCGTATGTCGATGGAGGTCCGGCCGGATCAAGAATTGCATTCTCAATCGGAATCTCTGTGACTTCCTTCAAACGCTGTAAAATTGGCTCATAGGAAAACGTCGCGGTATCGACGACGTAAAACTTCAGACGAAAAAAATCTTGACTCGAAAAATCTTGACTCAATAATGCCTTGACGGCCAGTTTCAGACCAGCATTGTCGGTGACTTGTATGCCCACCACTGGATGATCCATAATAAGGCCATTTACATCTCGTACGATGGAGCCAAAAGCAATGATGTCTTTCTCCAAACAGAGAGCTCCGATTGCACCGTGCTTCACAAAGTTTTTGTACTCCTCAAGGTACTTCTTTTTGGCCTCAGGAGAGCGTTTATTCTGAGGAAAATTGATCCCCTCTCGACACTCAACCATTAGGGTGAACGGTTTCGCTCGAGTGCCGGCTCCGAGATCATAATTTACCAAGCTGAGACCGCCCAAACAGAGCGGCTTATACTTGGCCTTTTTCTGACCCCATGCGATCTGCAGATCCTCTCTCAAATCTGCCAGCATATCTTCGCGAAGAAGCCTGAATAGCCAAGAGATATAGCTGCTTGTACGTGACTCTCTTGGAATCTCAAATACATCATCCAATCGTTGGAGAAACGGCTCTTCCTTTGAGCTCACTTCATCCGCTGTTGGGAATATGGAGATCTTGCGAAAGTCCTCGAAATCATTATCATGTCTGCCGCCAGGGCTGTAGTTCATTTTAACCGATGCAGTTGCTTGTCCCTTGCGTAGCTGGATCACCTTCTCGATGCGATAACCAAGAGTGCGCACCTCTTCCAATGGCGATTTCGTCAATGGAGAGATTTTCATGAGGGATTCCACATCGTGTGAAAGGATTTGGATATCGGGCGATGACGAAGACACAATCTCCAGACAGAGAGATGCAAAAGCAACCAAAGTGTCGCCTTCGAGTTGGTTGCATTGATAGAATCCAAGGAACGTAGTCCAGAAGGTAGAAGGTGACATAATTTCGACAAGCAACTTCTCAAGGAACAGACCGTCATTGATGGTTTTGACATCATGATGCAAGACTCGTTTGAGGAAGGCCGTTGTAGCAGTTGTGATGAATGCACGCGAAAGGTTGCTGCGAATTGCGACCCTCACAGTGCTTAAGCCCTCTTTTTTCCCAATAATGTGTTCGATGCAGGCTACAGCAGAAGTATGCTCGCATACAACATCCACTGCCTCAAAGAATTGTTTGGCCTCTTGCGAATTCTGCACAGAGCGATCGCCCTTGATGAACGAGTAGAAGAGGTTCTCAAGCTTTGCAGCGCGACCGGAGAGAGCTGGCTTTGTGGACATTTTGTAAAGGTGTCAAAGTCAAGAGACTCAATGGTATAGAAGGTAATTGTGAAGAAAATTGTGAAGGCAATTGTGATGTGTGTCATGTGTTGATGATTAGGAGAGACTGCGGTAGTCTCCGTGATATATATGGCATCGCCACGCCAGTAAACTATCTTTGTATCAGTGAAATACTCCAACGCATTCAATTCAATAAGTCAGGCATATCGAATTGGCGCCGTGATGTAGTAGAAAAGATACGTAGGGAGCCTTGCTGCGTCTCATGCTATAGAATTGGTGGGGTGATGTCTCCTCTTGTTGGCCCGAAGTTGTAGACCTCCCGCAGCAGCTTCTGCAAGTCGCAGCCTCGCCATATGATTCGGCCACGACAGGGGATTTTCGCGCTTCGTTAGGCTGCAGTGACCTGTAGGAGGCCAAAAGATAAATGAGTGGCCCAATGTATGGCCAACTGACATTTTTTACAGCGTAACCGCCAGGTGTTGGCCAAAATGAGCGGCCAACTGCGCCTCTACACGTCTGCACGTCGCCAGGAAGTCGTAGGCCTCCCGATATGAATTCACAATGACGAATTTAACCTTGGAAGGCCTCCGTCATCTTCAGGCGCCAGAAAGGATGGGAATAGGTATGCTGGAGGCCTTATTTGATATATATAAAGAGCGCCTATTCAGAATGCCAAACGTGTTATCTACCATTCCAGCTACAAGTATCACCTTTGGTACTATCTACCACTATCTACCATTATATGCTACTATTTACCGCTATCTACTACTATCTGCTACTATTTACTATTGTCTGTTTGTTTTCGGCGCATTCGTATTCTTGGAGAGTGATTAGCAGCAATTATGTCTTATTACAACAAAAGATGGCACGGCCGTGGGGGCCATCAGGACATCAGACCTCGAAACCCTCTTGCGCAATCGGAGGAATCACCACCGCCTCCTCTAGGTGAACTGATTGAGATAATTAACCAGAAGGATCTTGAGGATGCATATGAAGGAAATGTTGTCTTTGGAATCACTGAGAGTGATGTGGTAGCCTCATACAATTGGGCTGATCAGAAAGCTCCAAAAATCATGGTGCCAGGTACGTTTCTAAACACAAGCTCCATTGAGAATGGAACACAGCTAAGTTCAGTCACCATAGGTCGCCCACCTCTGTGGACACCACTAGAGAAGCCTCGAGCACTTCTTGAGGATAATGGCGTCTACTTTCGTGATAACAACTCGGCATTCTTCCCAAAACATCCCCTCGAGCCGGCGATTGTTGCCACTATGAAGATGCATCCGACTTCACTTCATATCGACCTTGTCGCATGTAACAGCACCATTGGAAACCTTTTACGGTTCGTCCAGGGCACACTTGTTCGTGGCGTCGATCGCTCATTTCGTATGATTGTGGAAGTCATGGGTAAGACCGTCCATTTTATACGAAGGGAGAATTCGCCGACAGAGCAAATAATGGGGGTCAGAGGATTTGGGCATGCATTTCCAGAGGCCTATACCACATGGACTCCTGACGTCCGACCTTCCAAGTCGCACCATAGACTCATCAGATACAAGTTCGGTGGGCTTGACATACTGTTGCGGTCAAGTGCTGATGGGTACATCGAAGAGAAAGACACACATGCCCTGGCAGTTGGTAAATCTGCATCTGTTGGGGACAAAGATCTGACGAGTGTCTTCGAAAATGTCTCCATTGGGACCTCATCAGCTTCACCAGCCGATGCAGGCAACCTCGAGGTAGTTGATGGTGGTCAGCCAACGTCTCAACAATCTGTTTTTGATCTAAAGACTCGGTCAATTAAACTTATCGAGAACGACACTCTCGCAGAGGAACTACCACGCTTGTGGCTTGCTCGTATCCCCAATTTCATCCTTGCCCATCATACACGAGGGACTTTCAACAAAATCGAGATTGCCGATGTACGCGAGGATGTACAAGATTGGGAAAAATCTCATCAGCAAGATCTCAGCCGTCTGAGCACTCTTTTGCATCGGATAATCGCCACGGCTTTAGAGAAAGAGGGCACTCTGTTAGAAATTGTGAAGTCACAAGGAGGTCCTTTGGAGATTCGAAAACGTCTCCCAGATGCAGGCGTTGCGTTCTCAGACCAGGTAAAGGACCAGTGGCTCCAGTGGCTCGGGCACAGCGATGACGTTGAAGAGGCAGATGACGGCGGCGAAAAGTGCGGCGACTGCGGCAGTGACAGCGACAGCGACAGTGACAGCGATGGCGGTGACTTTACTGCTTGCAATGAAGAATGTGGATATTGTGGTAAATGCAGGTCATGAGTGTATGCCAAGAATCATTGATAATTCTTAGTCAACCAGCTTTATTCTTTTCCTGTTGTCACTCGCAATGTGAGATAATTTTACTACGGTAATGGGCAACAGTTGTTAACGAGCAGCCACAAGTAGTGGAGAAAGTTCTGTATCCTGAACAACAAAAATCGTCATAAGCTTAATTGTCTAGAACAATACGAATCAGTCAACGGTAGTGTCGTGGGTGAACGATGAGGACAGTTCGGACGTCCGTATTTGCCGAAACCCCCGTATTATCAGCTGTTGACTTTGTATGGAAGATTTTCGCCAAGTCATTGCAACCCTCTGGAAACATTTGAACATTTGATGAATATTCCTAAGCAATTGACAGCTGCCATCCCATTCTCTCGCCGATTGAGCTCGGCCATAAGGTTAATGCTAACAGCAACACCGCTGAGTAAGATTACATATCGCCTTCTGAAGAAATCACCGCTCAGACCCGAGAGCGAGCTAGGCGTTAATTGCTCGGCACAGATCGGGCCTTGTAGCACGCGAGTTGTCCGCTCGCGAAAGTCGTTAAGCATAATTTGTCGTGAGTACACACAGTGGCGCCGCATCGTGACAATTTCGACTGTCATTGCATTGAGAGCTACGTCATCTTGTGTGTACGGTAGTTGTTTATAAGATCCAATTTCCCAGTCTCAGAATCTACAATTCATCCATTCGTCTCAGAACCATCAACAAGTACACAACTACCCACCAACCAACCAATAAATCCAACACAGCTTCACCTAATCTCACAACTTATTCAATCTCAAAATTTCTCTTCCATAAATCGAAATGGCCGCTTTTCAAGACCACGAAGAGATTCTTGAAGCAGCCTTCAAGGATCCCAACAACACCCCGATTATCTTCGAGCCCTCCAACGTGAACCAAGTCATCAAAAGCCGCCACTATGATGCTGATCCGGATTTGCATTACTCAAAAACCCAACTTTGGGACATGGAAGTAAAGAAAGCGCACAACCCGGCCAAATACCTACGACATCTCTTGCGGCCAGGAAGTCTTCAAGTCTTCAACCTTCAAAAGAACGGACCCACAGAGACTTTTGTGCGCGTTACCGACCAGGGAACTTGGGTAAATCCCACCACATACAACACCGTTATAGAGCAGGTCTTTTTAGACAATGAAAACGAAAGGGTCTTCTTTATTGGTGTACCGGAGGTTGAAGGCCCGGATGGTCGCAAGATTGTTGCTGGAACAAATCAGCCTCTCTTCCACGTTGAGCACTCTGTGACTGGCACTGAGGAGGAACCTCTGAATGTTTGGCGAGTTGTCCATTTGGACAAGGATGAAGACGGAAAGTTGAGGGAGGCGTTTAAGAGGCTGACAGATTCGCCCTACTTGAGGGAGTTTAACGAGGTCTACATCCGTGAGGACCTTGGCAAGAAGTTGGAGCGCAGATAAACATTTGGGACATGAAATTAGGGATATGTCGCTTCAGAACATATACCCTAGTGTATAGATATTTCACATAATTCATTTTAAGAAAATCATCATAATCCATTAATTCGTTCAAATATTAAGGACTTCACTTAACGACAAGTGTTCTTCTTCACTTTGCAAGTCGCAGTTGCCACCACGCTTGGATCAGACTCTGATGTAGCCGTCAGCTTCACCACACCAGTCGCATCCTTTGCGTGAGTCTCAGCAGCCACCGCTACATAGGTCTTTGCGGTTTGTCCATACTTGACAGGAATCACGGCGTTCGGCAAGTTCGCTTTCCATCCAGAACCCTTAACATCGGCCTTCAGTCGGAAAATATCCCACTCAAGGTGATCGGCCTGGACTTGGGCATTGCCCTCACTGGAGGCTGCATAAGTGCCATTATTCGTAAGTTCGAATTCGCAAAAGATGCCTCCGGTTACTGGGCTGCTTTTGCCGTATGTGAATGGAACACCAGAAGACAACTGAATGCCATATTGGCTCGAACTGTCGTCGACCAGAGAACGCACGCCAACGGTATAAGACAGAACGCCAGTTTCATCTCGATGGACATCCAAAATGTAGATGTGAAGGCCATTTGGCTCATCCACAAACTCATACTTGCTTCCAGATCCAGTGCCGGCATGGAAGAGCGCATCAGCTAATTGACGGTAATCGCCCATGGTGATATAAGCATCGGTTCCGTTAGGTCGGGTAAAGTCGACGAGTGTAATGTCTTCGGGGTTGGCATCGATGGTCCACTGGAAGGGCTGGCTGTTGCTAGTCTTTGACTTGCTAATCATCACGCCTGAGTCAGGTTGGAACGAGTCGGCGCCCATTCGATCAATCACCTCGATATCATAGCTGTTGTAGCGACCTCCATCACAGAGCACATCAGTCGAAATGTTGCATGCAGGCGAGCGATCCTGGTCAATTACAACTCTCAAGCCAATGAGGTCAGACACGACGGATCGCGCTGTGATTTGCGCCACGACAGGGCCTGATTCCGCCAGGGCGTCTCTTGTAATGCTCACCACGCTGTCGTTGGAGATAAGTCCAAGAACGAGCTTGTCTCGAACAGTGTGTAAGGAGCCCATGGAGCCACCCTGAAGCGCTGGGATTTGGTATCGAGTATGCGGGCCTCCAGGGCCATTGAAAGACCCGCGGGACATCATTGAGAATGGGCCGGTATAGGATCGCCGCAGAGGAATGCCGAACGGGTTATTGTAGTTGTCTCCAATGTTCAGCAGATGGCTGAGCTCGTGCGCATACGTTCCCATCCCAGAGCTTTCGCATTGAGTCGACGAACCACCTCCTGCATTTGGCCAAATAGTGGAGGCAGATGCCCACGATGTCCAAGGAACATATCTGGTCGATGCGTAATTCGGTATCGAAGAGCCATCGACATTCTTGGGAGGTCCGAAGGCATCGGGCACGTCCTCGGGGGATGAAAATCTCATCTCACCAAACTCTTGCCACGTCGACGATTCATCTTGTCCAGCGGAGAGGATGAAGACCAGTTCAAATGAATTGCTCGTGGCGTTGCCTACCTCCGCTCGCCAAGCCGCATAAGCATCCGTTCGAATATCGTGGTTACAAGTGTTATTCGTCGGGCATGCTCCAGGGTTAAAGCCACTGTCTACGCCATACTGATACGACAAGGAAGGCATACGGTACGGTCCAAATGCTGTCAGGTCGACTCCATATCGGCCGTGAGAATCTTCCATCCAGTACTCGTGTAGTGTATGACCGCGGTTAAGGTCAGTCGGCTTGTTGAGTAAGTCGCGATAGTAGGCGGGGACATCTTCCCGGTCGATACCGGATACTATCGGAAGAGGATTACCAAAGACCGTCGAGTTGGGTTCTCGGGTTACAACGAAAGTCTCATCGGCGTAGTCCACGGCTATCAATGCAATGTTGAAGTTGCGACCAGAGCCCTTCTTCGTCGCGTCGTTCCATTGAGTACCAGGCGGCGCTTTGAAGTCGTCCCATGTCATGTCATCGGGATTCACCCAGACTTGTGGATCAATGGGTTTAAAGGGATCACCCCATGGTGTTTTTGATGCTGCTTCTGCTGGGAGGCCAAGCAGCCCGATCAAGAGCACTGATGCAAAGGCAGAGGCTCCCATCATAACACGATGCGGCCTGTATATAGAGATTGCCATGTTCTTTTGGAGCTGTCGCGAGCCTTCGACAGATGGAATATCTTAAGAAGTCTGAGGAAGCCGTATTAAGGAATTCACACCGCCCTTATATACGTTTTCATTATCGTGGCTACGTTACCCAGCAGGCATCTCGTCCAACATCAATCGACCCCGCCCTCGGAATCGTTGAGTATTCAAAAATCTGCATCATTGAGTGATCGCTCTACTGTTATGTTGCTGGGTTCATCCGTTACCGTTCCCACCTGCTTCATCTGGGATAACGGCCGGGTGATTGATACAGTGATCCAATAGGAGTATGGCTTGGCAGTTGATAAAGCGCGTAGAGTTGGAGCTGTTGGTGACATTCTGTGCTAGTGAGAGCTACTTGGATAAGCATAACATAACAGTCTATTTAGTATGAGAGACAAAAGTACTTCGACACTCCATCCAAGATACCAAAGTGCCGCTCTCTTTGGAAATGGTATGTTCTTGGCAAACATGGGGTATTTCGGGACTTCGGTCGATTTAATATGTCTAGGCACGTATTAGATGGTCATAGATTGCCATTTTGGCGTAGTACCATGACGAAGAGTACTACTGTGTGTAGTGGTTTCATTTGAAATCAATTGCGATCTTTCGCTATGTGTATTGTATCTGCATGTTAAATATACTCTATCCTTCTCTAGCAATGGAAAATCCTAATCGATCTCTTTCGTCGTGTGTAATTCTTCCCCACTCCAACAATAGGCGGAACATATAGATTTGCATGTCCTCTTTTCTCAGCGCTTTCTGCGTCCACTCTCTCCCCTGCTCTGCAATCTTCTTGGCCATCTCAGGTCCCTCGCCATCTTTATCATTAGCACCCCCACTGAAGAACTCTAAAATGGACCAAAAACCCGATCCAAGTCGAATGTCCACTGGAACGTAGTGGTGCCAGGCTTGGATTCTCTCATCATACCAAGTACGAAAGAACGCCGCGCGATAAGGCAAACTGCGGCTCTCTAGAAAAGGCAGAAAGCGACCGCTAAATCCTGCGCCATCCAGGTCCATCAAGTGCTTAAATTTCCAGTGCTCTTCAAATGGAACGCCAGGGGGGAGTTGATTTGCTTCCTGGTTAACAGCCGAATCGTTGCTCATTGTGACGAGACCCCATTGCTGATAGTTTTCTAACTCAACAGTGCAATCCCTTCCATCACATTTGGATATATCCCCAGTAAAGGAGACATTGATGTGAACAGGAGTCTCAATGCCGGATAATTGTAAAGCCACAGTCTTCTCATAAGCTTCATGCACGAATCGCGGCCGTAGAAATCCAGGCCATCGTCCATGGGCGGAGAATCCATCTGATCGCGATCCGCGCCAGAATAAAGCGTTCTCTTTAGCTTCCCACGCCACCCCACTGTCCTCCTTGAAAGCGCTCTTGTCATCGAAATGCCACGGCGACGGTATTAAAATATCTGAAAAGCCGCCGACGCGTGCCTGGCTGAAGATGGGGAAGAGTAAATTTGTGCCCACCAGTGCGGATGGCGAATTGAGAAATCCATCCAAGTATGCGACGTCTGGCTGATGGCAAAGATCATGAGCAAGTGATACATCTGCTAATATCGCACCGCTGGTCGTAAGCAGCGAATGTGGCTTGAGACAGCCAACACAAGTACTGCTCCAGTCCCACCAACGGCTATTGTGTACTGCCGATCTTCGTGGACAAGAAGCAGCAACAAAATCGTAAAACATTGGCCTCCGGATATAATTTGTAAAAAGAGGATCAATGGCATCTTTTCTGCCTTCAGTGGCCCGAGGTAGAGGCTCGGGGAAGTCTTTAGGCCATGGAAATTGCGAAAACATGCTGCTCGGCCAGTCGTTCTGTTCCATTTGGTTGGAAACTCCTCTTATCTTCTCCTGTGCGAAGTATTTGAGAGCTTCCAAATGGCCAAATGGCACGACCATACGGCACTCGTCGGCCAGATTGATGGCTATATCCACGTCTGGTAACCACTTGGAAAAAGGCTCAATCATCCTTTGAAAGGAGTCGGTCATCCAACGGTGCGATCCTGGAATATATGGCGACTGCTCTACCGAACCATTCCTGATACGCATGCCGCCCATTTCCGAGCTTCCGTAGTTGAAGAGCTTTATAGTCAAATCGCGTATTTGTGCAGGCTCCATCCCCCAGAAAGGAAGTAAGTCCTTGTTGATCTGGTCGAAGTCGTCCACAACGATAGAGTTATGTTCCTTTGCAAATTGGTACCATTTGTCGAAGTTTGGTGGCGGTGGGAGCGTGTATCTTTTTGTGTATTCATTCACAGCGTCAGCCAGTGATTTACTAGTTGCGGCTTGTGACTCCCACGCGAATATCTCCGCAGATGCTTCTGATACGAGTGACTTGATGGCTATATTGATCAGAACCATAGTTGGGGGCCCAATAAAGAACAGTTGCGCCAATACGACCAATGCAATTAGTGCAAACCCACTAACGGACATTATTAGCCCCTTGAAGATTCTTCGTGACGCGTTGGAGTCTCCAGTATGGTGAATGTTAATGGCAAGGTACCACAGAGGCACTGCTAAGACAATTGCAAGTGTCGTATGCTTCACAAATTCTCCATAGGACACAGGAGATAGAAGCGGAATCGCCTGGTGGACAGGTATCTGTAAGCCCGTGAATATGGCAGTAATTATAAGAAGCGCGAAGCATGATGGATGCACAGACGGCAACAGTGTTAAGCCGGAGAGTACACCAATCATCGCAAAGAAACCATCAACAGCAAAATCTCCATTATCGAGAGCTCGAAAGGTGAATGCCATGAGAAACTCTGAATCGGAAAGCCAAGATGGGAATGAGAGCAAGAGAATGCTCCCGGCTGCGACAAGCGAGAGCTTACCCATGAATTCGGAAATGTCGATTCCATCTTCTGTAGCTGTGCGTGCCAGATGAGATGTATGGCTTATGATCACGGCATCGATTAGGCATTTGAGGAGCTGAATGAGTGAGATGAAGCGCCCCCATCCAATGGGACACACTGTCCCGGTAGCAATTTTGGAGCTTTCTTCTGCTGAAATGACAAATAGTGGCCACACTGCGGCTAGAAATGTGAAGATAATCTGCGATTTGGATGGCATGGACCATTGTGACTGTCGCTTATTTGGCTGTAGTTTGAGGAGTCCAAATCCAGGTCCTATTGCCACGACAAGAAAGGAGAACAGTGGTAGAAATGCCTGCACGAAATGTTCAGTTTGGAAAAGAGCCATTCATTCAAGGAGACCTACCTCTAAACCAGACCGCGAGCATTGCGAAGTTCGGATAATACCCCAATAGAGCAGCGTTCGGAATGCTATGCAACATAGGAGGAAAGGAAAGGACGGATGTAAATGTTGAAAGTGTTCATGCCCAAGTCTGAAATATTTGACAATTGCGCTTGTTGGATTAATAACATCAGTCGAGCTCTTGTGGTTTGCAATGACCGTGAGATATTGGGAATCGGTTTGGAGCCCCCAGTAATATGCAGAACCCAATAACCAAACTCCAGTGGAAAGGAGAGTGATGATTGTAAAATGAACGGGGCGTTCTGTAAGTCGGTCAGAATTATGGCTGTTATAGCCACGCAGGGGCGCACTCCATACCAAAAGAAGCACTAGTATAATACCTAGCGGATAGAATGAAGACAGAAAGAGACAGGCATCTTGAACAAGACGTCAATAAGCAGTGATATCAGGATACATCTATGGGCATACATACATGAAAGCCCTTGTGTGAGATACGGCCCCTCGCATGCTGAAAACCCACGTGTCGAAGTAACGCAGAAGATTATGCGAGTGTCGATCTCAAACAGCTCGCATTCGAGATGCGCAAGCGAATACTTTGCGCATTCGCGAGTCACTCAAGCAAAATCATGAATCTCGGTCTTTGCCAGCATCTGCATCTGAGGATCGCCGACTGTGATGATAAGAGAAGATTCTTAGGTGCCACTTGTTTCCTCAGCAAGAACCAGAAATCACCCCGTTAATGGTCCTACTTTAGGTCTAGTCGCACCAAATTTCGTCAGCAAAATGCCAAGCCAACATTGAATCCGGTAGGATTGGCAAAAGTAGACAAACTATTCTATAGGGATCGACATTAATATTTTTTTTTAAGTATATTCATATCATCGTAATTGCGAGACTTTTAACTGAAGAAACACTAGTCAAAACATGCGTTATAACCGCTCCGTAGCTCAGACATAAATACAGAACATTGCCGCACTGCGCCTCTCAACGTCTAATACTCCATCTAGAAACACTCTAATGCTGAAATCTGAAGTCGAGCCTCTTGTTTCCTTCGTCAGTTGTCGTAGCGAGATAGTGTAGTCGCTGTTCTTCAGTCATCGCTTCCCATTTCTTTGCTCGGGACTGGTTACGCCAGACATAGTACAACTTCGTGAGAATATATATAACTATGTTCATGCAGGTAATGCCAAGGAGTGCGCGATTACCGTGAACATAACGAGGAGCATCACCTATCAGAGCTTAGTTAGTAGTATAGTATAGAAGTGGAAAGGGGAGCTGCTTACTCGCTACGTAGATGTTGGCGGAGACGATGCCACCAGCCTGGACAAACATGTTGTAACATGCTGCTGAAACCGTTCGAAGTCTGACCGCATTGCTGTTGCGCGAGTTCCAAGCTACTTGAATCGGATGGGCTACATTGAGCTGTTAGTGGGGATGCGTGATATGAGCTAAACTTCCTGACTTGGGATGAACTCACCATTCGGGTATGCAAGGAGAAGTGTAACCACCACCCAAAACACCCACTTGTTTACTTCTGTAGTATTGACAACATTGAGGTAGATCAAGAACGGAAGCAGCCAAATTTGACCAATTAGAGCCGTCAAAGTAAGTTCGCTCCAAGCTTCAGCCAGATATGTAAGGGCCAGCATCATGAAGACTGGAGCAAATAAGTCAGTAAAAGGTATCTCTTAAACTGCATAGATATATCTTACCATGCAGCACCGTTGATGGGATGGTGAGCAAATTGGTTTGGAAAGTGTCAAAGCCCAAGCCTTTAAGCGTAAGAGTGAGATAATTAGCCGGTGGTGTGGCAGGAACTTGGAATACAAGTCCAAGGATGTATATCGGCCTATCGCATTGGTAAACGTTAACGATACTCTTTCGATTTCTCATTTTTGCTCGAGACTCACCAGAGATCATAATCCTTAAGACTCTGCCATAGTAACTTGGGCGTGACAGGTTCGCGGTTGTGCATCGAACTCTTGCTGGGATCTTCGCGAATTACTCTGTTGACGATGATTTTTTCCTCCCTTTCAGAAAACCAACCCTTTTTGCCTCTGAACCAACTGGCCGTTTGACAAGGACCAGCGGGCATGAGAACCCAGGCAAGTAACCCAACAACGAGCGTTAAGAGGCCCTAATGATATCTGTTAGCATGTGTTCTAAATCGCATCACGAGAACGAGCATCACCACGCCTGACTTACTTCAATAAGGAAAAGCCATCTCCATCCAGAACGGTTCGCAATACCTCGCATGTGCAATAGCCCGTACGCGAGCAATGCCGAGCATATGTCTGCCAAGCTCAGAGCGGTCCAGAAGAAACCCAGGCGGATTGTCAACTCTGCGTGTCTGTAGAAATAGGAAAGGTATAGGATCACCTAATTATCCCAATTAGTGAATCGATCCAGGTGATTACAACGTTATGTAGCTTACATCTGGAATGAATCCGCCCTGAATAATGCCAAGCAAGGCTCGTGTGGCAAGGAACGAACTTCGACCCGACAACCAAAACTGGGCGCCTGCGACGAGACTCCATAAGCACATCTGCATCGGGATCCATCGATCCGGGCCCATCCATTTCGACACTAGCTGCGAAGGGAGCTCTGCAAGAAGAAACGATAGCTTGAACACCGTATTGCCCAAGTTGTAGTCTTAAAGATGGATTGTTAGCGCTCTTGTAGGTACTGGCTTGTGGTTATCGAGCATACCATTCGTAGTCATATGAAGATCCGAAAGGAAGTTATCGGTCAATGCTTGTGAAAGGTTGGAACGATCAAGTTCGAGGGCCATGAACATTATACAGGCCCAAAACGTAATGTAGAGGTCCATTTTCCGGATGAGTTTGCCCTCTTCGCGCCATGTCCATCGGAAAGAAGGGTCGAATCTGTGAATATTTTCCCTAATCAATTTCCACGTTAGCTGTCCTGCCTTTTGGACAAAGTAGAGTTGCATTTAATTACCAGTCTGGTCTCGGCTGGTATTTCTCAGCTGTGTCTGGGTCGTCGAATACTGAAAGCTGCAGTCATGTCAGTCCAGCTACAAGAAACAATTGATCCATAATAGCATACCTGTGTTGCAATGGCATCTTTGTCGACTTTTGTTCCCTTCTTGAACCATGAGCGTCTCTCAACTATCGGAGCTCCCAGCGGTGGCGAAATGCTATCTAATGAGGTTGTTGAGACCGAAGACGGGTCCTTTCCGCCTCTCGCAAGTACGGTCGCCATGGTGTTGACAGATGAGATGGTGAATGCTGAAGAGGGAAAACAAGAGGGCAACTCTTCAGTATTTACACATCGTCACTTTTTTCCCAAGGTTGGTTATATAATACTACTATCTTCAAAGTCCGCTTTGATGTGTGAATGTGGCGATCGCACGCAACGAGCCAAGGAACTATTGGAGACCCGGCAGGTGCGGGAAGGTATGATGAGAATAACCCAAGCAATTACGACGAGAGGGCTAGACTCGATGGAACCTAGGACAGCTATTATTCAGATATATCGTCTGGGGTACCAATGAGCAGCTAGTTGTTACCAATATCGAGGTGGACTTGGAAACCCGGACCCCGGTCTCCATCCCTCAGATCGCTACCCCGGAGGGATGAGATCATGCATATGCGCAGTAGATACAATTGCAGATGCTCGGCAGTATACTTCTTATCAGTTATAATCCCAATCAGTTACGTACTCTGCCGCTCTTTTTAGGTATTGCTTTGTTACTATGGAAATCGACTAATTGTGAGAAGTAAGGTAGTTGAGGTCAGCTTAATAACCAAGCCTTTTGTTAGTTACATACGACTTGGAGTTTTTAATCACAACTTCAATTGTTTCTCTTTTTTTTCAAGAGCCTATCTGTGGAATAAACTTTTTTCTTCATCTTTCCTTCATGGAAGCTGACATATCCAGGCGTTATGCAGCGTGATGCGCCTTATCTCCAACAATTCATTATGCGAGTGGCGGGCACAATCACGCCATCAAGACCTTGATTCTCACCACAAACGGCAACCCGCGATTCACCAACAATCCAACACGACCCGAAGCACGCAATTCTAGGTTATTTACAGGAGCTGCCGAGATAGGGGGTTTCGGGCACATTTTATCCATTGGGGGCGCAACGCACATGTCGCTTTTGCCGCACGCGACTTTCATATGACTTACCACTTACCCTCGTCTCGACGGCCTAACAGCCTGTTATGCTTTGGTGTCGTGCTTCGACAACGAGTTGATGTGATCCTATAGCTGAGGGGTCTCATGCATTGCACCCCCGCGTCCGAGAAGCGCAGCTGATTGCCGTTCGAATACGCCATACGGTGAATCGCTCTGTTTGCGGTTATCGCGTATGATGCGATATTTCCAGGTTCAGAGACATCCGCACCGTCGCTTTGGATATGTGACTAGTCGTGCGAGGTCCCGGATGTTGGCCTTGGGATGCGGACTTGTCGCCATCATGGATGCCTCTACTATTCCTACAGGAGCTAGGTATCATGCAATGCAACTGAACCTACAGCTTGCTGATGACCTGGTTGAACCGACAGTCCGACTGAATGCTCCAATCGCATGCTTCGTACGCCGAAAGTTGGAATGACCGAGATCCCTAAATCCGTAGGGCTACATGGACTTCGATATCACAGGCTCTTTTAGTGAGCTTCTCTCCCCTCACTGACGCAATTTGGGAATTGATGTCGCACAAATCGGCGTCAATTATTGGTTTCATGTGAATGAGCCTAAAAGATGTCAACATGGATGGTGGTTTGATTCCTAGCACGCAAGAAGATGGCTTGAACGTGTTGATGGCATGCTCATGGGCAACAGACTTGGCAATATCCAGGGCAGGATACGAGAAAAAGATTGGTACTGCCATATAAGTATGGATTGAATTCCACAAAATCATATCTTAAGGAGATATCAACCTGTTGTTCATCAGATATATCGACAGTGTGCAGATCTTTGATTATACAAATACATCAGTAACAATGGCTCCCGCAGCAGTTGAAGCACCTGTGGTCATCCACGATGTCCCTATCAAGACCAAGGTTCAACAGACCATTCCCCTCGCTGGAACATTGGACCAGTTTGAGTCTTTCGACATCACACCAGTCATTGGTCGTGAATTCCCCAAGGCCAATCTCGTAGACTGGCTCAATTCCCCCAACTCCGATGACCTTATTCGAGAGCTTGCCGTCACCAGTAAGTACACTTGAAGAAAACGAAGAGTGAAATCACAATGGATCATCTGACTCTTTATAGTTTCACAGCGTGGTGTCGTCTTCTTCCGTGCCCAGGACAACCTCACCAACGACCTCCAGAAGGAGCTTATCCTCAGACTTGGCAAATTGACTGGACGACCTGCCACATCTGGCCTGCATATCCACCCTCTCTTGAACAATGAGCGAGAACTTGGTGGCAATGACCCCGAGATTAGCACCATCAGCTCCGTTCAGTTCGACAAGTACTACAAGCAAACCAAGCCCGATGAACTTAGCCCCAAGAGGCAAAAGGCCGCTGGCTGGCACAGTGATATTGCCTTTGAGCCTGTTCCTGCTGATTACACTTCTCTCCGACTTGTTAAGCTTCCTAAGACTGGAGGTGGTAAGTCATAATGAGCATTAACATCTGCCTTTCGTGATACAATTTCTAAATACGAGACAGATACTCTCTGGGCCTCTGGTTATGAAATCTATGACCGTATTAGCGAGCCTTACCAGAAATTCCTTGAGTCCTTGACTGCTACCTTTGAGCAGCCCGGCTTCGGTGACATTGCCAAGCGATCCGGTTTCGAGCTGTATGACAAGCCTCGTGGTGCTCCTGAGAACGTGGGTTCTGAGCTCAAGGCTATTCACCCTGTTGTTCGAACCAACCCTGTCACCGGATGGAAGAGCATCTTCCCAGTTGGTGGCCACGTTAAGCATATCAACGGTCTGACCGATGAAGAGAGCAAGAAGCTCCTGCAGTGGTTCTTGGATCTCGTTCACGACGGCCATGACCTACAAGTCCGTTTCAGGTGGCAGAACCCCAATGATATCGGTAAGTCTCTTGCATTTACATCCTCATAAGGTTTTCAATACTAACTCCTTGGAACAGCCATCTGGGATAACAGGAGTGTCTTCCACACTGCTACCTATGATTATAACGGTTTGGGCGAGCGTTTCGGAAATAGAGCCGTCGGGCTGGGAGAACGTCCATACCTTGATCCCAATAGCTCATCCAGACGTGAAGCATTGAGCAAGCAAGCATGAAGTCTCTATAGTTAACATAATGAAAGTTGTGATGAATCTCCAACGAAGATGTGGTACCTATGAAGATGTATCTTTTCTGGCTTACGTAATATCACCCACACTAAAAGTGCGCTGTATTGGTTGATTTATAGCGCCCATAGCGCTAAAATCACTTACAGGTTCCAGGCAGATACATTGATCCATGTCCATATATGGAGTAGAGAGCACATGCATCCATACAATAGCTCCCTACATAGGTTGCATACACGATATGGCGTTTATACCTGAAGACCAATGCTCAATTTCCCTTGTTGCTATTCATGAGACATAATGGTTCAATTATACACCTGCAGCGAGTATATTGTGCTGATATCGTAACTAGATTGAAGAGTTTCATCTACATGCTATAGCATGAAATCATGATCGATCCGACAAACTCCTCGATTTTGATCTATGTAGATGACTTCAATCTCTCTGCTATTTGTATTTTTATATCAGGACTGGAACATCCAGAACACTGGTTTGAATCTACGTCTTATATACAATTCCAGATCAGGAATATCCCCTCGGTACCTCACACGGTCTCACCGAGGTGGCCAAGAAGTCCATGCCCACCCTACAGCCAATCTAGGCGGCAAAGAAGACATGTAAAGGAGATAGATCTATCGAAAGAAACCGAAACAAGTTAGAGAAACTCAGTCGTATAATGATTCATAACTTAATTGATTCCAATATCTAGCGAGTAATACTATTTTCACCGTAGAATATTGCTATTTTCACCGTAGTACTCCACATCACGAGCTAGATTTACCCCCTTAATCGCAATTACCACACCCGCACACCAGAATACAGTGCAGCACGTTAGGAAGGAAGATCACCATATAAAATTCCACATTATAACATTATAAAATAGAAATCTACGCCAATTCCCGTCCTTCCAATTCAATATAAACACTTCTCACTAACTAGCTACCTAGTAGTTCTATCCAGCTCGTCTTCTTCAATCTAGGTAGCCGAGATAACCTCAATAACTTCCACTCAGATTAGGCCTCGGGGTCGGTCTCAGAGTCAGTCTCAAAGGCGGCAGCAGCTATCGCAGCCAGCGTTATATAACAGCTCTGACAATAGAGGTAGATCAACGGCATCATCGCCAAGGAGGGAATCCATCGCAATATCAAACTTGTAATATTAACGGTTTTATCTAATGTCGCAAGGTATAGTCCATAGCAAGCCAGGGCGCCGCACTATAATTAAGTATAAATTAATAGGATCTGTGGTGTATATACATTAATTTTAGTACTGACATAGACCACTACGGTAAAATAGCAATACTCTATCTAGCTACATACTCAAATGTATAAATTCAGGCCCTCTCAATATCTCGTATTTAGACAAATGGCCACCAGCATCTAGTTAATGTCCATTGCTCATAGAAGCTGCCACTTTGAAGTGTTTGTTATAAACGACATGAACAAACTGTTGGAATACACGTCAAGCAGAAATAAATGAGGAAACCCTAGCTAGCACCCTTGAAAAGCATATCCTAGGCGTTGAAGTGTTTGCTATTTTTGCATGATACCCGTCAAACTTAGATATATAAAAGAGTAGAATATTCGATACCAGCTACCAATAAGTTGCAAATTTACTTCCACCATTGATCACGTCCATAAAATTTTGAGCTACCACACGGTGGACTTGTTCAGAAGGATGAAGTGAGTCATAGAACATGAACGAATCTATATCACCTGGTAAGTCTGTGCAATTTGCCGCGCCCGCCTCGCAATGATGTATAAAATCGAGTACATCCAGAGGCGCTGTGCCGTTTAGATATTTTTGCGGGGTCTGATGGATGTCTTTAAATAAAGAGTTTACATCTAAAAGTCATATCAAAGTTAATTAGCCAATACTGGAAAGGCTACAACGAGACAACCAGCTCATGCTCACCATAGATTGCCCACTTAGCACCAGGATATCGCTTGGCAACATGTTGCTGGAATGGGACTTGGAACTTGAAGATCTCATTCACCGCACTCGTATATTCATACATCTTGAAAGAAACCTCGGTTAGGTTAGACGGCTTATTTGGCCAATCTGGTGTGCCTGGGGGAACGCCTTTGTTTTCGGGCGTCGCGTAGATCGGATGCAGCTCAAGCGGAGGGACGTTCATCAACACAAACTTCCGGCCACCATTTTTATAGATGCGGTCAAAAGCGGTGAACACACAGTCAGTAAAAGTTGTGAGCGAAGTTCCAGGTGTCTGGCTGTCAACGAATATGTTCTTCTTGCCAATGTCATTGACGCCAATCCACATGGCATAAAGAGTGTCATCGGCTGAGCCAGTGTAAAACTTTTTATGTGGTGAGTGGGCGCTCGCTAAGTGAGATTCAGCGAGCCAAGTAGGCATTTCTGTTTCTAAAATAGCGGCATAAAGGTCTTTAGGAGTCGCTCTTGCTTGTGGCACGATACTTGTTGTACCTAAGCGAACGGATATTTAGTCTTCGTTGTTACTGTATGTGCTCTCGCAACAGATGCTGAGTAAAGTGCAGAGGATTACCCACATATCCCGCCAGCAATGGCGTAATTATAAAGCTTTGCGCCTGAGTATTGGCTGACATCTTTTCCTCATATGTTAAATAGATCTTTCGCATAGTAGGGCTCAAATGGCAATCCATACATCTGGGCCAAACGCGTCCGCCATCAGAAGCATCAAAAGACTCGGGAAGCAGTAAGCCCACCGGTGGAGGCGTGTTATTATGGGCTGTGAAATAGTCCAACCTCGATTCATCCGTGTAACTGTCTCCAAACACAACAAGATTCTTAAATTTACCTCCAAACCAAGAATGCTTATTACTGCTTGATAGTTCCCTAATCTCGGCATAATTGTTCCGAACACTAACCATGCTAGCTGCCGCAAAAGGGAGAAATGAAAGTAGCAGCATCTTTATACGTTGTGTATTTGGGTACTGAAATATGAGTTAAACAAAGTACTCCCAGAAGGGAATTCGAGAATAATGATGTTGAAGACACCGGAAAAGGATGGTAAACATCGGACATGAAATCTATATTAATAAATACTTTTGTCACGATAGGTAACCCCATTGCATATAATCTTTGCCAATAGTGAGGGGTAAAGACAGAGAACTATGAGGCTTCCAGGGTCGGCTACTTGTTTATTCTCGGTCAGTATTGCCAGTTTTAATGCGGTTAACCTGTATCCCTGCAAATCTGCATCCTGATCCAGCTCTCGCCGACGTAAGTCATGCGAGAAAGCGGCCTAGACAAAATAATTTTCTGGTTTGCGGTCACACATTCACCTAAGCAGGGAAAATTCTCAACTAATGGTGAGTGGGACTTCCTACCATGGGGTTTGTAGCCTGCCTGTTTAAGAAGCTTCAACCGGAGATTCTGTGAAGCTATGCGACGTTGTGGGGATGACACTACTCTGTTACTATATTAAGATCAAATAGCATAAGCGTATTAATGTGTTAGGGTGACCATTTTTACAATAGCAAGAGGAGGCTATGAGGGCCTATTACCCCGAAAGACGTTCTGGAACGTCTTTCGGTCAACTGGTCAATTCTTCAATGAAGCATAATGAAGGTTTGAAGCAAACTCGACGACAAGTTGCTAATCGTCTCTGTTTCTAGTTTTCGTAAGTAGCGCATAGTGTTTGCACATAAGTTACAATCGCATGGAACTTTTCTATGTCTTATTCGAATGATCATAACAAATTGAACACTCCATTAGAAAATATGGCATACTTATTCCACAATCATTCATCCACGACAATACTCTGACCAAACTTTTCTTTCAGCCATCGCAGTACTTGCAGATTTCCTCTGAAACGCTGCAGAGAAGCTAAATCGCCCTCTACCTTCAATCCCGCCAATGTCCTCACTCTAGATAGGGCCACATATATTTGACCATCTGTAAATGCTCGGGTCAGATTCACAACTGCGTTATCCAGTGTCATTCCTTGTGATTTATGGACAGTCAGAGCCCATGCAGCCGCTAGGGGGATCTGAATTCGGCCCAGTAGGGTATATGGCCTCGTGTCTCCATACAAAATTGACTGGCATACAGGATAGATCGTCCTTGTCACGCCGTTTTGAAACCGAACAATCGGCCACCCGTTAGCCTCCCTACATCCCATCATAAACTCCAGGATCTTTTCCTTATCGACGTCGTATGCTGGCCAGTATACAGGCAAGTCTTCATTAAGTATCTCTAATTTTGGTGGCTCATTCTCAAATGGCTGAAAGCCTATTATGACTCCTTGAGCGCCATTGACCAAGCCCAATGATACGTTGATATTGTGTAAGAGCAAGACCTGCATCCCTTGTTTAAGATTGAGTTCAATGTCGAATGCGTGGTCTTTTAATTCTTTCAGAGAGTCGTCCGTGTTTCTAATTCCCTTGCCGCTCAAATGCGGATGTTCTTTCTTACTCCACAGAAATACATCTACACACTTGTAAGTCTGTATAGGAGTTCTAATGCGCCGAAACTCAGCATCGTTGACTTTTCGAACTTCATCCCGTGTGGGAAAGAGTCTCACTGCATAAGAATCCGTCGTTTTGTTACAATTGGCCAGAAGGTCGAGCTCAGAGTCGTTCATCCCCAGACCCAGTCGACATTTTTGTAGGAGTCTAACAAACTCTGGGTCTTTTTGCCGGTGCACCTCTTTCAGGTACACATGCTCAAAATTGCATTCGTCCCATGCTTTGCTTCTAAAGGCCCATTTATCATCATCATGGTAAGAGGCGCCGCACTCGGTGCTTGGGCATGTGTATATGTCTTGTCGTCTGTTTGGTATAAGGTCACTGCCGCATTCGAAGCAGTGTGAGAACGGTTTGACTGGGGGCAACTGGCAAAAATCCCCTGTAACAATGATCTGAGTACCGCCAAATGGAAGAGTAGATCTCTCGTCGAATGGAGAGTGCGCGGCCTTCATAATTTCATTTAGTCGGTTGAAATGCATGGCTTCCACCATGCTAATCTCATCCACAATGATTGTGTCGGCGTTCCTAAACCTCTCCAGCAGAATGCGACCTGTTGAGAATTCTTTCAGCTCGGATAGACTGAATTTGTGCGTGTTGGGCGTCCATCCGGCAAACGACCAGGTTGTCTTGCCGCCATTTGCCATCGCCACCTTGCCTGTCGGTGCCAAAACATGGACATTCTTATCCATTCGCATGAGACGCTGCCTGATTTCTCTCAGCACTGTCGATTTCCCACAGCCTGCCGAGCCGGTGTAAAAGATGTTGTGACCCTCAACTGCACGTGAAACCAGGTCCTCCTGCTCCGGCGATAGGGTCGGACCATCTCCTATCCTATATGGTTGCTTCGGCACTAGGTCCACCGTGGTAAATGCTTCGGACAACAGTGGCGACCCAATTTCTATAGACTTGGTGGTATCCGCAGGCTGGGCGATATCTGTAGCCTGTTTCTTCTTCTTCTTCTTCTTTTTAGAATTTGCGTATTCTCTAGTGCAGCTTGGTATTTTTAGAGCGTAAATTGTTGATGCCTTTAGCTGCTGGCGGAATCTCAACTGGACAAGGCTACTAGGCGCCAACACATATAACGCTGAACGTCGCCATGCTGCAGCGAGTAGCATAGCGATGGTGATGGTACCAGGCCACGGCTAGAAAGATTTCACTGGTATTGGTGCGATTGAGAGTAAGTAGCTCTAGGAGATGAATGTGAATGTGATGATGGTAAATGGAGGCAGAGAAAGCGCCTTGCGAACATGCATTGATGTTAGGCTGTCGTGTGGAGATGCCCAACATGCATCAGGCTGAGGTACGTACCTCGCCAACACGACGAAGGATTTCCGGTATAGTTGACGTTATGTACAGGTTGTATCGGTTAGAAGTAGCTTATTCAACGATATGATTTATAACAACATGGATGGTCCATAAGACTAAGGGCAACAAGAGTGCAATTAAGAGACACGAGAGTTTGCCGATATAGAAACATTCCTGTGGTTATCCGAGCTCGCAAAATGCGGTATATTTGGGGTGTATATTCCAATAAGAAGTTTCCCAAATGGTATCAAGGTGTTAGTAATTGTCCATCGAAGAACTATCTGAAGCTGGACTATTGTAGATGCAGATGTTGATGACCGAGCCCGCGTCGGTCAAGTAGCTCACACTTGGGATGTGCACAGGAATATCACCCATTCAGAAGCCGCTTTTTCAGGAACACTTGGCGTGCTTCAGCTATTGCCTCTTGGATGGTTGTGGTGATATTCGATTCGGAATCATTATTAACTCAAATATCCATTCAGCTTTAATAATTAGCTATGTCCGCCTAGTAAATAAAGGCCTCCATATATCCTGCAGGCCGCACACTTGAACTCCACACAGTCGCTGTGATGCTGGATGGCAAACTTGGACTCAGAATAGCTACTTTCTTTGTTTACCGCCGCACCCGAACATTTAACCCAGAATAATGGGTTAGCAGATTAAAGGGTGATGTAACAAAGACAACTAAGCATGACTTGCGATGACCAACTATGTTTCCCCCCCTTTGTAACTAAGAAGTAGGATAGTCAGTTATGCCACATCGATCTATGGTGAATCATAGTGAGCTGAGCAATGGGACTGACTCAAGTTTCTTCAAAGATAACAAGAAGCATGACACTTGTCGCTCATATTCTTGGTTGTATAGGCTTCCTTGATTCTCACTTCCAATGCAAAATGTACGTACCGATACCATCTATCCAGGTAAGAATCCTTATCTATAAGACGGCATGTACCGAGTTCATTATATTCCTATGTCGGCATTCTAGATATTAAATGTGCCTTGTTTGTGCCTTATGTTTACAAGGGTATTATTTGCCCAAAGAAAAAACAAAGACCACCAAATTGGTCGCTCTCCCCGATGTAGTATTTCTCCCCCCATTCAACTCCAAGGTTTCTCCCCTTGCAACTTTTTGGTGTTCCCAAAACCGTCTAGAAATAAACCAATGCCACAAGCCCAACTCCATATTCGCCTGAAAGAAAGCATCGCTTCGAAATTTTAGAAGAGGATGTACATAATACATGTGTCGTGTGAAAATAACAGCGGGGTCCAAGAAGAGAAGATCCCAGGTCAAGGGTCGTTGTGATTATCTAAGATGGGATCCCAAAGTAAGGGTCCCTTGCAGATGTTCTCTTCAGCATAGATCCGGTAGCGGTCAAGAACGTCGGTTTGCTCAATTCGTTCGTCGCCGGCTTGGGCACCGAAGCTGAAATGTGCCACAACGCCACCACCATCAGCAACAGCATCTGTAGACGAAAATGTCAGTCATTGTGAATACAACTTCATTAGTTTACGGGGGGGAGGGGGGGAGACATACGTCTACCAGTCTGCTCGGGCATAGTGACGGCAAAGTGATGCTCGTCGTCGGCTGCAATGGGCTTGGCCAGATTAATGTCCTTGCCCATCATGCAGATAAACTGAATACCCATGCGCTTTAGTTGAAAGTCCCATGTTCCGAAGCGGTATTGGCGCAGATTATTGTTCTCGATATTCTCAAACAAGCTGTAGTGCTCTTGGGCAGCGACCTGCCACTTCTTCCAACCAGGACCAAACGGGTCGTACTCGGTCTCCACGATGGGGGTGCGGTCGAGAATGTGGTCGCTGTGGCCTTTGACGGGGAGCCACCGGTGCTTCTGGTGGTCCGGGGGGTTCCACTCGCTGACTTGGAAGTCGTCGGCCCCTTGCCAGGAAGGGAGCAGTGAAGGGCGCCAATTCAGTTTGCTGCCGGGCTGGGGAGCAGGATACGCCTTGTTCAATTCGGGTAGGTAGGCCTTGACGGCGCCGAGATTCCAGTGTATCCAGCTGATGAGAGGCTGGTTGATGACGTTGGAGGAAACGACAAAGAATTCGGGATGCTCAGCTCGGGTCGTGACGATGGAGGGGATGGCGGAATCTTCGATATAGACCTGGCAACACATGTCAGCTCAGCAAGTCCCAACACACAGTGCATTTTTTGGATTGAGTTCATACAATATCGTCGTCCATCTTGATATACATAACGTCATCTTGTATCCGGTCGTATGATGAGGCAAAGCCGCCCTCGGTCATGTCAATTACCCATTTTATGTAGTCGGGCTCGCTTTCGAGAAGTTTGTCGAGGAACTTGAGATCGTCTTCGTCGGTTGTTCGCTGGAGGAAGATGACGCCGTCGAGGATGCCTCCGTTCTTGACCAAGTTGCGCTGTAGTTTCCGCCGATTAGCACGCACCGCCTAACAGACACACACACGCCGCATTGACCGCCTTACTTTGAGATAGCAATCGAGAATGGACACGGTCGACCGGCGGCCGTAGAAAATCAGGCCCATGATCTTGCTGGCATCGGCCGGTCGCTTCCACTTGATGCCGCCAATTTCCTTGGGCACGCAGTATGTCGAGTTTCCATGCCGCCGCGACCCCCTAGGGCACATGTCGTCCCGGTCATGGTCTCTGTGGTTGCGGAAGGCATCGCCAGGGACCAGGTGGACGTTCCAGACGTAGATCAGCAGCGACACAAAGACGAGCGATGCGGCGAGCAGCGAGTGCACAATGTGCTTGTTGTTGAAGCTTAGCAGCATCGTTCAGGTTTTGGGGGGCCTCAATCTGCCGGTCCCAGCGATTAGGGAGGAAGAGAAGAGGCAAGAAAAGCCCTGGATCAAGACGATCAGGCTGTTGTGCGAGGGTTGAAGCGTTGCAAGTTGCGCGCGACAGGCGCTAGTAGGGAGGCGATTGAATAGCGCCAGCAAATTGAATGCTGGTTACCCACGGTTTTAGCGTCCGACCGAACAATTTCGACGCGACCCGCCCACACCCTCTGGAGATTGGGGATTGGAGGCTGAGAGGTGAGAGGGGGGGATCCGGACCGGACAAAATATCTGGGGATCAAAGGGCAACGATGGACAAAGAAAAAAAGGGGTCGAGTGTACGAGCAGGTATGTCCAATCCAACAACTGAATTGGCCCGTAACTGCATCAAGTATTAGAAGTATAAGAGGAAGATCAATGATGATTATAATCAGCCAGCAGGGTACATGTCCGGACATATGATAAGCTTCGAGGAACATGCACCCGACCGACCTTGAATCCCTTGTATCCCACCAATGCGACATCAATTACCTTACATGTAACCTTTTCCAGTATCCACAAGGTCGCAGCCTCGTATTGGCGAATGCCTGCATCAGAGTGCCGAAATTGGGACACTAGCTCTTTAGATTTCCATTGGGATTTGACCCCTCGATTGCCATGGCGTGGGTGCCAAAAGAGAGCGAGTGTCAGATGCAGTTGTATCAAGGGAGTGGCTACATCTACCAATTCTACAGCATCCCATACCACAAAAGTTAATAGCACTAAATGGCGGATCCAACAGAAAGAATGCCAATACTCTCTACCAAGTTCTAAAGTACGGGTGGCATATGTTAGATTCCCCAATCGCTTCGTGATATTTGAACGCCATTCCCTCACTATTACCCGAATGGATGGATGACAGACAATTAAGCTCCGCATTAGTAATTGCTGCGTGTTTACAGGTACAGTACCCGTACTTAAGTTACGCATCAGGCACCCAGTCTCTACACTCAGATACCTCCCTGTACATCCGTCGCCTGGGTGGCATCTCTTCCATCTTAGTCTCCCAGTAAGGGAGTGAGATCAAGACATGTGCGTTTCAATGTCTCCTCAACCAACAGAGGTACTTGCTATCAGACACTTCGTTCTCCACGGATGAGTCAGCATCCCAAAGAGGCAGTACAACTTCCAAGTGTGCCTCAACCAACACCATCACCGCTCATTTCCCTTCTGGGCCCTGCATTGGTCTTTGAACAGGGTGACAACGAGAATCACGCGGGCTTCCGCTGGGGTCCTTGAAGGAACAAAGGCAACTAGTAGTTGACAGGCCCATTTTGAAGTGTCATTAATTGATACATATCTGGCTTGTGTAAAAGTACACATAGTAGGTATATAAGAGAGTGGCTCTTCCGCACCACAGGTCATTAGCGATTGCGCGAGGTTCAATCCTCGGAACAAGATGCAAATAGAAGCTCTTTACCAAAGATGTAATTACTTATATACCACCCGGTAGGTAATAGACACTGGGCTACTGCCATTACTTTTACGACTATAAATACTCTATTATGCTATATATTTCTGGTAGCTACTGCAACTGTGAATTTCCTCTAGTTCTAGTATTACTCCTACTTACAGACATATTGAACAGCAGCTTGGGCTGCGGGCTAGTAATTCCCTATACCAATTGCATCTGAACTTTGCTACGAATAATAAAGAATCTCAAATCATGTTCTTAGCCACAACCAGCAAATGCACAACATCTGCTCGACGTGGACATGTCGCGTATTCCCTAGGTCCAAGAACAAAGAAAGGAGCCATCGGAAGTGGGCTCAGGGAAGCGAGTGTTATCTCAACAAATGTTTCTTGGTAATATCACCCAAATCAAGGATTATGACAGACATTGAGGACCAGCACCCCCTTGCATCGCAGTCTTTCGGTGTAAACATTCCTACATAATTCATGCCCTCCAACTCCTCCTGCTCTCCACTTACCAACACCGAGGCCCCCATCCCTGTATTTGCGCCATATTAGTTAGCTTCGTGTTACAATAATTTGCCGTGAATATGAGGGGGCGGCAATGTTCAGTATAGGAAGCACGAATGGAGAGGGCGTTTCGATTGGGCACTTGGCATTGTTGTGAGATCAGGGTATCAGAAGAACAAACATGTTGCTATAAAGAGCTTTCTCCCTCTTTTCTTTTTCTTCACCCCTCTAGTGTGGCATCTATACCTGAGGTTGCCAATCGTGATCATGGTTAATCATTGCCGCCCGAAGCGTCGAAATTTGTATCACTCCATGGAGTATATTTGAAGTCTGACAAAGGAAAAATCTCATATATCGCCCGACCCAATGTCCAAGTCTAGACCGCTTGGTAAATGCAGCCTACTGCTACACGAATATCGTATCCTGCCGTGCCAACTAGACGCGATATGGAATACCAAAAGGACCTCGTATAGCATCGAGGCTATGCCGGGTAGCTAACCTAAGTGACAGCTTGTGCATGCGACGATGCTGCCATTTCCCACTCTTCTGCAGATCCACTACTCAATAATCACACCAAGAAATACGAGTTACCAAACAGGACCAGGCGATACCTCATGTATTGCGGGCATTCTTGCCCTTTCGTATCAACATCCAATGAAATATCACCAACGTCTCTTTTGGGTAGGACTGCTGTGATTCACATGCATGTTGTCTTGCTCCATCTAAACCCATACTCAATGAGAATATAGCACCAGCATCCAACTGAGTAGAAAATGGTGGCGATAGTAGCGGCCGCTAGAAAGCATTGCTAAGTGATAGGAGGAGATGCTAAAGAAAAAGAATGTCGATCCGTATCCTATCATGTCACGTCTTGGCAGGGCGCAAAAAGCTTGTTTCGCAGACCCATACCATCGATCCCGGGTACACTTTTTAAGAAGTGTGGGGTTGTTGCAACTTTGATCATCATCTCTTGGCAGATCGTCGTCGCTTCACTGCGATTAACCGAAATCACGTCCTTTTCACACATTGTCCGTTTGTATATTCTTCTAGTAAGAGCTAACAAGCTCTATGTGCCAGGTGTGCATTGTTGTGTGTCCACTCTACGCTTGAACCTCATAAATACTGACTGCTGCCTAACGACCCGTTTACCTCTAATCGAATTAAAATTCTGTGGTTTCTACGAATTTATTCCATTTCTCCTATAATGCATCATGTTAGCAACGAAAAAAAGCCGTTTGTTAGGTAACCTTACCCAATCCACTGTCGCTGGACTAAGCCATCTGGCTGCCTGCAGCTGTGCCGCCAGCATTGTCGAAAGAGGAGTCGATGGTTCACTCTCACCAGAAAGTGGGAGCCGAACATGGTCCGATATTAGAGATCTAAACGAAAGATTGAGCTCCGATTCTTCAACTTGTCGGTAAGGATGCTTACTGAAGATACTTGAGAATTGTGTATGCTTTGGCGCAGATTGGACTTCTTGCCGAAAGAGATTGGAATCTGTTGGTGGTTTCGTTTAAAACTGATTGCATCTCGTAGGTTGATTCACCATCTCTGTCCTGAAGGATAGCAGCCGCCAAGGTCACTGCACCATGGAATGCATGGAAACTCCCCAAGCCGAATCCGTACCATCGGAATTGTCGAAAGCGCTGTTCATCAGACAAAAGTGCATGGATATCCAACAGAGCAGTCGCAGATGTTATACATCTAGCCCTAGATCGCTGTAGAAAGCCGCTCTTGGCCGGTTCGCCGAAGAGAGGTCGGTGGATGAGCAGGTAAATCTGATGTGCATGGCTGTGCAAAATGTTCCAGTGAACTCGCTGAAATCCCTGGATTTTGTCGCTTCGAAGGTGGCTGCGATATATTTCATCCCAGTGTTCTTGCTCGCGCTCAATGGCCGCGTCAAGAGCAGCAATGTTTGCATGTGAAGGAGCCTCCACGCCGAGGATTTGGTCAGCTATCTGGTCCACGAGGCTGTATAGCTTGACTTTGAGAAGCATGTAGGTCATCTGAGTTGGTCCATCTACCTGAGTTGGTAGCGAATCTGGACGTATATCCTCATCGTCCACATCCATCGGTAGCTTGACTTGGAACTTTGGTAAGGCGAATAGACCGACATTGCCGAAAGATAAAGCCTGTATCATATAGAGCACCTTCAGGCCGGCCCAGCACCGTCTTCGCTGCTCAATTTCTATATAATTCATCCCTAGACGTTCACCATCGACATGGCAGCCCAAGGATATAGCAACATGTACAGTGAGCCCTTTTGACTGTGTGTTAGTATGAACCAACGACGGAGAGCTGACATGCTGAATGACCCTGCTGCGTACCTAACAGAGGCCAACTTGAACCACTACCTTGAGAGTGATTGATGGCATATATCATCAGAACCAAACACTGTAGAGTAGAGAGCCTATGGCGGGACATGTAATCGTCTGCTTCAAGGCAGCTCATAGCAGCCTTCCTAAACCGGGTGGCAATGGCCTTGACGTTGCTCGGACCGTCGGCTTCTCTGCCCAGATCGTCCAATACCCAATCATCATCATCCAGCGTCATAGTTGCAAGTGACAGTATAGTGAATAATAAAGCTAGCCATGAAAGCGGGACGGATTTAGGATCTTGTAAAAAGGTTTCGTACTCGCGATGGAAAGTGGGATCGTGAAGCACATGGATCAGCGGAGAAAAGACGGCAAAAAAGCGCGACACTAAATATTTGCAATGCTGTTTGGCGGGTAAAGATAAGAGGAGATGAGAACAGGCTTCTGTATTACCCGCATTCCGATTCGTTGAATCAGACTTGTCAAGTTGTAAGGGAGCGAGATGTGGCGATGTAGTCGATAGCGTTGGGGTGCTGAGTGTTTCTGACAAACTTGGCAAGGCAGATGACCAATGGGATTGCCGAACTCTGTATGTAATATCCCCATTCTCATGCTGATATAACGTGCCAAGGGAATTATAATTAGAGCCATTTTGTGAATTTCTCCATTGGCCGGTATTATCCGGGAAGGACGTGGACGAAGCCGATGCTCCTGGGCTGTCAGATGACGCTGCTGTGATAGCATCGCGGGCGTGTTTCCGCTGCTTCGCAAAGTAATAGCACAAATGCACCATTTTTCGATTTTTGCAGCCGGAACATGGTATCTGCCTATCGCACTTTGACTTGCGCTCCCGGCAAGGAACACAGCTCAATGCTGCTCGATTTCGACGCTTCTTCTCGCCATTGCGTTGCCGGCCTCCGGAGATAGACTGCATTGTCCACCATGCCAGTTTGAGCTATTATTTCACTGTATAGATGTGGCTGTGGAAAATAGCTTTCCGATTAGTAGTCGTACTTGGACAACATAAAAAGGGAAGTGTTGAAAACTTATGTCCGACAATAGGGGCCATGGGTGGTTCGTGGGCTTTATATCCGAACCCTGCAAAAGGTACCGGACTTATGGAGGGGGCCCCATTAGCAAATATCAGCTGACACTGGCAGTTGTCTGCTTATTCCTGTGGGACGATTTGCTTATATCCGGCCCTTGAGTACACTAAGTATCTAGAAGGTAAAGCCAAGAAGACCTTCTCTAATAATACTCTACCACAATTCTGCACTGCTTACACAGTAAAACCATCAATAGCAGTTTATTATGACAAGTAGTGGCATCAAGCGCACAGGGATCACTAATTCTAAACACCAAAAGTAATGCTTTCACGATCCCTGATATAATTATCATATCTCCGGTGATTTACGTCATGTGCTGGATTAATGCTCGGAACTTTGAGGAAATACTAGCCATCTGCGTGATAAGAAGGAATGAGTTGAGTTATAAATACTGTCAGAATCTCCTCAAGAATTGAACCATTCTTCACCTCTCAAGCTTTCCAGATACATGCGCCAGACTGAATTAGAGTTTACGGGACAAATTTTATCTTCTGAGCTGCTAAATCTCTTTATCATGTTCGAGTCCACCTGTCTTTGCGGTACGAATCGCGTCTCTTTTGAAGGCGACATAATTGTGAGAGTATGTCCTGGTTTTTGACTTCCTGTACCTGTATTATGCTGAGCTAAGTCTTTTCTAGATGCGATGCCATTGTATTGACTGCCGCAAATTCTCCGGCTCTACAAACACCAACAACATCCTTCTGCCTCTCGATGGGTTTAAAGTTATTCAGGGGACGCTCAAAACCTATGCCAAAGAAGTCGCTACTGGCAATGTTATGACGAGCTACTTTTGCGGAGACTGTGGATCGACTCTGTACCGCAGGTCAAGCTTCAACGACACAGTGGCTGCAGTGATGATTGGCGGAGTTGACGGATTGGAAACTATAGAGAAAGGCAAAGCGGATGTTGAGCTTTTTGTGAAAAATCGCCCGAGTTGGATGAAAGCGATTGAAGACGCAAACCAAGAGCAAGGCACTTGGCTTCCGAAGCATTAGTTGAGCTACTTTAAACGAGGAGAAAAGTTCATGTAAACTTATCTTTGCAAATTTTGCAAATGTATTTGCAAAAAGACAATACATCATTTCTGGTACAGATATTGAAACAGAATCGAACAAGCCGCACAATATACAGGAACTAGAGTCATTCATTTGTTTAGACAAAATTTCGTTCTGTTAGTGATATTCTTGTGAAAATTAAATCACTTAAATCACTAGTGAAGCCTTTTTGCCTTCGTGAAGTTACTTTCCTTAGAGTCCGTGCCATAGTAGCGGTTGGGCAGTTTAGCGGCATCCGAACTAAAACATGGGAGTGGCTATTCATAACTCCAAGCATACTATCCAGCATCCCTTATCTCACACTTAAAGCCGTATGGAGTAATAGCAGCAGGAAGTAGTAATAGTTACGGATCTGTAGAAACCGGTTGTATGCTGTCTAAGTAGGCAAGTACCCCTATTTGGGCAGTAAATGGCAAGCCGAAAGATGCAAAACTCTCTGTGTTCTGCTATGCTGATCTATGTAGGAGGCTAGATGCAAACAGCAGCAAACAGAAAGTGAGCTTGACCAAGGAGTGGTCACACAGATCCACGTGACAACTCAACAGTAGATAAAAGACTTTCTTTCCCATCCTATTTCGATGCTTGAACTTCAAGCGGTCCCCGGGACGCTGAGTACCTACTCCCTATCGGGCCCTAAAATGCAATGATACGTCTTGCAGAACCTTCGATACGGCTATAGAACTATCAATAGACTATATCGTAGCATAAATACACTATCTCAGCTGTCTACATTAGGAGACAAACTCCTGCAACCTCGGCTCTGCGACCCATAAGTTCCATGACCTTCCAATTAGCCCGTAAAAACTTGTTCTTCGGAAACTGCGCCTTGACCGTCAGCAATTAAATGAATGATCGGCGTGGCAAATCGCCTATTGGAAGGTGACATTGTCAAAGTACTGGTATATCTCCGAAGAGAAGAGTAATCGTAGCATGATAGCAGAAAAGGAAGGTCTGATGGAAATAAAACACGATTATGTCTGTAGCAACAAAGGTGGGACTATCTTCAACATTTGTTACAGGCTAACAGCATGAATTTCTAGAGTATCAATGCTGAGGTCGCGATTCCTCTTGGGGAATGTAAAGATGATGATGATACCTTTCAGTTGTTCGAGTTTATGGAACCATTCTCACTGTCTGTGCACCAAGTACGAAGGTCCTTGTGCGTTAGGTTACAGGAGGCTGTGCGATGCTACATTGAATGAAAGCGCTGCAGTGCTTCGGGTTTCTTAACCTCATAGGGCTTGTCTTACTCTTTTCATCGACAGGGTCACTTGGTTTCTTACCATAAACAGAAGTCAAGCCAGCCATCTGCAACGACTAAATAGGATCCCTACACGTTCTCGTCATGGTACAGTTGAAACAAGCTTAGAGTTTACGGAGAATTATCTTCTTACTTACCTAACCACGTCTTCAAGTGTCTTCACCAGGCACAGTCTGCTACAAGCTGCGAATCATCAACGCGGTGAGATTTTTTTGTGCGCATCATATATCCATATGGGGTAGAGTGTACAACTAGATCTGCACGGTGAAGTTCTGTAAAAGTGCAGCAACTCCAATACAGATAGTGTGTTTACTATGCTACTTTTGTTGATACGCGAACGTTCTGGAAACTAGACTGCTCTATAGTAGGTCCTTAGGTCAAGAATGCTGTTGAGAAACTTGAATCATACAGAGATGTTTCATCTGCTTGAGACTGACTGCGCTTGACCTTTTCATTTAATTTCTACATGCAGTTATGGTTTTTGCAAATTTGGGTATATCTCATTTCGCTAATCTCATCCAGACTGCCACCATACTCCTTGAACCTATCTCTACATGTTATGTATGTACTCATGATCCATCAAGCTGACTCGCATAACAATAGTGGATACAAAATACCCATGTGCAGCATGACTATCATCCGCAAACCGCGTATCCATGCTATCACTGGCATGCAACCTTCCATCCCAAGCTCTTTTGCGAGCGTCTTAAAACGCCTTAAACTAACCAAACATTGTATTCATTATAAGAAAGAGAAAAAAAAACATTGAGCTTTAATAAGCGTAAGCGCGCTGGACCGTGATAGTAGCCCCAACATCGGCTTCTGTCTGTATCGTCTGTGTCGTTTCCGTCGTCTGAGCCGTCCCTGTCACCTTTATCGGCTTGTCATCGCGGTCTTCAAAACTGACCCTGTAGGATTTGGATTGGTAGATGTTGAAAGCTCGGTCATCGAGGGATTCGAGCTCAATACCTCTACTGTTCCGATTCGCCAATCGTCCAAATTTCCCAGAGCCAGTCCCATGCTTTGACTCATAGTCGGATACCGCCTTTGTGCTTTTCGAACTACTACCAACGAGCCACAGATAGAGTGGGCCGAGAGTAGGAATGCAGGCAGCCACGTTGATGGAAGCCAGCTCTACACACGACCAAATGACCAAAGGGACGGTATCATCTGTATACAAGTCAGTCTCCATTTAGTACATTGACGCCAATCATGGGAGGAATTACAAGTAAAATCTTGGTGTGACCCTAGAGTCCAAGTATAATAGATCTTAAGAGAAGAACAAACGGTGGCGAAGAAACCCATGCTGAGGGCAACGCCAATGGTAATTTTCTCTTTGAGACCCATTTGAAGCTTCCTGAGGTAGAACCAGGGCAGGACCGCAAAGCAAAAGTCCGTAAGGGCGCCGATAGCTAGATATCATGTCAGCTTGGAATTTGTATAGCCTAACGAGCATGAGGCGAGACGAACTGCCAGTGAGAAATCCCCAGTCAACGACAACTCTTGAATCCCAGCATTTGCCTCCCGGGATAGTGTGATCCCACTGGAATGCCACTGGCTGGCACTGGACCAAAATCAAGACGGAATCAACGTAGAAACAGATGGCATTTGCAGCAACAAATGACCACAAGAACCATTGTAGTTTCTTGCCAGGAAAAATACGCTGTAGCAGATATGCGATGGAGGCTTTGCCGGATGGAAATGAAGCGATGGCAAAAAACTGGCCGATGACTTCTGCTTTAATCGCCGACGTGATTTGCGCTTCCGTCAAGGCCTCGCTGCGTTTTCCATAACCTCGTTGAATCGAGACGAACATGCACACATTGTAGCCTAGAATAATGAACTAAGACGACAAAGTCAGTTGACGTCAACGAGACATTTTGCGCCGAGAAGCGCTTCCGATACATACCCAAGTAATGACTATGAGGCCATCGTCCCAACCAAAATGTGGTCTGATGACTGTGCGAGTGAGGACGCGAGTGAAGACGAGGATGCCTCCAACAGCCAATGTGGCGATGATAACTGCGAGACAAAGAGGGCCTTTGTCGCCGCCTACATCGGCCATGATGGAGCGTGACGAAAACGACTACAAGAAAATAATACAAGAAACAAAAGAAAAGAACGAAGAATTTCCACAGTCGAAGCACTAGCCGAGGATAGGTTTACGACTAGTATTAGAGGAATTAAAAAATAAAAAACAGAAAAAAATGACCGCGTGGGATGACGAGGCTAAAATTGGGAGTGATCAGAGATGATGGCGCTCTTGGCTCAGTGCATGCAGCAGTTCGCATCCTTGTCACTGTTCGCAGCGTGGATTCACGAAGATCGATCAGAATCTCTACATATGCGGCCCTCCTCCCCACCATATGAATATGGCTGAACGAAAGACATCACACCATTACGCCCCCGTCCACACAGACAAAGATTGCTTCGACGCAACACAGTACATAAACTCTTCAGCCAACACTATGAATATGAGGGAAATCCAGTATATCTCAGTCTGTTGGTAAGACCAAGTCGTACTGTACATCGCCAAGGCCCCCCCGGAGATGCGATTTGACATGCCTGCTTTCGTGGTGGAAGGTAGCAGCGGTTGTGGCTCGTGTGTGAGCAGCAGCTTAAGATGCGACATTTGAGCGCGGAGCAGGCCTCGCCGAGGTGGTGCTCCAGGTATGATGTTTTCGGTCTGTTCTGGGATAGTATGACTTGGGTGTACGGACCCTGGGTGGCATCAGCTGGTCATCCTCTTTGCCTCTTCGCTCCAGCGTCGTATTGAAGACAGAAAGTAGGCACTCGGATTACGCCGTCCAGGGCCAATGGGGGCCAAGGATGTTCCGTACTCCGTATATTAATATACGAGTAGCCTTAAGCGAGCAAATCCCTCTACAGCTCTGCAGAGGGTACCATGTCAGCAGTCTTTGTATGTTTGCATTGTCCTTCTGTAGTTGAAGAAGATCGACGTTTTCTGACCCCGTTATCTTCTTAGCGGCGAAAAGACAATATGACGTATCTGGGGAAGCAAAATATCGCATTGACATTGCTACGATAACGCAGGGAAATATTATGTTTGATGTGATTAGTATCGGCTTTTCCTATTCAGCCGAGAGGCGGGAAAAGAAAAAAGTTTTCTCAGCTGCATGTAGACCTTGTGAATAGGGGGATTCCTCAATCCTGGCAATAATATCATACCTATTGCATACCATACTGGTCTGCACATGCATTAGGCTCCTCGATAAGATATTAATAAAGATTCGGCTTCGCTTTACAAGTAAGTCTAGCTGGCTATTTGATGAGATGGTGGAGCCTGGCGTCTGATTTTTGCCCCGGCTGCAAATCTCGTCCCGTCTCGTCCCGTCTTACTAGTACACACACAAGTGCTCCTTTGATAGACCAGGTTGTGTGTCATGAAACGCCATTCCCGGCCCACTCGGCATGGGGTAACTCTGTTACAGCATTAGAATCGGTGAGTTTCTCTCGAGGGAGAATCCAAATCAGACCTGCTTAATTGAGTCTGCCGTGATGGTCTGTTCAATGCGCTTCGGCTTCTGGATATGGGGCATCACCGAGCCACATGAACCTCCGCTCCGTGATCCGGCTTGGCCGCCCTTCGCCTACGGCCCAGGTCAAGCCGCTTTGCCGTGGAAGGATTTCATCCAGCTCCGCACAGTATGAAGTGAATCATGTCAGACCTTTCGACGGCATTGTGTCTTTAGCGCGCCCAGGCATCTGACCGGGATGTGGCTCTCGTATCCGCAAATGATCAGGTTTAACCCAGAATAGGAACTCGATCCCAAATGAGCCCAGCTGGTTCTGCTTGGCCATCGAAAAGGTGGCAGATCATCCATGGCAGATATGGATTAGATCGCCAAAGCTCGGTAAACGTGGCTGCTGCTGTTTGTGATATGTGACTGCTAAGCAGACTCAGGGTTGTCCCTTGAAGAGCTGTCTTCGCTCATCTTGCATAGAGTTCTGCTATGTGTATCAGTATCGTAGGTCATTGCGTTGTTCCATATTGAGGAATTGTTTCAAGAATGTCTTCATTGGTAGCATTGGCAGAAGAACTGCTAGCTCAGGCAAAAGAAGTTGAGCAGCTCCTTGAGCAAAACAATCTTCCACCCACATCTTTCGACAAAGACACCCTCGAGTTACTGCCAGATAGTGCTCAAAAGCTACGATGGGATCTTCTTGATACTAGTCACACAATTACGCAACTCCTCAGAGGTGCCAGACTATCTGGACTCGATATAGCCTTTGGGGTATTAACTCCCATCTATCAATGAATAAGGGAATGCCATTGCTGATCCATATGTGAAACAGTGGACGGACCAACTTATTCTTCGTATAATATGGCGATACAGGCTAGCTTCTGCCGTACCCCTCGATGGGACGGCAACCTACGATGAGATTTCGGCCACCAGCGGGCTGGGCAGATCTCTCGTTACTCGAACGATTCGATCAGCCATGACGCTGAACATATTTGACGAACCAGAGCCGGGCCATATTTGCCATACTGCTATATCCAGGCTTCTAGCTGCGGACGATGGCTACTACAGTGCTATAGGCCTTCAACTTGAGGACATAGGTCCTGCGAGTTTGAAGCTAATTGAGGCCTGGCAAAAATTTGGTGACGATGCTGGAGAGCCTGATCAGAGTGCGTTCAGTCTGCAGAACGGCGGGAGATCGCTCTTCAAAGTTTTGGCTGAAGAGCCGGAACGTGCCAATCGCTTCGACGGGGCGATGAAGTATTGCGTCGAAGATAAAGACTTCAATTTCTTTGACATCATCAACGGATTTGACTGGTCAACTCTGGATAAACCTGGCGCCCGACTGGTCGATCTTGGTGGTGGCTATGGGCAAATTTCCCAAGCTATAGCCAAGAAGACTCAAAATCTGTCTTTTACCGTTCATGATCTTCCTCATGTTGTGGAAAAGGGTCGAAAGTTGCTTCCAGCCGAATTCAGCGAACGAATCTCTTTCCAGGAACAAAATTTCATGGAACCTCAACAGTCAGAAAACCCGCCAGACGCATACTTGATCAGCCGATGTCTTCATAACTGGAGCGATCACCACAGCGCAATCATTCTTCGTGCTCTCATTCCAGCCTTGCGAAAGGGCTCCAAGATTCTTATCTGGGACTCAGTCTTGGAGGACAGGCCAGTCAAGAAATTATCTGGCAAGTTCAATTTCCAACAGGACTTCATCATGGCAACAATCTCCAATGGAAAGGATAGATCAGCAGAAGAATTTAGACGCGTCTTGGAGCTAAGCGATCCACGGTTCACGATGGAAGGCGTACGAAGACCTGAGGGTTGTAAGCTCGCAATGGTTGAAGTAACATGGAACCCGTAGTGTCGATCTCTAGAATAGAACAGTCACAAATCACAAGTTTAAAAGTTCTCGTATCAATAGCATATATTGAAGTGACGCTGTTTTTATTTGACCTCTTAATTAGCTGCTTCAGGCGAAGCAAGAGTGCCGAAGATGTCATACTCGGCAAAGTCAAGTCTAGGTGCGACGCCCTCCAGCTTCCAAACCCCGTCAATCTTCTGGTACCAATGAGTGGTGACACCGTGGCCATGCCCATGGTTGATCACCTCTGCGAGAGTCTCATCGGCATATCGCTGATGGGCTGCCCGGATCTGCCACGCGACGCGGACAAGACCGTCCTTCTGGAGCTCCCATTGTCCCGCGCCAAGGAAATGCTGCGTCTTCAATCGCTTGTCTCCGATCATGCCAATGAGGATTTTCGAGTATTCTTCCGGGTTTAGGTTCTCATGGTATGCTCCACGGAGACTGCGAAAGTCTAGCCGGACCGAGGGTGCAAGGCATTCTTTCAGACGGCCCCAGTCCTTAGTGTCGTAGCTCTCTGCCCATTCAAAGGCGACATTGCGGATGCTAAGATAGTCTAGATCCACAGTCATCAGCATTGGATATGCCTGTCGGTGAGGTGAAACGGGGTGGTTCATACCTGAAATCGAGATATCGACAGACATTTTGTTCTACGGGCGAGTAATCGAATAGCGAAGAGTTCTCGTTTTGCAATTGGCATGTGCGAATTGCGTTCAATATGCTATTATATACAGAGGTTTCACCACCGTCCAACGGTTGAGGGGATTTACAGAAGATCCTGGGCGGAGGTTGCTCCGATGCTGCGTCTGCATCGGAGCGGGTTAGGATTGACTGGGATTCAACTCCTCCAGTTGGGTCACCCCGGTTTCAGTTTGATCTTCGCTAGGTCCGTCCGTAGTGGTATATGTGGCTCGATTGACGCCGCTGTGCAACTACTACTTCGAGTATTTACTATCCATCACGAACCCAGTACAGGAACGGTTGCTATCATACTGCTTGTACTTCATTCCAAATACCCGTCCTAGCTTGTCAGGCAAGTGCCGCGTTAGCATTCTTGTATCATTTAGCCACCAATACCGTAACGGCACGGAGCGACCCTCGGTGGAACCGACTGGTGCTGATATCAGCGACAGGTGGTATTGCATACAAGTTGGTTCGGTTGGCTAGCACAAACCTGTGACAAAAGTCCTGGCCGGTGTAACTCGGAGTCTTAAGATGTCAAAGTCTTGTGGCGCCACTTGAAGCCAGGGGGAGTGTCAGCACGATCTATGAACTTGCAAGGGCCCCCACCTTGAGTAAATCATGTCTTATCAAAATGATCCATCTCTTTTACGCTGATGGACTAATACTTAGGCCTCGGGACTAACTGGTTGACATGAGGCTAGTATTTGCCGGGTTCCTGGCCCTGGCGAGAGACTTCAACGGTGATCAGGACCCTGTATCTCAGAGCATGATAGAGCAGGATAGGATCAAAACCCCGAGAAAAGCACACAGTGCTTGACAATTAGCGCCGTTGAACCCATCCCACTAGGTCGCAGCCGATTTACCGGGGGTTAAATCTACACGGCCCACGTCAACCACTTAGGCCGGTTGCTAAATATGCAATACCACCTGTCGCTGATATCAGCCCCATGTAAAGCCATCAGGAATTTTCAGTCTTCAGCCTGTGAAACAATGTGATTTGTTATTGTAGCGGCCGAATTACGGTCACTTCGCATGTGCCAACATAGCTATGGAGTTTAGGAAAAGACCGATGAGGAAGTGTTACTTCCCCTTTTTAGTTAAGAGACCGCTGATCGCGAGACTCGTTTAATTGCCAGCTTCCTTACGTTCACATTCGCATAGACCGGATATAAACTGGATATGAAATCGTCTGAAGTGGCAGCCTGAATCACAGGTAGGCAAGCTTGCCTATTTATTTTGAGCCACATTGACTCTTTTGTTGTTATTGTATAGTTTATGTATGGGCTTTCAGCAAGATGTCCAGCATCTAATACATATTCTCAGCCCCAAACTATCGATCTTTTTGGTACGTATGCCAGCATCCAACATTTAAGTTCTTATTTATCTCACACGTTACAAGGATTTTGGAATAAACGTCTCGAGTAACGAGCTGACCCACGCCATTCTGAACTGGGCTGCCCGCAGAAATGGCCGTTCATGATGGGATGGGCCATGGCTCGTCCACCCAAGGCATGGATAATGCCTGGAGCAACAAGAATGGGAACGACACCTTGGAGGGTGGAAACCCAGAGATGGATGCATCTCCCTCCCTACCATACTCTGAAGACTCAGCCGTTGCCGTAACGGGAATGGCATGCAAGTTTGCTGGAGCTGAGTCTCTGGAGCAACTATGGCAAATTCTCGAAACTGGGACAACACTATATCGTGATCTCCCCAAGGACCGTTTCCCAGATGCCCGTTTCGCACGTCGATCATATGAAAGGCCGTTCAAGGCCAACACGATTGACGATGTAGATGCTTTCGATCACAAGTTCTTCAAGGTTGCCAGTCGCGAAGCCACTTTCATGGATCCTCAGCAGAGACTGGGGCTCCAGGTCACATACCAGGCTCTAGAGTCAGCAGGCTATTTCAGCCGTGACACCTACACAACGGGGACAGAGCGGGACATTGGCTGCTACTTTGCCACATGCACAAATGAGTATGCTGAGAATGTGGCGACCCATCCACCCTCAGCATTCTCACTTACCGGGTCAATCCGGCCGTTTATCGCAGGCAAGATCAGCCATCACTTCGGTTGGACTGGCCCTGCCATCATGTATGACACAGCATGTGCAGCGTCAGGTACAGCTATCCATCAAGCCTGCCAAGCCGTTGCAACTGGAGACTGCAACGCTGCCATTGCAGGGGCCACGAACATCTTTGTCAGCCCTGATACCTTCCAGAACCTTGCCAGTGGCCAGTTCACAAGTCCGACAGGGGCATCGAAATCCTTTGATGCTGCAGCTGATGGATATTGTCGAGGAGAGGGTGTGGCAGTTGTCGTGCTGAAGAAGCTCTCTGCCGCTATTCGAGATGGTGATCCTATCATGGGAGTTATCGCTGCTACCGGCGTTAACCAGAATGCAAACGAACACTCCATCACGGTACCCCATGGGCCTACTCAGATGAATCTGTACCGAAAGGTTCTACGGCGTGCTGGTATGCATGCCGATGACATTTCGTACGTCGAGGCTCACGGAACTGGCACCGCCCTTGGAGATCCAATTGAGTCTCGAAGCATACGAGGCGTCTTTGGCAACCATTCTCGCCCACACGGTGATAAAACTTACTTAGGTTCACTAAAGAGTAACATTGGACATACAGAGGCTACTTCTGGATTATCTGGACTTATCAAGGTTATTTTAATGATGCAAAAGGGAATGATTCCGCCACAAGCATTGTTAAAGAACCTTAACCCAGCAATTGGACCCATGGAACCCAGTGGAATGGCCATTGCTACGAGCAAGGTTCCATGGAACGCTCAATTCAAAGCTGCGTGCATCAATAATTACGGCGCCTCGGGAACCAATGCAGCAATGATCGTTGCTCAGCCGCCAAACATCAAGAGCCGATCTTCGTCCACATCGGTAGCGACCTATCCCGTATCAATTACGGCTTTCAGCCCTTCCAGCATGTCAGCATATTGCTCCGAGTTGCTGAGTTTCATAAGCCAATCAGACTCAGCCAGCGATGACTTGGCATTGGGCATTGCTTACCACTTATGGCGCCGCAGGAACCCCAGTTTGCCATTCACTGCATGCGCAACGGTTTCCTCGCTCCAAGAGCTCAAGGATTTTCTCTCGTCAACAATATCTAGGGAGCCTCTAAAGAATGAAATCGAACAGCAGCCAGTTGTATTGTACTTTGGCGGGCAAACTGGCAAGATGGCTACCGTTCCTCGGTCCTTTTATGACTCTTCTGCCATCTTCCGCAAGCGTCTGGATGATTGCGATGCTACGCTGCGTGCACTTGGATCTCCAAGTATCTTCCCGGACATTTTTGAGCCTGGTCCACATGAAGATGTTGTCCTCCTCCACTCTATCTTATTCAGTGCGCAGTATGCGAGTGCCATGGCTTGGATAGACTGCGGGCTTCAACCAGCTAAGCTTGTCGGCCACAGCTTTGGCCAACTCACAGCACTCTGTGTATCAGGAGTATTATCGCTTCATGACGGCTTGCAACTGATCACTGGACGTGCTAGGTTGATTCAGGAGCATTGGGGAAATGACTCTGGCTCAATGATTGCAATCGAAGCGGACCTGGGCACAGTAAAGAGTCTTCTAGCGCAGCATGCGCATCTCGGACTCGATATTGCTTGTTATAACGGGCCACAAAGTTTTGTTATCGCAGGTAGTACTTCTTCAGTGGACGCTCTAGAAGCCTTCCTGAAGTCTGCACCGCAGCCATTCCAAGCGAAACGATTGCGAGTCACAAATGCCTTCCACTCTTCCTTGACAGAGCCCCTGCTCCAACCTCTACAAGATATTACCGAACAATTAAACTTCCAGTCTCCAAAGATTCCCCTAGAGACTTGCTCCGAGCTTGGCACTTGGGAGACTGCCACTCCGGCTCTCGTCACGTCACACATGAGGGATCCAGTATACTTCCACCAGGCAGTAGAGAGGATTGCAGAACAACTTGGGCCCTGTACATGGCTTGAGGCTGGTTCAGGCTTCGGCGCAGCCATGGTACGGCGAGCTCTCGGAACACAAGCATCTGCAAACAACATCAAGTCTATGAGTCTGGAGTCTGCGTCGTCCATAGAGCCTCTAGCTGAAATGACAGCGCAGCTTTGGGAACTCGGTTTGGCCATACAGTATTGGCCGTTCCACCACAGCCAACAACAGCAGTATAAAGTGCTGAATCTTCCACCATACCAATTTGACAAAGCTCGTTTCTGGCTTGAATGGAAAGACTTGGCCCCTCCAGCGGTCGAGGTTCCAGTTCCAGTCTCAGAGCCAGCATCACTCCTACAGTTACTGCAAAAGACCAGTGATGGAGGCGAATTTCGCATCAATACTCGTTGCGAGAGTTGGCAAACCATCTGCTCCGAGAACTACATTCTCGATGTTCAAATCTGCTCCATTGCTTCGATAATGAACCTGGTTTCCAAAGCTATTGACACAATCCAAAATTCTCCCGCCCAAAAGAACAATGTTTACAATGTGGAATATTTAGCACAGCAGAGTCCGATACCAGCCAAGTCAGAGGATAATCTCAATCTGACAGTCACCAGGGTCAAGCATTCGCAGTCTTGGAACTTTATCATCACTAGCACCGCCAATTCCAGCCAAACTTACGTTTCCGGAATTGTCTCCGCTCCTTCAGTCAGCAGCGAGAGAGTCAAGGCGGATTTTGCTCGCTTCCGAAGACTCATTGATACTACTCTTATTAAAAATCTCACGAATGACGACGAAGCTGACTCAGTCAAGGGAAAAGCTGTCTATAAGAGTGTTTTGAACGTCTTTCAAATCCCAAAATCTGGGCAGTCCGTCAAAGAAGTGTCTGCCAAAGGCAACGAAGCCGCAGGCTACCTAGTGTCTTCATTCAATAACAAGTATGAGGCCATTGAGCATTTCATCCAAGTTCCTCTGCTCTGCTTGAACGGCTTGCAAGACATCCAGGAGAATGAGGTTTTCGTCAATATGGCAATGGGACAAGTCATATTTGAAGACTCTCTTGACTTGTTGTCTGGTAAAAACGCTTCTTGGGCGGTATATCTCAAATTCTTCGGGCTTGACGGCCCAGAGACGACTTGCGACATTTTTGTATGCGATACACAAAGTGGTCAACTATCCGCAGTCATTCTGGACGTCACGTTCTCCAAATTACAGGTTGAATCTCTACGACAAGCTCTCGGCGGCTCTCTCACGGTTGCAGCCCCTCAGTCTAACAAGCGGGCTACTCTTATACCTCCTCAACCCAGCAGACCTGTTGCAATCGCAACCCCACAGCCAACCAGGCATATTACTATTACTGCTCCTGCTTCAAACGCTTCTTCTACTATTCCATCCCCTCAGTTCACCCCGAGACGTCACTCAATTTCATCAGAGGAGGTCATTGAAGATATTGAACCCGTCACGACACGACCTCAAACTCCAGATTCGTCCGTCGACAACGAGTCAATCCTGTCACCAGACTTGCCGGATGTTTCTAAATTGCTGTTCGAGTTACTTGGCCGCATTGCCGACGTCGATGTTGGCTCCCTTCGCAGCGACATGTCCATTTTTGACCTCGGCATCGATTCATTGATGGGAATGGAGGTTGCGGACGAGATCAGCAAAGTCTTCTCTATCAAAATCGGCGTGCGGGAATTTGAGAGTGCCCACAATGTCGGCGCTTTATGCAAACTCATTGCGGACCGAACAAGCGGCTTCTCTTACAATTCGGATGTTAGTTCAAGATCTCCATCTGATGTTCCAGATACGACTGGATCCAAGAACACAACACTAACTTCCGCGACGTCTAGCATGAAGCTTTCAGGGCATGAGGATCCACGGCCAACCAAGGAACTATCCACTGCAGCTCACAAAGCTTTCGACCTAATACGTGAAGAATTCGATGTCATTGCCCAAGAAACAGGATGTGACAAGTTCTGCTCAGAAATCCACCCTTCTCAAGCGAGCCTGATTGTTGCCTACATCACTGAGGCATTTGCCAAGCTTGGGTGCGACCTCTCCGCCATCAACGCCGGCCAGAAGATTCCGGATATACCCCACTTACCAAGAAACGAGAAGCTCATGGCTCAGTTAATGCGCGCTCTTCGGGATGATGGTCTCCTCACTCAAGTTCATAACGACTGGGTTCGTACGTCCAAAGCTGTGGCTCTTCAACCAACATCATCCGAGAGATATGACCGGATAATTGCTGAGTTTCCGCAATTTGCACCTGAACACAAGCTTCTCCACGTTGTTGGCTCCAAGTTGGATGAGTGTCTCTCTGGCGAGTTGGATCCACTTGTATTGCTTTTTGGTAGCCCGGAAAAGCGCAAGTTGATGGCAGACCAGTACCTCATCGCCCCCATACAGGCTTCTGTATCTCAGCAGCTTGTGAGCTTTATCAAGACATGTTTCGGCTCACAGACACTACGCCAGACTGTCCGGGTGCTGGAAATCGGAGGGGGCACCTGTGGGACTACTCTTCCCGCAGTCAACGCGTTTGCTCAGCTTGGCATCTCTGTCGAGTATACTTTTACGGATATTTCGTCTTCTTTTATTACAGCAGCTAAATCCAAACTACGAGAGCACACGTTTGTTAAATTCAGAACCCTTGACATAACGCAAGACCCTTCTGCGGATATAAAGGGCTATTTTGACATGATCATTGCGACAAACGTCATGCATGCAACTCCTGATGTTTGCAAGAGTTCATCGAATGCTCGCCAACTGCTACGCCCAGGTGGATTCCTCACTCTTGTGGAATACACTTGGAGGAATTACTATCTCCTTGATGTCATTTTTGGACAGTTAGATGGATGGTGGCTCTTCAATGATGGCAGAGACCATGCTACTATGGATGTGAGTGATTGGAAGAAAACCCTTCTTCGTGCCGGCTTCGGGGAAGTAGATTGGACAGAAGGACAGACTGAGGAGTCAAAGATCTGCAGGATCATATTAGCTTATTGAACCAGCGTGTTTGTAGTCGTATAATCTTTCGTATATAATCTTTTGTAATTTCAGACAGTAATACAGCCAATATTCTACGATATCACGGGTGATCCTTCTACCGCGTAACTCGGCTGTGTGACTTGTTAAAGATGAACGCCATCGTTTGGCTGATCCTAGTGAAGCTCAGCAACTGAGCTGCGAACATGACAAGGATGATATGCAACGATATCGCCGTCTGCTGATTGGTGCAGCGATGCAGAGTTGCAATCTCAACGAAGCCTCATCAGCTCTAGACAAAGTTAATTAGACGAGTTACACGGGCGACGGCGCATGCAGGTCCATCAACATGGCTGTTGATCGTGATATCCCGGCTGCAACACAATACATGTAGTTTGATGACAGTGCTATGCCTAGCTGGTTCATGCAAGCCAACCAAGGGTATCATTCCTTCAACCGCGGTTCAGCTATATTAGTGCCCTTTTTATTTACCTTTATTTAGAGGCGCAGCCACGTATGACCCCAAAACGGCTGATATAGGGAATTTTCCCCCTCTTTGAAAGACAGCCAGCCGCGGCTTTTCGACACCAGATCCGCGGAATTATCGTGGTGGCTTCATCGCATATCGGTGAACGCAGGATTAAGAAACCGAATAGAGAAATCACGGTTTGCTTTTTGAGCTGATCCCTAAGTCCGATCTAAAAAAGAGTCTACTCGTACGCCCTTGCACAATGCCGTCCAGCCTAGTTCATGCTCGTCCTAGGAGAAAATCGGCCCAAAAAGTCTCCGTCGCACGAGACGAGCTGCTTTCCCCGAGAGCGGTCCGGTCGACGCTGATTGGTCGCACCCAAAGACTGAGAAACTCGTCAATCGTACGAAAGATTCGGAGACCGGTGGCTAGTCGTTGTCGTTCGGCGGCGTCCCGACTTGGCGAAACTCGTTACTGGCTGGCCAAGATATCTTGGCTGCATTGCCGGAAAGAAACGCCACGCTTCAGCGTTCAAGATGGGATGGTTCGTTTTTTATTTTGGCGTGGAAAACAAAGAGAATGAAGTTGACGAAAAAAACGCCAGTGGCTTTAAAATTGAAGCGCTGCTCGGCAATAGCCCCGGGAAGGAAGCTGGCTAGACTGCTTCTCCTCATTTTTGATGGAGACGTGCCTCGGCTCAGATTTCTCTAGTGTCTGGTGGCTGTCGAACAACTTCCCCATGAGTCATGGATTGGTGATGCCTTGCCTCCAATCAACCACACAAGTCCACAAGTCAGCGGAACCAGGCAGACGTCCGTTGGCTCGCCAGAAACGCGGGGGTGGACCAAATGTCGTTTAGCACAAACGGTCAAGCCCGTTGGACTCAACGGAATTAAACTATCAGATAGACAACTGCGAGAACCTGGAGTTTGTCTTGGGGTTTGTGTGGGGGGAATGAGATGAGGTGAGGTTCAGCACAACGGACAAGGGTCTCCCCACACATCCACCATTCCGCAGTACGGGGTAAATTCCACGGGCGATCTGGCCAAGAGAGCTTGCCGACGAAATTCATCAAGATGGGCTGTTTAGTCTAGACATGCAGTAACAATGTTGGGGTGGCTAATAGTCTAGTAGCAACAGGGCGCTTCTTTCGCTCTTTTAGCCTTCTGCCTGTAAGTACTGTACATTCTCAGGTTGACTTTGGCTCGCTAAGAATTGAACTTCAAGGAGTTCGAGGAGTTTACACCGGTTGATCCGCTTTTGGCAATTGGTGCCCTAGTTTCTGCTAGTAATGGGGGCGGCAGACAAACAAAGACGGCGAACCCAAACAAGTTTCCGGACGGTCACGCCCTTTACACATCGCGACACAGGTCAATAAAAGGAAAAAGGCCACTTCCGCATACAAGTGTCCACGTAATGAATTTGATAGCCCTAGAACACTTGCCCATTCCGCAGCCACCAGTTGGGCTTTGTTAGTCGGGCAAACTAATGGGGCCGCCTTCTGTTTAGATACAGCCAGGAGGCGGACTTTGTTGATATATCCGTCTCAGTTCGTCTTAGTCCTCGTCTCGCAGCGGGAGCAAGCTGCGTGACTTTGCCTCGTAACCAGCTCGTACTTCGTACTCCCGTTGTTAGGGCTAGCGACAATCCGTCATGCAACCCGGAGAGATGGCCTGAATTATCGTTAGACTGCGGGGGAACATGGAGGCGAGGAGGGGCCAAGGTGGGCACCTGTCCGGGGTAAAGAAGCAAGACAAGGAGTGGGCTTTGTTGCGAAATGTTGCCTCCAATGGGCGGCCGGCCGAAAGAACCGTTTCATGTACAAGTTCAGCCACCTTTTGGTAGGGGGGAGATAGTCGACGCAACTCCTGTCAACTATCGAAAGCAAGCGATCCAATGCCACCAACGTAGATTCAAAGCTGGGGGCGTCTATTTCTGGGGAGGGGGGCGGGCAGGGTTGGATCCCGTACGGAGTGTGCGAAGCTTCCGACAGGGTCTGACCGTACATTCATGGTAGTTTGTGCTGCTGATGCTTGGATGCGTGACGTGACTACGAGCATCTTGTCGGTGCCCTGCATGAAACTATATAGTCTCATACCTCTTCCTGTTGTGACGATCCTTTCTTATCTTCTTCCTCCATTCAAGCGCCTAATTGGCTTTGATATACACAGCAGAGGTGAAACATCAAGTTACTGTTACACAAGTTAAACATCATGTCGTCGCCAACTGAGCAGCTGAATCGTCTGCACACCCATGACTGTAAGCATTGTCTCCTTCCTCTATTGGCTTTGAGTCAAGCTCTTTTGTCAATCTCAGTGTGGTCAACTAACACTCCATGCAGTAGAGCTGGGAACAACTGATGCAGTCCAAAAACATATCAGCCGTAACGTCGTACCCCCAAGACGCGTCTCGCAGCGCCGACTCGACTTTGAACACCGGCGTCCTCGCTGGCTGCGTGAATGCATAGCTGAAGCCACCGGAGTGTTCATGTATGTGCTGCCCGGCATCGGCGCCATCACTTCCTTCACGATCAATGCTACAAACCCCATCGGCTCCACTGCCTTTGGCAGTCTCTTCTCTATTGGCTTTGCCTTTGCATTGGGCATTGCCTTTGCCATCATTACATGCGCACCAACCTCTGGAGGCCACTTCAGCCCGGCTGTTACCATTGCGCTGTGGTTTTGGCAAGGCTTTCCCCTCAAGAAGGTGCCATACTACATCTTCAGCCAGCTTCTCGGAGGTTTCATTGCCGCTCTTGTGCTCATGGGCATCTACCACCAGCAACTTGAGGAGATGAAGCAAGTACTTCTTGCTGCCGGCGAACCTCTTGTTGCAAACGGTGCTCCAGCCAGTGTCTTATGTTCGTTCCCTAACCCTGGCCAATCAATGGGATATGTATTCATGACCGAGTTCTTCTGCGACTGTTTCGTTGGTCTCATCATCTGGGCCTGTCTCGACCCGGCGAACCCCTTTGTCTCTCCATCTCTCGCCCCTCTTGTCATTGGACTGGCTTATGGTGCCATGGCTTGGGGTTTTGGAGCCAACACTCTCACCATGAACATGGCTCGCGACTTTGGCCCCAGAGTTGTTGCCGCCATCTTCTACGGCAGGGAGGCCTTCTCTTACATGAATTATGCTGCCATTGGAATCTTTACCAGTATCCCAGCTACACTGGTTTCCAGCGCCTTTTATGAGTTTGTTATGCGAGACAGCCTGAGTGTCATTGGAACGGGCCATGCTGTTCACGCAGACGGAGATGAGGCCTTGGTGAGGCACATTACTAGAACTACTACTGTCGATGGCATTGAGGAGAGAAGAGGCGAATATAAGTCTTAGGTACCCATAGCTACGTAGAAAATTAATGACATAGAGCTACTCCAATAGCTTCTTAAATAAAATAACTACATATTAACACACTATCTTGCCTTATACCGAAAGTGACACTACCATGTACACAACTCATTAAATTATGTCCTCTTGGCTGTTGACTAAGCGCAACTAAACCTTCTCTTCTTAGTGCCGTAATCGTATGCAGGCGGCATGGCGATATAACTCTACCCAGAACCCATATTCAAAAGTCTTTTCACAACATCTCAACCATGTCGTCAATTCTTGATGCTTATTCATCTAGACTATCTCAAAACAATAGGTTTCTTACTAAGATAAACCCCCACCCTTTCCGTGTCATTAAGATTTAATGTGACGATCTGCCGGTACCTGCATTTCTGATTATTAAACACGGATCTGGAGCATCACAAGGTTTTACCTCGGTCAAGAGCTAGGCTGCACTTGGCCACGCGATACTACTTCAAGACGAGCTGTTTATCATGGGTATTTACCTATAAAGGCAATAGGGGAATTTTCCGATTGCAGCTTGATCTTGTTCGGCGGTATTGCGAGATGCAACTCATGATTCTCAGATTACTAATCAGTCTCGAGCGTTCAAGTGAAGATATTCACAAACTATGTCAGCCGCGGATTTATCAGCCAAAAATTCTGAAATAATAGTTTTGTAAGATATTTATCGATTACGAGGTTTCTTATAATGGTATTTGTCTTCATCAGCTTTAGATATTGAAGCCTCTCATTGGCAACATACAGACGAAGTTGCCCAGGGACGATTCATTGTCTGCTCAGGGCCTTGGAACGCCAATAGAATATCCTTGTGATGAGCAAATTTTCTTTTGACGAAGAGCTTTGCGAGACCTTTGTATCCATCCAGCGTTTTATATCGCCTTTCAGTTCTTGTCTCTTGGAATAGTACCATGCAACCCTGGCGCATCGTGATGCTCCCAAATCTGTGCGTTTTCTCTGGCTGTCTCCGTGAAGAGGTCTGCCTTAAAGCGATCTTCTCTCCATAGAATGAATGGCCAGCGGGTCACCATTAACAGTCGATTCGACAGGTTCTCTTCCGTTAAGGTTTTTTTCAGGCTCTAGAATAAAACCCACCCGGGCCCAGATGGAATATATATTTTAAGTACCCGATGCATATCCAGAGGTAAATAAATAAAATAATGAATTAAATACTTATTTTAAAAAAAAAATTAATTTCAAATATTATTAGACTTTATTAATATTTACTTTTTTTTAAAAAAAAAATAAAGTAAAATGCTTTTAAAATTATGTATTATATAGAATTATCATAACATAACTATGCAACCCGGGCCCGAGTGAAATAACATATATCACCTAACGTTGGCTTATTAAAGATAGTATATACACTACGTGGTAAGTTTATCCACACATGTATAGAAGTATGGAATTGTTTGGTATCAGATTTGGAAAATTGGTGGTCAAAATTAAAATACAGTGAGTTGCCCCTCAAATGACCAGCTCCCTGAAACTATTGGCCCACACATTTGCATTCACTTAGATCAAACTCGGAAAGGCACATGTAACATTATATCACAGCGAACATGGCGATAGCCCACGAGTTATGTGTAAACTTTTCGATTAACCGAATAAACAATTGCATTATCGCCAAATGTGGTGTGGAGGCTCTGTGCTGACGCCCAGTACCGCAGGTACATGTCCCTGCCCACAACCTTCACATGCGAAATGGATAACTACGTAGTAGCTAAAGGGGCTGTCCTGCCCAAATCTCAATACTAAAAGAAAAATCCCCGTCCCGAGGATCGAAAATTTGATCCTGATTGCAAAACTTTTTGATCGGATAGATAGGAAAAAGCAACCCGTATATGTCCCC